>NC_080715.1:6462072-7062072 GCF_019097595.1 Hemibagrus wyckioides | reverse complement strand
TGAAGCTACCACTGAGGTTTTAATTACTGAGAGTTATGAGGCTGAAAGGCATTTTGAAAAATATGAGCGTATCAAGAGAACTGAAATAACAAGACCTGAAAAAGACAAAATTACACCAGTGGAGCCTGTTAAAGAACCAGAAGAGACAAAAACAGAGGTTGAAATGGTGGAGAAGCCAGAAATGAAGAAAAAAGCAAAGATTCCAAAACAAGACATATCTGAGGAGCCTGGATTGGCTTTGAAGAAAGTAAAGAAATTACCACCTGAAACAAAAGAACAAGAAACAGTTAAATTAAAACCTTTTGAAAAGCCTGGAAAACCAGTGCCTGAACCAGCGAAAGACACTAAAAAGGAACCAACAGAAAAAGAACCTATATCTTTTAAAAAGGGCAGAGAGCCTATTACTTTTGAGAAAGGTGAAAAACCCCAAAAGACTGATGTACACAAAGAACCTGAGGTCACCAAGAAAACAACAGAGCCTCCAAAGCCTGATGAGAAGAAGCCAGATGAGGCTGTACGTAAACCTGTTGACAGAGCTAAAAAAGATGAACAGGCAAAAGAGCCTGATACACCATCGTGGAAAGGCAAGAGGATCCCAAAACAAGATGAGGAACCTGAGAAGGTTCAGCTAAAGCCTTTCAAAAAGAAGCCTTCAGATGAATCACCAGAAGTAAAAGATGCTCCTGAACCCAAGGAACGGCAGCCACTAGAAATATCACCACCTAGTCGTGTCCCAAAGACAGAACTCTTAAAGGAACCAAAAGTGCCTCAAAAAGAAGTCGAAATTCCTGAAAAAGAAGTTCAAAAGATGCCACCTGGTGTACCCAAAGAAGAAGAAAAGAAGGAAATTCCTAAAAAAGTGACACCTGTTAAAAAGGAGGTGACTCCAAAGAAGGAGGAGGAAAAGAAACCTCTAGTGATCAAAAAGGGCAGTTTGCCAAAGGAGCCTGAGAAAGAAGAGGTTATATTAAAACCCATTGAACTTGCCAAGAAGGGTTTGGAGCCTAAAAAGTCTCCTTCACCCAAGGTGACTCAAGCAGAACCAACTGAACTAGCTCCACTGGAAAAGAAGCTGAGTGCAGGTGTGGCTAAGAAACCACTCCCTGAAAAGATTTCTCCCAAAGAATCAATTGAAAGTGTTGTCCTGAAAAAGGTGCCTAAGAAAATTTCACCCCAAGAGAAAAAGTCTGAAGAAATTCCTGCAAAAAAGGGGCATGAAGAAATTCCTTTAATAAAAGAGCTGTCTCCTGGAGCTGTGGAGTTAAGAAAAATCTCAACACAAATGGAAGAAGAAGTATTTGAAGAGGAGATGGCTGAAATTGAAGGTGAGGAGGAAGATGAGGCATGGGGATGGGAGCTTTCTCCTCAAGATAGTTATGCTTCTGAAGACACAGAGTATTTGGAAGAAGGCGCACTTGAGACTGCTGGAAGACCAGGAGGTAGACGAGGTGAGAGGGTAACTGTGGCTCCTCACCTGTGAATGTCCTTTTATCCCAGTCTTTTATCCCATCCTCCAGAAATCAATCTTTTTTATACCCTGAATAATCATCCTTCACATCTTCATATCCATAATGAAAAACATTGTAAATGTTGTCTGTCTTCATCTAAGTCAGTCTTTATTATGGAATGCATGTTGTCTTTTAACATCCTCTCATCTTGTTAAATGTATGTTTGTCCATATTGTGAGTTAACCATGGGGTACATCCATTGGTGCCATCTTTTGTTTCATGAATGAAACATAATTTCATTCATTTCTGGCATGATTTTAATCCTCATGAGTCATACCCTATTTTTATTTTCATTTCATCAAGATTCACATCTTGCTGTTATTGTTACAATACGTATAAATATGCAAATCCATCTCCATTTTTACATATCCATGAAATGTAACTAATTTCTGATATTTTTTGTTCAGAGGGAAAACCAAAAGAAGAGGCTGGAAGGGGACGGGGCCTGAAACGTAAGTGTTTTAGGAGCTTCATTTTATATACTGTTTACATCATTTATTTTCCAATACACTTGATGTAGAGAGGTGTCATAAAAACACACAGACTGGCTGATGTGGTGGACATGTTAAATTTTTTTAGAATTGGGTCTAGTAATAGAGCAGAAGTCATGGTAAAAATATGTGCCAGGCGTGAATCAATAGCATATTATATGTCACCTAGTAGTCATTCATATTAATGTTACATACAGTATGTGTGTAATTAGTCAACCTAAATAATGAGTTCTTATTAATTTTAATGCAACTGGTTGTGGCATGCTAACTAGCTGGTGTTGCAGAGCTAGAATTACAGCAATAAAATACCTTGGGTCCAACAAACTGTATACTTGTAAAAAAAATTATACAGAGTAAGCAAACTGTCAACACTTTTCTATTTTAAATTCATTTAATGTAGGCTAAATGTTTAGATACATTTGTGGCCAATGCCATAAATATAATGTTCACGGGTGACCAATGACAGCATCTTCTTGCAAGCAAAATGTAAAAGCAATACCACTGCTACAAGGGACTCAACTCTGACAATCATATCCAGAGGTCATGTGCAGTGAAAAGGTGGCATAAGTCATACTATTATAAGTAAGATAATGATAGTTTTTCACTGACATACAGGACCCATAAGCATACTTTTATCTTTTAACTGTTCCCCTCTATTTGCATTATAGCAAAACAGACTCCTTCTCCTGGAGATGTTGGACGAGGAAGAGGACTGAAACCCGGTGCTGGTGGTGACAAACCTCCAGGACAATCCCCATTTGAATATACACTTAAAGCTGTTCCTCTGAAGTTTGTAAAGGAGCTTAAAGACATTGTGTTGCAGGAGGCTGAGTCTATTGGTTCCTCTGCTGTGTTTGAGTGCCAGATTTCTCCTTCTACTGCTATAACTTCATGGATGAAAGATGGAAGTAACCTCAGGGAGAGTCCAAAGCACAAGTTCACGTCTGATGGAAAAGACCGCAAATTGGCCATTATTGATGTCCAGCTTTCTGACACAGGGGAATACGTATGTGTTGCCAAGCTTGGAAATAAAGAGAAGACCTCCATTGCCAAACTTATTGTTGAAGGTAAAATGTGCTAATGTGTCTTCACACACATAGTGTTTTGTCACTTTGAGTATATCACTGGTGTAGACCAAAACAACAGTCACGAATTAGATGGACTAGTGGATGTCCAAACATGCATGCATAATACACATTTTTTGTCAGTTAGAGCTAAAACTAAGCTGCACTGCACAAACTGAACTAACAATCAGAGCTGTAACTCTGCAAGAATGCTATGTTTCCCTGAGATTATGAAGGAGAGACAAAAAAAAAAAAAATAACATTGGATGCAAAACAAAAGAACAAACTTTGATTTAAATATGCGCAGTGTGAAACCAAACTATATAGTAGTATTCTATATAGTATTCTCTCTGATTCACTCTGTAAACAGACTAATATGTGAAAGCACTCTACACAATTCAAGGACACAATGCATTCTCTTCGTAGAGGAAAACAGTGAATACAGAGAAGGGTGATCTCCTTTCTGTATTTTTTTTTTTTTTGCAGAGTTGCCTGTGAGATTCACAAAGAACCTGGAAGAGGAAATTTCTGTAATTAAGGGTCAGCCCATGTACTTGACCTGTGAGTTAAGCAAAGACAGGGATGTGCTTTGGAAGAAGGATGGAAAGCCTCTTTCAGAAATTGCTGGCAAGATTGCCATCAATGTTATTGGACTGCAACGTTCTGTAACAATCCAGGATGCAAATGATGATGATGCAGGAGTTTACACATGCGAGTGTGAAAATCTCAAAACTCAGTCCAATGTTAAGATCATTGGTGAGTACAAGTAAGCCTATTATAATTGCATATCCACTTAACCTGGAAAGTTCTGTGTTTAACTGATTTTTTAAATAATTTTTTGGCAGAAGTCATTAGAGACTGGTTGGTGAGACCACTAAGGGACCAGCATGTGAAACCAAAGGCCACTGCTAACTTCAAATGTGAGCTCATCAAAGACACTCCCAACTGGAAGTGGTACAAAGGGAATGAAGAGATTCCAAATGAACCCACAGATAAGACTGAAGTCAAAAAGGATGGAAACAACATTGCTTTGACTATTAAGAATGCCCAACCAAATGATGCTGATGAGTATGCTATTGAAGTTGAAGGTCGTAGATACCCAGCAAAACTGACACTTGGAGGTTTGTGATCATTTTAAAATTCTCTCTCTCTCTCTCTCTCTCTCTCTCTCTCTCTCTATATATATATATATATATATATATATATATATATATATATATATATATATATATGTATATAGAGAGAGAGAGAGAGAGAGAGAGAGAGAGAAAAAGAGAGAGAGAAATATATATATATATATATATATATAGAGAGAGAGAGAAATATATATATATATGTGTGTGTGTTTGTGTGTGTGTGTAATAAAAAAAAAACCTTAATTTTAAATAATACAGAACGTGAAGCTGAGATCCTAAAACCCCTTGTAAGCGTTGAAGTTGTTGAAAAAGAGGAGGCCAATTTTGATACTGAAATCTCTGAGGATGATGTACCTGGAGAATGGAAACTTAAAGGGCAGGTTCTAACAAGATCACCGGTAAGACATTTGCAAAAGTGGTTTGATAATTTCCCAGTGAACATAGATAAATTATGCAAAATTTCTATTTGTGTTTCTTTTTTAAGACATGTGATATCAGAGCAGAGGGAAAGAAGCGTTTCCTTACTTTGAAAAATGTTCAGCTTGATCAGGCGGGAGAAGTAACATACCAAGCTCTGAATGCCATCACAAGTGCAATGCTTATAGTCAAAGGTATGTTGACTAACAAAAGAGTAATAAATTATTAATATACGTATGTCTATACATAACATTTCTGGATAATCTTCATTTAAATTCCTAGAAATTGAAATGGACTTCATAGTACCACTGAAGGATATTACAGTGCCTGAAAAGAAACAAGCTAAGTTTGAGTGTACCATCACTAAAGATGTGTCTAAAGTGATGTGGTATAGAGGATCTGATATTATATCATCAGACCAGAAATATGATATAATTGATGATGGAAAGAAGCACATGTTGGTTATAAACAACTGTGAGTTTGATGATGAGGGAGATTACAGTATTGAGGTCTTAAGCAAAACATCGAAAGCTAAACTGACTGTTGAGGGTAAGTCATGGTTCAAGCCGTTGCATAATGTTTCCAGTGCCGGATCATCCAGACCCCATTTAATTCATGATCTTACTTAACTCAAGTAATTGTTTGTTAAAGGTATTAGACTGAAGTTTGTCTCACCAATGTCGGATCAAACTGTGAAGGAAGGTAAAACTGCTCGGTTTGAGATTGAGCTTTCTCATGAGAATGTGCCAGTGGCTTGGTACAAAAATGAAACAAAACTGCATCCAAGCAGAACAGTGCTTACCCATGTTGATGGAAAGAGATATATATTAGAAATCAAAGAAGTCACACTAGATGATACTTGCCAAATAAAGGCAGAGGCAAAAGGAATATCAACCACTGCAAACCTGACAGTCTTAGGTAATGTTTTTGTGGGTGTTGTTCTGATATTTTAATAATTGTAATTACTGACCTCCAATGCATTAAAATATATAATTTTTTTCCTTGTATTATTCAGAATCTGAAAAGTAAAGCCCTTTGTCGCTCATTGGTATTTCTGTTTTCAGAGAGAGATGCCTACTTCACAGTTAAACTTCAAGACTACACTGCAGTTGAGAAAGATGATGTCACTCTTGACTGTGAGCTGAGCAAAGATGTCCCGGTCAAGTGGTTCCATAACGAGATTGAAATTAAGGCCTCAAAAATGGTTTCCATGAAGGCTGAGGGTAACCGAAGAATTCTCCACATAAAGAAAGTGGAGAACAAAGATAGTGGCAACTATGTTTGTGACTGTGGAACAGACAAAACAATGGCCACTATGAATATTGAAGGTAAATACTACAGGATTTAAGCAATAATTCTCAAAATTCAATTAAATCATTGAATTATTAAGATTTATTATCAATAACATTCTCATGGTATCAACCTGATTGGGAAATTGAGATGGACCATTCTGAGTACAATAAATGGACAAAATAAATAAAAACTATTAGAAATATCTGTTATTAAAAAACAGTAACTGAGCTCATCAGTAAAGATTGTAGTGACATTATTTATTAAAGCATAAATAACTGTGCCACCATATTGTAAGTATTAAATCCAGTGCATATTTACTACTAATATTCTTTTCCAGCTCGTGACATTAAGGTTGTTCGTCCCATGTATGGTGTTGAGCTCTATGATGGTGAAACTGCACGTTTTGAAGTGGAACTCTCTGAGGATGATGTCCACGGCCAGTGGAAATTAAAAGGAGAGGTTCTTTCTCAGTCACCGGTATGAACATTTACCGAAAAGAAAATCATTGTATTGAACTAAATACATACCTTTAATTTATTTTACAGATAAATACCTTTACTTTATATGATATATTTATCTTTGTTTCCATAGGATGTTGAAATAATTGAGGATGGAGCTAAGCACACTTTAACTTTGTACAACTGCAAAGTTCCCCAGTCCGGTGAAGTTTCATTCCAAGGTGCTAATGCTAAATGTTCTGCAAATCTGAAGGTGAAAGGTATGCTTTTACGCTTTCTATTTTTTTTTTATGTCATGTCACTAAATATGAATAAAAAATATATATATACAACTACTGCATAACTGATTTTATTTATTTTGTAGAGCTTCCAATTACTTTCCTTACACCTTTGAGTGATGTGCAAGTATATGAGAAAGATGAAGCACGGTTTGAGTGTGAAATATCACGAGAACCAAAATCCTTCAGGTGGCTGAAGGGAACCCAGGAATTGAAGGCAGATGACAAATTTGACATTGTGACAGAGGGGAAAAGGCACAGTCTTGTTATCAAATCTGCTGCCTTTGAAGATGAGGCTAAATACATGTTTGAGGCTGAGGACAAGCGAACATCTGCCAAACTCATTATTCAAGGTCATTATTCTCTATTATAATCAAGCAAACTCTTTTAGCAAATCATATTTGTTAATGATGAATGTGCTGTTAATGAAAGGATGTGCTGTTACTGAAAGGATCACATTTGCATATTATTTTACAGGCATTCGTCTTGAGTTTGTCAAACCTATCAAGGATGTTACGGTAAAGGAGCGTGAGACTGCAGAATTCAGCATTGAACTTTCACATGAGAAAGTTCAGGTCATCTGGTACAAAAATGATGTGCGTTTGCACCCAAGTAAAGTGGTGCACATGTCTGAACATGGAAAGATCCACACTCTGTCTTTTAAGGAGGTGTCCATTGATGATACTTCTTTGATCAAAGCAGAGGCCCTTGGAAAAAGCTGTGAGGCAATGCTCACAGTACTTGGTAAATGCTTGCTATATTTTTAGATTTTTGTCCATGGTGGCAGTAAAACATAGCAAATTATATGCATTTGTTTTAATCAACAGAAGGAGAAGCTTATTTCACTACCAAGCTACAGGACTACACAGCAGTAGAGAAAGATGAGGTAGTGTTGATCTGTGAACTGAGCAAACCATCTGCTGAAGTGAAATGGTTCAAGGATGGCAAGGAAATTACCCCCTCCAAAAATATCCTCATCAAGGCTGATGGCAGGAAACGTATTCTCACAGTTAAGAGGGCTGATAAGGGAAATATTGGTCAATATACCTGTGATTGTAGCACTGATAAAACAACTGCTAAATTGAATATTGAAGGTATGTGGTTTTAACTTTGTATTTTCATATGAATTTTAAATGAATTTAAAAAAACAGTGACCTGTTGAACCCACCAAAAATGTTTCCTCTTTCTCTCATATATCCTGTGTAGATCGTGACATTAAGGTTGTCCGGCCACTGTACAGTGTGGAAGTTACAGAGACTGAGACTGCTCGCTTTGAGACAGAGATCTCAGAGGAAGATGTCCATGGAAACTGGAAACTCAAAGGAGAACCTTTGCACCAGTCGCCGGTAAATTCTGACTTCTGTTTTGTTCAATGTACATTTTATTTCATTTAAATGACCTCATTTTGATTTCTATTAAATGTGAAAATATGTAATCAATATGTATCAATAATATGTATCAGTAAATTGAGAAATATATTAAATATCAGTGAAATGTATTTTACTGGAACCATTTGATCAAATGCAACCCTGAAAATGGCATTATAATTCTGACACTTTAAAACACAACATGCATATGTATGTTTTACTGTTAAAGTTAGCACAATGTGTCTTTTATATTTAGGGTTAACACATTTACCATATTTTTGACCTCTTTATTAAATCGTTATTATGTGTCATACTGTTGCAGTCTGTGATAATCAAATTATACTGATTATACTGTAATAAAATATAAAAACTCCAAACTCCACATGTTCAAAAAATTTTGACCACCATGTAATTTATTCTATTATTAATTGTGATATTTATTATTACAATTTTAATTTAATTAGGTACATTACACACTAAGCTAAGACATTGGGACAGCAAGATTTGCACTTCATTGTGAAATTATAATGCATATTTTCCCACTAATCCTTAGGACTGTGAGATCAAGGAAGAAGGCACCAAACACATGCTGATTCTCTACAATGTGCGGAAGGACATGGCTGGTGGTGTGGACTTCAGTGCTGCCAATGCTAAATCTAGTGCTCAGCTCAGAGTTAAAGGTGAGAATGATATAGAGAAGGTGTGTGCATACACAGGGGACACCATAGAAGATGTGTGTACCAGGCAAGATACTTTATCACTGTACCAACCATGATCAGGGAAATCTACTGTCAAGTTACAAATGAATGGAAAAAGTTGTTTAAATTAAAGAAGAAAATGATTTACTGTGGCTATGAACATACTACACTATCAGCTTACAAAATATACATGCCCTACTAAAGATCCTAAAAGACAAATATTTCATTTTAATTATAGGATTAATCGCATATGCATTTTAAATGAAAATATAGCTGTTGGATTATAAGTTCATAACTCATGAAAGTCACAGAAATTGCATTAAGCAGCAATAAGTTAACATGAAAATATGTTGATGTGGTAACATATACCTTGGCATTCTCCTTTTCCTGGAAAATTCCAAAGGGTTGATTGACAGTAGCAGACTGGCCAGTGCTCTTAACAGAGGAGGGCAGGTGGCCAATCAGATGCATGGCTATTTTAAAAGTCGCATACCATATGTAGAGAAGGTCCGTCTGTGATTGGCAGAGATTCAACAGATCCACCTTCGACCCCCTTCCTGCCATTTTGTTGTTGGCTATAAACATCTTAAGGACACCCAATATGCTAATGAGGTAGCTCCCTCACTGACAAGGCCCACACCAAGCTAATCTCTACTTGTTCTGGAGACTTTAGGGCTCCAGAGCAGTGGCCTGTTGTCACTGGGAAAACGCAATGTGGATTTGTGGTTAAGGGATTAACGGTGTCTCTTGGAACTTGGAGGTGACACAATGTCTTCTCTTCAATCCAAAGCACGAGTGATAGGCCTCATACGGCCTCTCAGGGATGTTACAGTTACAGCTGGGGAGACGGCAACCTTTGACTGCGAACTGTCATACGAGGGCATATCTGTGGAGTGGTTCCTTGGGGGTACAAAGCTGGAACCAAGCGACAGAGTAAGTGTGAATCTAGATCCTGTTATGTGTTGTGCTTTTATAACTAATGCCTTATATATTATACACTAAACCTTGTTCTGCAGTAACCCACTAATAGCTTAGTTGTGATTGAGGCCTATCTGTATGTTTCTTTTAAACATGGTGGCATGGTGATTTGATACAACTACAAGCACACACAAACACATTGTGTAGTAATGTGTCGTGTCAAGTTTACTTTGTATTTTGATTTGCATGATTTACAACTACAGCAATAATTTTTACATTTTATATAATATAATACAGTATAATGCCACCTACATGCTTTCTGCATATAAGGACCTGTGGGGATCAGGCTACACTTGACTACTTGATCTGGGTTTTGCGATAAGGCTTAGGGCTATTCTGCCCAGCAAGCGTTCCTCTGGTTATTTTTAACTGCTTCAGGGCTCCATGTTAAGTGGCAGGTGGCAAGAAGCCTATTTGACAGTCACAAATTAAAGTGAAACATTGTTTTTTTGATGATATAAACTTATTTTGTGAAACCTTTTTAGAGATTACATGTGCTACATGTGTTGTAAATTTCTCTGACTCAGAGCAAGGTACTTGATTTGTGATTTTATTTTGTTTAGTTTAACTAAACATACTTGTTTTGTTGCTTTTAATAAGCTGGCAGTGTACAGTGAAATCAGTGAAATTTTCTCTTTGTTGTCATGAGTAATTATATGGATTGGATAATAAAATTCTGTTAGATAATTATTGTACAAATTTATATTAATTTAATACATTTGATAAAAAAAGTTAGAGTTTTGTGATTGTGTCTAAAATTGGTCAAAGTGAGGTCAAATAAATTAATTACTGTTAGCTTGATTGTGATTTTATGTTTAATTGTGACACAGCTGTTAAATACGATTTATTACAACAAACTCCATGTAAGTGGAGTTACAAGTAAATTGCTCTACAGCCTCTCAGGCTATAGTGTTATCTCTAATATTAAAAGCAGAGGTGTGAACCTGAGACCAGTGACTGCTTCTCAGCTGCTGATGTCTATTGCAGGGGAGCAGTAAATAGCCCTCTCTGTGCTTATGACAGGGCAAAGGGAGACTTACATTATTGATTTGTTTGATTTGCACAGGTGGTGGCCCGAGCTGAAGGCAGAACCCACACGTTGACCCTAAGAGACGTAAAACTGACTGAAGCAGGCGAGGTAAAACTCACTGCAAAAGATTTCCAAATCCAGGCCAACCTCATTGTAAAAGGTAGGTACCATTTTGTATATTATAAATGACATACTCTTTCCTGGCCTGCAGCAATAGATTCTTTATTATTGTGTGATATACTGTGATATAAGTTATCGATGATTTTGTGCACACATGCAGTAAATGTAAAACTTAATACAATGCAAGAATAACAGAATATAAATAGCTTTAATACATTTTTAATCAGATAACATCATAAATATTAGCTATTAGTATACTGTTTATGTTGATAGCTGGATTACATATAAATGGTCTTGGTAAATGATCAAGATGCCAAACATTTTTTTGTAAGCTCATGTTTCAAATGGTGGCATGTTTCAAACAGTGCCTTTAAAAGTGTGTTTAAAACTTGAACACATATGATTTTGGTAAATAATCAAAATGGCAGATGTTTTCATGCTTTGAAAGTAAATGTGCTTTTGAATGCCTTCAAATGAAGAAAGTTTTAGAAAGACATTTGTACATGCATTCAATGGACACTGTATGATCTGTTCTACAGAGCCTCCAGTCGAGTTCACCAAGCCGCTTGAGGACCAGACTGTAGAGGAAGAAGCTACTGCTATACTAGAGTGTGAAGTCTCCAAAGAAAATGCAGAGGTCAGGTGGTTTAGAGATGGACAGGAAATCCGTAAGACGAAGAAATATGAGATGGTTGCTGATGGCCGCAAGAGAAAGCTTATCATCCATGACTGCACACTTGATGACTCAAAGACATATACCTGTGATGCCAAAGTCTTTAAAACCTCTGCTTTTCTAAATGTTGAACGTAAGTGAATTACAGTAAATGCTTATAATTAAAACTTAACCTTTAAATTTTATGGTGCCATTTGAGAATTATTTTATTTGCTTCAGCTCCACATGTTGAGTTCACTAAACCACTCCATGATGTTGAGGTAATGGAGAAAGAAACTGCCACGTTTGAGTGTGAGGTTTCCAGAGAAAATGCCAAGGTATTTTGATTCCAATCTTTTTTGCTCCATGACCATGAGTTGCTGATCTATAAATCGTTAATTTGTTTATAAAAAGTCTTCTGATTGGCTATATAAAAATGTTTACAATTAAGATTATACATTTATACAAATTATTTGGATCGTTTATTTGTCTTGTTTTTTATTATACTTTAAAAGGTCCGCTGGTTCAAGGATGGTAATGAAATCAGGAAAGGAAAGAAATATGATATAATTTCCAAAGGTGTTCAACGCATGCTCATCATTAGCAAGTCAGTGTTTGATGATGAAGCTGAATATGAATGCGATGCAAGGACCTCCAAGACCTCAGGAATACTTACTGTAGTTGGTCAGTTTTTGTTCATCTTCACTATGTTTTTGTATCAGTATTTAACATCCAAAATCATTTACATTAGCTTGGTCTTTCTTACTACAGAGGAGGAGGCTAGATTCACAAAGAACCTGGCTAATGTTGAAGGCACTGAAACTGACAGTATTAAACTGATCTGTGAGGTCTCCAAGTCCAGCGCAGAGGTTACCTGGTATAAAGGTAACCAGGAATTGCCTGATGGTGGTAGATATGAACAAGTTGCAGATGGGAGAAAGAGAATCCTCATCATCCAGGCACTTCATATGGAAGATGCTGGAGAATACCACTGCAAATTGCCCAGCTCACAAACTACAGGAAACTTAAGAATCAATGGTTAGAGATTTGGCATTTTTGGACTCTATATATTCTTATATATATATATACATATATATACACATATATATATATATATATATATACATATATATATACACATATATATATATATATATATATACATATATATATACATATATATATTACAAGAAAAAAATGACAAAATCTTCCTCCCTTTAGAACTTGCTGCCGAGTTCATCTCCAGACCTCAAAGCCAGGAGGTGGTTGAAGGTGAAAAAGCTGAGTTTGTGTGCTCTGTGTCCAAAGACTCTTATGAAGTCAAATGGCTCAAGGGTGACAAAGAACTCCAGTCAGATGACAAGTATGAAATTATTTCTGATGGCAAGAGGCGAGTCCTTGTAGTGAAGAAATGTGAGCTCAGTGATGAAGGACCTTTTGTGGCCCTTATTGGTGCTACAAGAGCTTCTGCTGATTTGATCGTCCTTGGTAGGGATTCTGCATTCACTCTACATTAATTGAATTGCTGCAAATAATGGGTAAAGTGTCAGCTTACTCTTGTATTTCAAATCACTGCAGAGAAACTCAGAATTATCACACCCCTCAAGGACACAATGGCAAGTGAAGCACAAGAGATTGTTCTCAACTGTGAGGTGAACACAGAGGAAGCCAAGGCCAAATGGATGAAGAATGATGAAACAATATTTGATAGTAGCAAATTTATCATGACCCAGAAATACAATGTGTACTCTTTGAGAATTATGGATGCTGAAATGTCAGATGCAGCTACTTACACAGTAACGCTGACCAATCAACGCAATGAGTGTGTCAAGAGTTCTGCCAAGATCACTGTACAGGGTTTGTTTCATACATAGATTGCTTTCTCTTAATTTCAATGTATTTTTATATTTTCATAAAGCATTAGAGTATATATTATGTAGTTACTAATATTTCTGTCTACAGAGGAGGATCTGAAAATCATCGTTCCTCTGGAGGATGTTGAAACACAGGAGAAGAAGACCATTAGCTTCTCATGCAAAGTAAACAGACTAAATGTGACTCTGCAGTGGATGAAGGCAGGACAGGAGATCACTCTCAGCAAGCGCATTGTGTATCGTGTTGACAGGGCTAAGCACACCATAACCATTAAAGACTGTAGTCCAGCAGATGAAGGGGAATACACAGTCATTGCTGGTGCTGATAAGTCAACTGCTGAGTTGATTATCAGTGAAGCACCTACAGATTTTATCACCCAACTTCAAGACCAAACCATTACTGAATTTGAAGATGCTGAATTTACCTGCCAACTCTCTAAAGAAAAGGCTGAAATCAAATGGTACAGAGATGGCAGAGAGATCAGAGAGGGTCCACGGTAATGAACTTCCTCTGTTCATTGTGTGTGTTTTTTTTTTAAACATTATGTATGTTTTTGATTATGAAATAGTTAATGAATCTTGTCGACTGCTTTTTCAGATATCAATTTGAGCGTGATGGAAAGACCTGCACACTACGCATTAAGGAATGCAGACCTGATGATGAATGTGAATATGCCTGTGGTGTAGATGACAAAAAATCAAGGGCTCGTCTCTTTGTTGAAGGTGCACTAAAATTTGCTGAAAGTGTTAATGTATTCTATTTCACTTACCTCTATTAATAAATTAACTATGTCTTATGCTATCCCACTATTGTTTTATCCAGAAACACCTGTGGAGATTATCAGACCACCCATGGATATATTTGAGCCCCCTGGCTCTGATGTGGTGTATGAGGTGGAGCTCAACAAAGACAGAGTAGAAGTCAAATGGCTAAGGAACAATATGACTATTGTCCAGGGTGACAAATACCAAATGATGAGTGAAGGCAAGATTCACAGACTTCAAGTATGTGAAATTAGACCTCGTGATCAGGGAGAGTACAGAGTTATTGCTAAAGACAAGGATGCAAAAGCCAAGCTTGAGCTTGCAGGTAATTATTTTATGCAATTTTGAATTTATGAATTAATATAAATGTATTCATCATAATATCTAAAATGAACTAATCCTTAATTAACCCCTGTACAGCTGTGCCAAAGATTAAGACAATGGATCAGGACCTGGTGACAGATGCTGGAAAACCATTTGTCATGTCAGTGCCATACAATGCCTACCCACATGCTGAGGCTGAATGGTTCTTTGACAACATTAGCCTGCCTAATGAAAATCTTCATACCACACCGGACAAAGCAGAGTACCGTTTGAAGGACCCTAAGAAGTCAGATGAGGGCCGTTATAAGGTCATTATCAAGAACAAGCATGGACAGGGAGAGGCTTTCATTAATCTGAAAGTTATTGGTGAGTTTGTGTATCAACTAATTTTTTTTAAATTAAATCTTATTAATGGATTTATTCAAGTGATTTAACCCTAACCCTCTCATCACGAGATTTTGGCTTGCTAAATAACATACTCTGTCTCTCACTGCAGATGTTCCTGGCCCTGTGAAGAACCTGCATGTGGTTGATACTGCTGATGGAGAGGTCAGCATTGCATGGGATGAGCCTGAAAGTGATGGTGGCAGCAAGATTTTGGCCTATGTGGTGGAGAGACGTGATGTCAAGCGAAAAACCTGGACTCTGGCAACTGACCGTGCTGATATCACAGAGTACACGGTCACTGGGCTGCAGAGAGACTCCATGTACTTTTTCCGTGTTTGTGCACGCAACAGAGTTGGAAGTGGTCCGAATGTTGAAACAGATGAAGCAGTGCAAGCTAAAAATAAATTTGGTAAGCCAACTTTTTTCTTTATTTTTTGGCTACTCTCTTAATTGTGTGTGGAAAATGACAGCAATTAACTGATTTTTATATACCTTTCAAATTGTTGTATTCCAGATGTTCCTGATGCACCTCAAAATGTCACTGTGGGAAATGTGAACAAGTTTGGAGCCACAGTCTCCTGGGAACCACCTCTGTTTGATGGTGGATCTGAAATCACATCCTACATCATTGAACTCCGTGACAGAACATCTGTGAAATGGTCTCCAGTCATGGTGACTAAAGCACAAGATCGTTCAGCTATAATCAATGATGTTATTGAAAACAAGGAATATATCTTCCGTGTAAGAGCAGAGAACAAGGCTGGTCCTGGCAAGCCAAGTGCTGCCACTAACCCAGTTAAAATCATGGACCCAATAGGTTAGCAGTATATTCTTTTCCAAAAATCTCTACATTCAATCAATAAATGATTATTTCTGTATTTCTCATAAAATTCTTCATGTGTTGCACTTTTTCAGAGAGACCAAGCCCACCCCTGAATCTGACACACTCTGAACAGACCAAGGATTCCTGTCTGCTGACATGGGAGACCCCTCTTAGAAATGGTGGCAGCATGATCACTGGCTATATTATTGAGAGATGTGAGGAAGATTCAGACAAGTGGCTGAGATGTAATGCCAGGCTTTGTCAGGACCTCTCATACAGGGTAAACTTCTGACTTTCCACAGTTTTGGTTTGGTTGTCCTGTTATATTTATTTATATTATTTAAATTGTGTATGTTTTCTAGATGTCAGGTCTTAAATTTGGAAAGAAATATAAGTACAGAGTCATTGCTGAGAATGCAGCTGGTCAGTCTGACCCATCTAATATTGTTGGGCCTATGCTGGCAGATGATCCACACTGTAAGTATTGAACTGTTTATATATATATATATATATATATATATATATATATATATATATATATATATATATATATATATTTGTAACTGTGGAGTATTGTAACTTTTGCTGTTCATTCCAATTCATGTAGTTGCACCTACACTGGACTTGAGTGCCTTTAAGGATGGCCTGGAGGTCATTGTTCCTCAGCCTCTTACTATTCGTGTTCCTATCACTGGATACCCAACACCCACTGCTAAGTGGACCTTTGGTGAAAAGGAGCTTACTGCTGGTGAACGAGTGTCCATGGTCACAAAGAGCACGTTTACAGAGTTAGTCATTACTCCAAGTGTGCGGCCTGATAAAGGCACATATTCTCTGACACTGGAGAATGATGTAAGCAGTGTCTCCGGAGAGATTGATGTCAATGTCATTGGTATGTTCAGTACATTGTCTTAGAGTCATCAATTTGGTTTTCTTTTGTCAAGTATAAAACTTACTGTGTATCTCTATTGTTTAAGCATGTCCAAGTGCACCCAAGGACTTCAAGGTTGCAGAAGTAACCAGAAAACATGTGCATCTTATGTGGGAAGCACCAGACCATGATGGAGGCAGTCCACTGACTGGCTACCAGGTTGAGAAGCGTGATGTGACAAGAAAGACTTGGGTTAAGGTATTCAAGCACACCAAATTCACAAACCTTTAATCTAGCCTCTGCTGAATTATAGTTTTCAATGGTACAAAATTTATATTTGTAATTTATGCTTTAGGTCATTAGTGGTGTGCAAGACCAGGAATACACCATCACAGATGTGATTGAGGGCAAGGAGTACTTGTTTAGAGTAATTGCTTGCAACAAGTGTGGCCCAGGAGAGCCTGCATACACTGACGATCCTGTAAATGTGTCTTCACCAGCCAGTAAGTGATCATGAGTAATTCATAATCACCATATAGACTTGCAGTAAGCACAACAAAATAAATTCACACTTTTTTTTTTACACAGCTGTTCCAGATCCACCAGAGAATCTTAAATGGAGAGACAAGTCAGCCAGCAAAATATTCCTTTCCTGGGAACCTCCGAAATGGGATGGTGGTGCTCCAATAAAAGGCTACACTGTTGACAAATGCCAGCGAGGCGCTGACAAGTGGGAGCCATGTGGAGAACCAATGCCTGATCTCAAGTAAGTTAACAAAACTTTTTTTTGACATTTTGTTATGATAACCTGACACAAATCATAGTCTTTATAATCATTTTTATTCTACCCTAGGCTTGAGGTTACTGGTCTGCTAGAGGGACAGTGGTATGCTTATCGTGTAAGGGCCTTGAACAGACTAGGCTCAGGTAGACCTAGTAAGGCAACTGATGAGATCTTGGCTGTTGATCCTAAAGGTATGATGAGAAAACGACATTTCCTTTTTTATCATCTCTGTATATTATATTTATATGTATGATCACTAGTGACTTCAATCTTCTTTACCACTTGTTACAGAACCTCCAGAGATTCACTTGGATGCAAAACTCCTGGCAGGCTTAACTGCAAAGGCTGGTACAAAGATTGAACTTCCTGCTGACATCACAGGCAAACCAGAACCTAAAGTCAAATGGACGAAGGCTGACCTTATCCTTAAGGAAGATGACAGAATATCTATTGATACCAAGCCTGGCCACTCCACTGTGTCAATTGCAAAGACAAAAAGGGATGACTCAGCAACATACATCATTGAAGCAGTTAACAGCAGTGGCCGTGCAACTGCAACTGTTGATGTCAACATTTTAGGTATTGTAATTATTCTATATAATAGAAGTGTTAATGACAGGGGATGATAACACTGCCCTTTGAAAAATGTTCTCTTCTAAAAGAACCTATTTCCTCTAACAGAAAGATAATCATGAATATAATATACTCATTTACCTTTATATAGATAAACCTGGCCCTCCAGCTGCCTTTGATATATCTGAAATCACCAATGATTCTTGTTTACTGGCCTGGAATCCACCCCGTGATGATGGTGGCTCAAAGGTGACAAACTACATTGTTGAAAGAAGGGCTACAGACAGTGAAATCTGGTACAAGCTGTCTTCTACCGTGAAACAGACCAACTACAAAGCAACCAAGCTTGTGACTTTCAAAGAATACATATTTAGAGTCTATGCTGAGAATCAATTTGGCATCGGTCCACCAGCTGAACATGCTCCAATTATTGCTAGATATCCCTTTGGTATGTTATATTAATTTTTACAGAAATTAAAAATTATTATTGCCTCCTACCCCAAATATATAATAATAAATATATGTTACTAATATTTTAACTAGATCCACCTGGACCTCCATACAAACTGGAGGCATCAGATATTTCTAAGGATGCTGTAACCCTGACCTGGATTGAGCCTGATGAAGATGGAGGAAGTCCCATCACTGGCTACTGGGTTGAGAGATTTGAGCCAGATGCTGATAAGTGGATAAGATGCAATAAAATACCAGTCACAGATACTAATTTAAGGTGCGAATTTACAGTACACAAAATTAGAAATACAGAGAGGTTTATAGCAAAATGTACAGCATTTATATTTACACATTTTTGGTGAATTTAGAGTAAAAGGATTGCCCACAAGGAGAAAGTGTAAGTTCCGTGTCTTGGCTGAAAATCTTGCTGGACCTGGCAAACCAAGCAAAGAGACTGACCAGATCATGATCAAGGATCCTATCGGTAAAATATAGCATTTGATTTTTGATCTTTTTTTTAACTCTTTGCACAACAAACACATATACTATGTACTTTATACTATACATGCACTATATGGTTTGTGTACACCTGACCATCACACTTGTATGTAGGCCTTCTCCAAGCTGTTGCTACAGAGACAGAAGCACATAATTTTATAGGATGTCATTGAATATTGTAACACTATTGTAGCATTTCCCATCACTGCAACAAAGGGGGTCAAACATATTCCAGCATGGCAAAGCCCTGTGCACAATGCAAGGTCCCTGTGAACATGGTTTGCAGTGACCTCTGTAATGGCACTTGTGGCTGAAGGGCACACATTTCCACAGCCATGATTCAACAATAAAAGGGAACTATTTCTGGAATGTGATGTTGAAAAAGCACATATGGTGTGATAGTCAGATGACCAAACTTTTGACCATATAGTATATACGTTTGGGAAAGAGAGGCTGAACCATGTATATTTTTTTTTAGATCCTCCATGGCCTCCTGGCAAACCAACTGTTAAGGATGTTGCAAAGACATCTGCTTTCCTGCAATGGACAAAGCCTGAGCATGATGGTGGTGCTAAGATTGAGTCCTACATTATTGAGCTTCTCAAGAGTGGCACTGATGAGTGGGTTCGTGTGGCAGATGGTATACCTTCTCTTGAATATTTCTTAAAGGGATTAATGGAGAAGCAGGAATACTCCTTCCGTGTCAGAGCTGTCAATGCAGCAGGCGAGAGTGAACCTAGTGAACCTAGCAATCCTGTTCTTTGCAAGGAGAGACTCAGTAGGTTTTACAAATAAATAAATAAATATATAATACGTGTTGCATTCATTGTTTTTTTCCAGTTTCTCCTGTTTGTACTAGTTTGTACAAACCTTTTTTTCTTTCTTATCAGATCCTCCATCACCACCAAGATGGCTAGAGGTGGTTAGTATTTCCCGTAACAATGCTGAACTAAAGTGGACAGCCCCAGAGAGAGATGGTGGTTCTCCAGTTACCAATTATATTGTGGAGAAGAGAGATGTGAGACGTAAAGGCTGGCAGGCTGTGGATACCACAGTGAAGGAGCTGATATATACTGTCACTCCACTGAATGATGGCTCTCTCTATGTATTCCGTGTGGCAGCTGAGAATGCTGTTGGAACTAGTGAATACTGTGAACTTGTTGACTCAGTTTTGGCAAAAGATACTTTCAGTAAGCAATCTTTATTTTACATTCTTGAAGTGAAAACTGATGATTTTGGTGTCTACTGACATTATTTAACCATTCAATTCTTCTAGCTACTCCTGGACCTCCTTATGCTCTGACTGTCACAGACATCTCAAAGACACATGTTGATCTTAAATGGGAGGCACCTAAGAATGATGGTGGCAGACCAATTTTGAGGTATGCAAATACTAAAAAAATCCCTTGAGTAGACATCATATTCATCACATTCACCAGTGCCAATGAATGTTGTAAATATTAAAACCTTTAGGTATGTCATTGAGAAGAAAGAGAAACTTGGAACTCGTTGGGTGAAATCTGGAAAAACAGCAGGTCCTGACTGCAAGTACAGGGTCACTGATGTTATTGAAGGCACTGAGGTACAGTTCCAGGTCCTTGCTGAGAATGAGGCTGGGGTTGGTCATCCAAGTGAACCTACGGACATTGTGGTAGTTGAGGATCCAACAGGTATGTTAAACATGATGTTGTAATAAACATCTGTCGAATTCGCAATAAAGGAATTATATATTCTAATTCAAGATACATGCCATTTCGTATAAAAATTATATATTCTACATTTTTCCAGGTCCACCATCTCCTCCTCAGGATCTCCATGTCACTGAGGCAGCCAGGGACCATATCTCAATTGCATGGAAAGCTCCAGAAAGAAATGGAGGAAGCCCGGTTATTGGATACCACATTGAGCTCTGTGAGGCTGGAACAGAAAAGTGGATGAGAGTTAACTCTCGTCCAGTTAAAGAGCTGAAGTATAGGGCTGGAGAGGAGGAAGGCATTGTTCCTGAGAAGAACTACATTTTCAGAGTCCGTGCTGTCAATTCTGTTGGTGCCAGTGAACCATCTGACATCTCTGAAAGTGTATATGCTAAAGACTCTGACTGTAAGTGGAATCCTTTCCATGTTTTTATTAATTATCAATTATTGTCATTCTGTAACAGTTTAATTTGACCCTATTGAATGGGGAGCCAATTGACTGGTTTCTAACAATCCTTGTAGGCAAACCTACTATTGAGTTCCAGACCAAGGACATTGTTGTTGTGGAGGGTGAGAAGATGCACCTCCCAATTCCATTTAAGGCTGTTCCATCGCCTAGAGTCACATGGCACAAAGATGGCAAAGAGATGAAAGCTGATGAGAGAATTTCACTCAGATCAGATTACATTTCCTGCCACCTGGAAATTCCAAGCTGCCTGCATGCTGATGCTGGCCAATACAAAGTTACCCTGGAAAACAGCCTTGGTGCAATCAGTGGGACAATTAATGTTAAAGTTATCGGTATGATTACGCAGTCACACATAAGCATATTTTGAATCGTATACTGCATACATTTTTCATTATGCACCATAATTATAATATTTATTATATCACTAGGACTTCCTGGGCCATGCAAGGAAATTGTTGCTAGTGATATCACCAAGAGCTCTTGCAAAGTGACATGGGAACCTCCAGACTATGATGGAGGTAGTCCTATCCTTCACTATGTCCTGCAACGTAGAGAAGCAGGCAGGAGAACATATGTCAATGTTATGTCTGGTGAGAACAAACTGAGCTGGTCTGTCAAGGACCTCATCCAAAATGGAGAGTATTATTTCCGTGTCAGAGCAGTGAATAAAATTGGTGGTGGAGAGTTTATTGAGCTTCGCAATCCTGTAATTGCTGAGGATCAGAAACGTAAGTCATTTCAGAGAAGATTAATCCTATAATTCTATATATAACATAACCAGCATAACTGCATACCTTCTGTTTTATCCTAAATATGCACAGATCCCCCTGATCCACCTGTTGATGTTGAGACTCACAACCCTACTTCTGAATCTGTGACCCTTACTTGGAAGCCACCCATGTATGATGGGGGATGCAAGATCATGGGTTACATTTTAGAGAAGATGATGAAAGGTGAAGAAAAATTTGAGAGATGCAATGACTTCCTTGTGCCAGTATTGTCCTACACGGTTAAGGGCTTGAGGCCAGGAAAAGAGTATCAATTCCGTGTGCGTGCAGAGAATGCAGCAGGCATTAGCGAGCCTTCTCGTACCACTCCTATGGTCAGAGCCACTGATGCAGTTGGTATGTCCAAGAAATTTTCTAATTGGTTTATACTACAATCATTTTTCATTTATATTTTCAACATAACAGTTTTTATAATTGAAATCATTCTCAATTTCAGATCGTCCCAAAGTGTTCCTCAGTGGCAGTTTGCAATCAGGTTTAAGTGTTAAGAGGGGTGAGGAGATCAGGCTAACAGCCTACATTTCTGGTTTCCCTTACCCGGAAATAACATGGATGAGGAACAATTCAACCATTAGGCCAGAGGCACTGAAGAAGAGGCCAGAAAGACCTATTAGAAAGAAGAAGGAAAAGAAGGCAGAGGAAGAAAAAATAGAAGACAAGGAGAAAAAGGAGGAGAAGACAACAGAAGATCAGGACAAGAAGGAGGAAAAGAAGGAAGAGGAAAAGAAGGAGGAAGAGAAACTGAAGGAGTCAGAGGAACCAGAAGAGCCAGAGGAGGAATACCACCCATCCCTGAATGAGCGTCTTACCATTGATAACTCAAGGAAGGGTGAATCCTTCATTATTGTTAAAGATGTCATCAGAGGCGATCATGGTGTTTTCACTATCAAGGTGGAGAATGATCATGGTGTTGCTTCTGCCACCTGTGAAGTTAACGTTCTTGGTAAATTCAATTCATGGGATTTCTATATAGTTTTATTCTGAAATAAATTGGATTATTTTCATCTTATTAATATACTGGGGTACAGACTCATTTACAGGTTTTCATTTATATATTCCAGATACTCCTGGGCCTCCAGTCAACTTCAAGTTTGAGGAGGTCAGGAAGGATTCTATCCTCTGCAAGTGGGAACCTCCTCTAGATGATGGTGGCAGTGAGGTCCTAAATTATGTATTGGAGAAAAAAGATAACTCCAAGGCTGAGAGTGGATGGGTCACTGTGACATCAACTCTTAGAGGTTGCAAGTACCCAGTAACAAAACTGATTGAAGGAAAGGAGTATATTTTCAGAGTTACTGCTGAGAATAGATTTGGTCCTGGAAAACCATGTATCTCCAAACCTGTTATTGCCAAGAATCCATTTGGTAGTCAACATTTTCACATTTTTTTTGTAACTTCTGATGCTTGTTAACAGTTGTAGGTTGATATTTGAAATGTTCCATATTTCAGATCCACCTGAGGCCCCTGAGAAACCAGAAATTATTGATATTACAGCTAACAGCATGGTTGTTACTTGGAATGAACCCAATGACAATGGAAGCCCCATCCAAGGATACTGGGTGGAAAAACGAGAAATTAACAGTACACACTGGGCAAGAGTTAATCGCAACATCATTGATGCACTGGAAGTTAAAGTAGAAGGTCTTTTGGAGGGATTGACATACATTTTCAGGGTCTGTGCAGAAAATGTAGCTGGATGTGGAAGATTCAGTCCACCGTCTGATCCAAAAACAGCCCAGGCTCCTATCTGTGAGTTAATTGCATCACATCGGTCTATTACATGTAAAAAGTGCTCTGTTTAAATCATACTTGTATAAAGCTAAGTACATCGGATTTTGTTTTCAGTGCCACCAGGTCCACCAAGTCCTCGCGTTGTTGACACCACAGACCATTCAATAACAGTTGAATGGGATCCTCCTGTAGACAATGGAGGTGCAGACATTTTTGGTTACCATGTTGACAAGGTGATTGCTGGCACTAAAGACTGGTCACGAGCCACAGAAAGACCATGGAAAAACCTCACATTTACCGTGTATGGTGTCAGAGAAGGAGCTAAGTACATTGTCCGCGTGCTAGCAGTCAATTCTGCTGGTGAAGGTGCTCCTGGTATGACAGATGCTGTCATTGTGAGGAATCCAGCAGGTATAAAACCTTAAACCAATGTTTAATATGATTAACATGGGAGACATTATGAGGTGAGATTTTAAGGCTAGGTTTATGACTGTTGTTAACTTCCCCAAACAGAGATGCCTGTAATTGAACTCGATATCTCTGTGAAGAGTGGTTTTGTTGTAAGAGCTGGAGAGATACTGAAGATCCCTGCAAATGTAAGGGGCAAACCAAAACCATCACTTTCATGGACAAAGGATGATGCAGCTCCCGACAAAGAGCGTGTGGAAATAGAAGAAGTAGGACAGAACAGTACACTCATCATCAGAAACTCAAAAAGAAGTGACAGTGGCAAATACCAGATAACTGCAGCAAACCCAAGTGCTATCAAATCTGCATGGACCAGGGCTGAAGTTGTTGGTGAGAACTGCTATTATATACTTTTTACTTTTTACCTCCCCACCTCCCCACTGTTTGGGCAGTTTATATAGATTTGTAATTATACCAGACCTAACAAATTCTTCCTCTTAAACTGGTTTATTCAGATGTTCCTGGACCTGTCCTTGACCTCAAGCCTGTAGTAGTAACCAGAAAGTTAATGATTCTGAACTGGTCCGATCCAGATGATGATGGTGGCAGTGATTTGACAGGCTTCATTGTTGAAAGAAGGGAGCCAAAGATGCACACATGGAGACAGCCAATTGAAACAGCTGCATCCAAATGTGAAATTGTAGGTATTCTTGAAGGACAGGAGTACATCTTCCGAGTTGTGGCCAAGAACAAATATGGCTGTGGACCACCAGTTGATCTTGGACCTATCCGTGCAGTTGATCCACAAGGTAATGTGACTTTTACATATATTAAAGTGTAATTGTTCAAACAAGAGTACAATAATTAAATGTGATTTTATTTAATATCAGGTCCACCAACCTCTCCTGAGAAGTTCCACTACACAGAAAGAACTAAGTCATCCCTCACCCTTACATGGAAGCCACCTCGCAATGATGGTGGTAGTCCAATTATTGGCTACATCATTGAAAAGAAACGTCAAGATCAGCCTGCTTTCCAGCCTGTCTCCACAGACTTGTGCACTGCACTGACACTGACTGTGGAGAATCTAGATGAGCTACACATGTATGAGTTCCGTGCAAAGGCTGTAAATAGCATTGGTGAAAGTGATCCTTCTATACCCTTGACTGTTGTGATTCAGGATGATGAAGGTTTGTCTGTTTTGGGGTTTACTTTTCCGAAACATGATATCTTACCTTTTCTTATGAATTTTCTATATGCTGTACCTGAAATATTTTATTTTACAGTTGCCCCAACATTGCACATGATGAAGCACTTTAAAGGCGACTTGATTAGAGTGAGGAAGAATGAGCCAGTTGAGATTCCTGTTGAAATCACAGGTCTCCCAATGCCAAAGGTTGAATGGTTGAAAGATGATGTTGTTATTCCAAAGCCCACTGAAAGAGTCCTGTTTGAGACTAAAGTGATTGACAGACTCACAGAACACACAAAACTCACTATCCCAGCTATCTCAAGGCTGGAAAAGGGAACATACACTGTGACCGCCTCAAATCGCCTTGGGACAGCCAGCCATTCCATCACAATTGAGGTGCTCGGTAAGTCTAGTTAGAGTAATGCCTTTAATGTTTTAATTTAAAGTGAGCAGCTGTATAATGGTTGTTTATTTTTTTTTTTTAGATCGACCAACACCACCAAGAAATGTTGCAGTTTCTAATATCCGAGCCGGATATTGCCAGTTGACCTGGGATGCTCCATTAGATAATGGTGGCAGTGCACTTACCAACTACATTGTTGAAAAGAAAGACCTTAATGTTGAGGATGTTGAGAAAGCTGAATGGGTTCAGGTTACTAACACAGTCATAGAGAAAAAATATGGGGTAAGCAAATTAAGAATTTTAGATTTAAAGATATGAATTGTCATTAATTAACCAAAGATACTGTCATTAATTATTCTATTGTAACTATTTAATTAAGTCCACTACTTTATATCTTGTAGGTATGGGACCTTGTAACAGGTGGAAACTATATGTTCAGAGTTAAAGCAGAGAATAAGTATGGAATAAGTAATGGTTGTGAAACAGAGGAAGTGCAAATAAAGGATCCATTCGCCCTACCTGGACCCCCAGAAAAAGTTGCTATTGCAGAACATTCTAAAACCAATATGCTAGTAACATGGGAGCCTCCAATGGATTGTGGTGGATCTATGATCATTGGCTATTGGCTGGAGAAGCGTGAAAAAGGCACCACCTACTGGGCTAAAGTAAATAAAACCCTGGTGTCAAAACGTGGCACGAAAGGCTGGGAATTTCAGGTCAACCGTCTCATTGAGGGAACTGAGTATGAATTCAGAGTGATGGCTTGTAATGCTGCAGGAGTTGGCCCCCCAAGTGCTGTCTCTGAATCAGCCTTTGCAGTTGATCCACTCAGTAAGCTAGATTACAAGTTATTTTTTGTGTAACACATATTTGTCATAAACATGTGTTTTATGTACTTTTTTATACTTTGTGTTTATGTTTATTATGACTATGTTCATGCATGTAATATGTTTGTACTTTTTTTGTTTGTTTACTCTAGCACCACCTGGCATGCCAGCAGCTCCTGTAATTGCTGACAAAACTAAGCGAAGTGTTACACTGTCATGGACCCCACCAGCCAAAGATGGTGGCAGCCCAATTAAAGGTTACATAATTGAGATCCAGGATGAGGGCACATCTGATTGGGCAAGGGTGAACGATGCAGACAATCTACATCCGACTACCGAATTTACCATTCCCAATCTGCAGGAACTCAAGAAATACAGATTTAGAATTATTGCAGTAAATGATATTGGCGAGTCTGACCCAAGTCCTAGAACCTCAGAGGTTCTCATGGAGGACATTCACTGTAAGAGTTCCATGTAAAACTGGATTTCAGACTGAATACAAACGCTTTAATTTCATTTTCTAACATGATAGTATTTTTAACTCCACAGCTGAGCCAAAATTATTTTTGGACATGACTGCTGAAGAATTACTGTGTATCCCTGCTGGATCTCCAATCAAAATCCCTGTAACTATTACTGGCCGCCCTGTTCCAAAGGTTACTTGGGAATTTGATGGCAAAGCAAAGAAAGAGAAGAAAGATCGTCTTCATACCCTGCCAGTTGATTCACAGGTTTAAATGATCTCATTTTAATTGTTTTATATTGCTTTACAATTTAACTGAGATTTTATGGGCAGTGGTAAAAGGTCTGGCTGCAGTTAAAAAGGCTGAGAGCACAAAATGAGCACAGCTGAGCTATAGCTTAACCCTCTCTTATGCTGAGATGCTGCATTAAAGCTGACCTTGTGATCTGACAATAGCCCTCTTGTACACATATGTATACATTTAAGGATAATAAAAGTTTTTTTTCCCTCTTTCTTTATTTTGATTAGGTGGAATCTACTGACACTACCTCTGTTGTAACAATTCCTGTGAGCTTGAGAGCTCACTCTGGCAGATATACTGTCACAGCAAAGAACAAAACTGGACAGAAACATATTAATATCAGAGTCATTGTGCTTGGTATGTTTGTTCTTTTTTTTTTTTAATCAAATTCTGCAAGTGCCTTATTGTTTGTAAAAAGGCATGCCCACTACTAGAATGAAAGTGGGTTTTATTTATTGATTTATTTTTTAAACAGATGTTCCTGGTGCACCAAAGGATCTCAAAGTTACTGATATTACCAGGTCTACAGTGCGGCTTATCTGGAAACTCCCAGATACTGATGGTGGAGAGAGAATTAAGAGCTAC
The DNA here is from genome assembly GCF_019097595.1 of Hemibagrus wyckioides. Taxonomy (NCBI): domain Eukaryota; kingdom Metazoa; phylum Chordata; class Actinopteri; order Siluriformes; family Bagridae; genus Hemibagrus; species Hemibagrus wyckioides. The sequence continues at coordinate 7,034,369 of NC_080715.1, read as the reverse complement.
TTCATTGAAAAGAAGGCTGTCAGTGGAAAGGCTTGGACAACAGTAAATGCAGCCTGTGCCAGTATGGCCTTTGTGGTGCCTGAGCTTCTTGAAGGTCAGGACTACCTGTTCCGAGTTCGTGCTGAGAATCGACTTGGAAAGGGACCATTCACTGAGACCACAGAGCCAGCAAGGACAAGAGATCCCATTTGTAAGTTAAAAATAAAAATTTATATCTCTCTAAAAAAATATACTAGAATATACTCGAAATTTGCTATTGTAATATTGTATGTCCTTTTTTTTTAAGATCCTCCTGATCCTCCAACTAAGGTCAAGATAAACCTTGTCACCAAGAACACAGTGACTCTAACATGGATGCCTCCAAAAAATAATGGTGGTGCACCAGTAACACATTATATTATTGAAAGGCTGAGCTGGGACACCAGTGCTCCACAAAAGGAGACCTGGAAACAGTGCAATAAAAGGGATGTTGAAGAGACAACCTTTATTGTTGAAGACCTTAAAGAGGGTGGTGAATATGAGTTCCGTGTCAAAGCAGTGAATGAAGCTGGTCCAAGCAGACCATCTGTGACTGTTGGACCAATAATTATCAAGGACCAGACCTGTAAGTATTTGATGTTAATTACGATATTCAACTGTGTGAAAATTGAATGCATACTTCATTATTATTATTATTGCTTCAGGTGCTCCAACTATCGAACTTAGAGAATCTATGGAAAGTGCAGAAACATTTGATATCAACATACTTGCCAGGATCCAGGGATGTCCATTCCCATCACTCGTTTGGCAGAGGGCCACATTTGACAAGCCTGATGAAAAGTTTGATGTACACTATGATCAGCATATTAATAAACTTGTCTCTGATGACAAATGTAGTCTAGTAATTCAGCAATCCAAGAGAGATGACAGTGGAATGTATACACTCACAGCTACCAACAGCCTTGGACAGGCTTCCAAGGATATCAAACTTACCATTTTGGGTATGTGCATAATATTTTGTATTATTTTGAATTTCAATTATAATACAAAGATAGATAAATGACTTTATAGCTCAATTTAACATTCTAGCTTAAAAGAAATACTGATTTATGAAAATATTATTGTGTTTATCTGTAGGACGACCTGGGCCACCAGTTGGACCAGTCAAAATTGAGGAAGTTTTCGCTGAAAGGATTGGACTCTCTTGGAATCCACCCACAGATGATGGTGGTTCTAAAATCACAAACTATGTCATTGAGAAGCGTGAGGACAACAGAAAGACATGGGTTCATGTATCTAGTGAGCCTAAGGAATGTGCTTACACAGTTCAGAGGCTAACGGAAGGGCATGAATATGAGTTCCGTATTATGGCTCAGAACAAATACGGTATTGGACCACCACTCTATAGTGAACCTGAGAAAGCAAGAAACCTTTTCAGTAAGTACTTCAGTTATGGGTACATTGATGTCATATTTTTTGCTTAAACAGTTTTTTATTAGAAGTCCAAAACAAAAGTAAACGAAAAGTACAGATTTTTCCCTTGTGAGTATGTTGCCAAAATATATACACCCTACAATATAGTCTATATACATCACATTTGTATGAAATGTATTTAAGTTTGTTTTGCATATTTCATACTAGACTCTATTTTGCACTAGCTTTGTCTCCAATAATGTGTTTGAGTACACACATAGAAAAATAAAAACTTTTTATAGGCACTTTTTATATTTTATGTTTTTAAGTTTTTAAAGTATTCATCTTCAACAGCTGTCCCTGGCCAATGTAACAAGCCAACTGTGTCAGAAGTCACTCTTGAATCCATGACTGTTGAATGGGAGGAGCCAGAGTATGATGGTGGATCACCAGTTACTGGCTACTGGCTGGAGAAGAAGGAAACTACGTCAAAACGTTGGACAAAAGTGAACCGTGACCCCATTAGAATTAGGCCCCTTGGCATTTCACATGTTGTGACTGGTCTTTTGGAAGGAGCTACCTACCAGTTCCGTGTTATTGCCTTTAATGCTGCTGGATGTGGACTTCCAAGTCTGCCATCAGATCCTGTTGTTTCTAGAGATCCAATTAGTATGTTCAAAATTCTGTTTTTGTAATAGGTTCTGAAAATTACCTAGAAAAATATGTTCTTAGGATTTTTTTTTTTACAGCTCCTCCAGGACCCCCTCTGCCAAAGGTAACAGACTGCTCTAAGTCAACTGTAGATCTTGAATGGATTCCTCCACTGATTGATGGTGGATCTAAGATCACAGGATACTTTGTTGAATACAAAGAAGAAGGAAAGGAAGAATGGGAGAAGGTACCTAAATGCATATTTCAAGCATATATCACTACAATACAAAATAATTATTTAAAGTATATGTGCATATACTTAAATTTAGGTAAATTATATTTGTTTGTTTGTAGGCTAAAGACAAGGAGATTAGAGGCACTAAGTTTGTTGTTCCTGGACTCAAGGAGCTTGGACTCTATAGGTTCAGAGTAAGAGCAGTGAATGCTGCAGGAGTTGGTGAACCTGGTGAAGTCACTGAAGTAATAGAGGTCAAGGATAGAACAAGTAAGAACAAATGACTAATTCTTAATATATTCCAGCCATAATAACAGAAAAAAATGGTCTTGCAAATATGGTAACATCATGTGTCTGATTCTTTGCTCCTGAACTAAAATAGATCTAATTTACTTTTATTTTATTTACAGTTATTTATAGTTATTTAAAGCTCCACACAAAATATTAGATGGGATCTCCTTTCAGGACTAAAATGTGAGATGATAGTCTAACAGCAGTTAAATTCCAAACATATACTGTTTTCTCTAGTTCCTCCTGAAGTGGACCTGGATGCATCTGTAAAGGAGAAGATTACTGTCCATGCTGGTGGAGTAATCCGTATTATTGCATATGTATCTGGCAAACCTGCCCCAGAAATTATCTGGAACAAAGATGATGGTCATATGCCTAAAGAAGCTGTTGTTGAGACTACTGCTATCAGCTCTTCTCTGGTCATCAAAAATTGCAAAAGAAATCAACAAGGTATTTACACCCTGACTGCCAAAAATGAAGGAGGAGAAAGGAAGAAGGCAATAATTGTGGAAGTGCTGGGTGAGTATTCTGGCTATGATTTAAAGGGTTTTATGAATAGACCAATGTGATTTTTAGCACAGATATTGCAAGCTTTTTTTTTTCTTTATAGATGTTCCTGGACCTGTTGGTCAACCTTTCTCTGGTATAAATCTAACTACTGACTCCTGCAAGCTGACATGGTCTTCACCTGAGGATGATGGTGGCTCTGCCATCACCAATTACATAATAGAAAAAAGAGAATCTGACCGCAGAGGTTGGACTTCAGTAACATACACTGTGACCAGACATAATGCTGTGGTACAGGGTCTTATAGATGGTAAAGCTTACTTCTTCAGAATTGCTGCTGAAAATATAATCGGAAGGGGCCCATTTGTGGAGACCGCATCAGAAGTTCTTATTAAGGATCCTATTTGTAAGTCCTTTTATGTTGATGAATATAGATCCATTAATACTTACTATATATTCCACACCTATTTACTTTCTTTATTTTTCTACAGCTGTCCCTGAGCGCCCAGAGGATCTGGGAGTAACAGCTGTAACAAAAGATTCTATTAGCTTAGCATGGAGACCACCAAAGTATGATGGTGGAGCAGAAGTGACAAGCTATGTCCTTGAAGTCCGTCAGATAGGAAAGGACCACTTTACCCGTGTTGCAACCAACAACAAGCTAATGGATCGTAGATTTATTCATGAGGGTCTCAAAGAGGGTGCTACATATGAATTCCGGGTCAGTGCTGTAAATCAAATTGGCCAAGGCAAGCCTTCATTCAGCACTAAACCAATTACATGCAAGGATGAGCTTGGTAAGTTACAAACAATTTATGTGAATGTGAAATACTGAGACATTACAGCTGTAAAGTAATATAAGATTAAAATTGTTAATAAAAATATTTTTATTATTCAATTTCAGAGCCACCTACCCTTAATCTGGAATTCCGTGACACACTTTTAGTTCGTGTTGGGCAGCCATGCACTCTCCAAGGTTCTTATACAGGGAAACCAACACCAACAATCAAATGGTATAAAAATGATGAGGAACTTGAAGCAAACGATGAGATTATGCTCACCAGCACTAAGAAGACCTTGCGCTTGTCTATTGAAAAGGCTAAGCGTGTTCACAGTGGTAAATACACTGTGGTTGTGGAGAATTCAACTGGCATACAAAAGGGCATCTGCACTGTTACTGTTGTTGGTGAGTTGTGGATCTTCAGTCAAATTAACCAGATTTCAGCCATTTTTTCTGGATTGTAAATAATCTACATGTGTATAAATATTTTCAGATCGACCACAACCTCCAGAGGGCCCTGTTGTCTTTGAAGAGATCTTTAGGGATCACATGGTCATCTCGTGGAAACCACCACTGGATGATGGTGGATGTGCAGTATCTAATTACATTGTTGAAAAGAGGGATAGTAACAGGGATCTCTGGATGCCTGTCACTGAGTCCTGCACTAGAACTACATGTAGAGTACCCAAACTAATTGAGGGTAGAGAGTACATTATTAGAATATGTGCTCAGAATATTCATGGCATAAGTGACCCATTGTTGTCTGCTGAGACAAAAGCCAGGGATGTTTTCAGTAAGTTGATGTTTTTCAGAATTTTCTCTTGCCTTGACTTGGTAATTTTACTAACAAGCATCCACCCCACTGTGTCTACCAAAAACAGAGGTGCCTGATGCTCCTAAGCAACCAGTGGTGAAAGAGGTCTACAAAGATACAGCTTTGATTTCCTGGGAACCACCAGCTGATGGCGGAAAACCAATCACAAACTATATTGTCGAGAAGAGAGAAACAATGTCAAACAGATGGGTTCCTGCTGGAACTGACCGCATCTTCCCCCAAACAGAATACTGGGTTCCAGATCTTCTGAAAGGATGCGAGTATGAGTTCCGTGTCATGGCAGAGAATGTCATTGGTGTTGGCGATCCCAGCCCACCCTCAAAGCCTGTCTTTGCTAAAGATCCCATTGGTATGTGGTTAAGATATTTTTTTATCTTTTAGCTATATGGGCCATCATAATTACATTTTAATTTATAGCTTATTATATTAATATTTTTGTTGTACTTTTCATACAGTCGTTCCAAGCCCACCAGTAAAGCCAATGGCAGTTGACAAAACAAAGAATTCAATCACACTATCTTGGCAGCCACCAAAGGACTGTGGTAGAGGCAAAATCCTAGGCTACCTGCTTGAGTACCAGAAAGCTGGAGATGAGGAATGGATACAGGTTAATCAGACTCCTGAGTCCTGCCCAGAAACAACATTCAAAATAGTCAACCTTGAAGATGGAATGTTGTACCGGTTTAGAGTAAAAGCAGTGAATGCAGCTGGGGAATCTGAACCTGCAAATGTTCCTGAGCCTGTTCGGGCACAAGACAGACTTGGTTAGTCTGAGCATCTTGATAATAAATAAACATAGTGAATTGTGTGAAATGTTAAATATGTAAAACCATTTATTTTTCTTTGTCCAGAGCCTCCAGAGCTTCTGCTAGATATGGGAATGCCTCGTGAGCTTAAAGCCATGGCAGGAACTCATATAAAAATTGTTGCTGGAATCAAGGGTATGCCTTTCCCCAAGGTCACATGGAAGAAAAATGATACTAATGTACCTCCAAGAGCAGAAATTGAGACTTCTGGAGTAAGATCTAAGCTTGAAATGCGCTACTGTAACCGAGGAGATTGTGGAGACTACACACTCAGTGTAGAAAACCCAGCTGGATCCAAGACAGCAACATGCACTGTGCTTGTTTTAGGTAAGCATGTCATAAGTTATACAAAGGTGAAGGAAAACCTCAAAAACTATATAAATTGTACTATTTTACACTTTATACTTATAATACTTTATACTTTTACAATTTATACTTATACTTATTTATTTCTTCACACCTTGATATGTCAACAAAAAAAATTACACTTCAGGATCTAGTAGATTAAAATTCAGTTTCACCCAAAAGTCCTTATCAATAAGAATACATATTGTACTATTTTGTTAAACTCTTTTTTACATTCTGCTAGACAAACCTGGCCCAATTCAAAATCTGAGAGTATCTGACGTCAGAAGTGACTCAGCTCAACTCTCCTGGAAAGATCCTGAAGATAATGGTGGTGTTCGCATCACCAACTTTGTGGTGGAGAAAAAGGATGTTGCTTCTGCACAGTGGGTGCCAGTCTGTGCAACATCCAAAAAGCGAAGCATAATGGCCAAGCATTTGATGGAAGGCACATCATACATGTTCCGTGTGGCTGCCGAAAATCAGTTTGGCAGAAGTGAATATGTTGAAACAACTAAACCTGTGAAAGCAATGAACCCACTGTGTAAGTATGAACAAAGGATTTGTGTTACCTTGCCATGAGCTAAGTTGAACTGCAATTAAAAGTATAAACCTTTGTGTCCTTTAGATCCACCTGGTCCACCAAAGGACCTGCATCATGTAGATGTTGACAAAACTGAGGTCTGGCTTGAGTGGAACTGGCCTGATCGCACAGGAGGAAGTGAGATCACTGGCTTCTTGGTTGAGTATCAGGAGGAGGGTGAGAGAGACTGGATAGTTTTCAAGACCGTGAGCATACCTGAATGCCATGTGACAGGGCTAGAAGAGGGAAAAACGTATAGATTCCGTGTGAAAGCAGAGAATGCAATTGGACTTGGACGACCAGACACCACTGTGCCAGTGCTCTGCCAAGAAAAACTTGGTAATTTTTTCCTAAGTTTCCTTATAACAATATTAATATTCATTTTACACCTCTAAAATACACAATGTTTCTATTTGCAGTGCCACCAATTGTTGAGATTGATGCAAAACTGATTGATGGAATCATTGTGAAGGCTGGAAGCACTATCAGGCTGCCTGCAATCATGAGAGGCATTCCAGTTCCAACTGCAAAATGGGCCATTGATGGTGAAGAAATTAAAAGCCAAGGAAATACCAAAATTGACACAGATAACTTTTCAACTGTTCTGAGCATTGCTGAATGCACAAGAAACCACACTGGAAACTATATTCTCACAGTATCTAACCCTGCAGGAAGTAAAACTCTTTCTCTGAATGTCACAGTACTTGATGTCCCTGCTGCACCCATAGGACCAGTTAACATCCTTGAAGTAACTCCAGATTCTATGGTCATTGAGTGGCGTCCTCCCAAAGATGATGGTGGAAGCCCTGTCATGAATTATATTGTTGAAAAAAGGGAATCTAATAAGGAAACCTGGGGAGGTGTTAGCTCTGGTAGTACTGCAACGCGACTTAAAATTTCTCGTTTACAGAGTGGTGTTGAATATGTTGTAAGAATCCGTGCAGAAAACAAGATGGGAATTGGTGCACCTCTTGAAAGTGCACCAACTGTGGCAAAGCACCAGTTTGAGCCACCTGGCCATCCTGGAAAACCTGTTGCTTCTGATATCTCTGAGGATGCGCTCACTCTTGGTTGGACAATGCCACTGTATGATGGTGGCAGCCCTATTTTTGGTTACATTATTGAGCGTAGACATAAAGGAGGCAAATGGATTAGAGTAAATAAGGTACCATGCAAAGACCTCAGATTCAGAGTGCTTGGACTTTTTGAGGGTAACGATTATGAGTTTAGAGTATTTGCTGAAAATATTGTTGGCTTTAGTGGCCCCTCACCTATCTCAGACCCAGCCAAACCCTGCAGGCCAATCACAGTTCCTGGACCTCCAGTCAATCCTAAAGTTAAAGATTATAGTTGCACTTATGCTGACTTAGTCTGGATAAAGCCTACAAGAGATGGAGGTAGCCCAATCCTGGGATATGTTGTTGAATGGCAGAAAGCTGGTGGTGAATGGGATAAAGTTAACAAAGATGATTTGATAAAACAATGTGCATATAGAGTAAAGGGACTAATTGAAGGCACAGAATATAGGTTCCGTATTCGAGCAGTCAACATGATTGGAGATGGCGAGACAAGAGAAATCCCAGAATCAGTTATTGCTCAAGACATACTAATTCCCCCTGAGATTGAGATGGATGTCAAATGTCGTACACGTGTGACTGTACGTGTAGGTCACAACATTAATATTACTGGATATGTGAAGGCAAGACCAGATCCTGAGATTACTTGGACCAGAGGAGAGACTGTTTTAGAAAGAGATAAACGTACTACTCTCACAAATAACTTCCCTGTAGTACATATGCGTATCAAGGAAGCAACCAGAGCAGATCATGGAAAGTATGTTCTTAAAGCTGTCAATGATGGCGGAGAAGCCTCAGCTACCATCACTGTAACTGTATTGGACAGACCTGGACCCTGCAGGAATCTTATATTGACATATGTGACCAAAAATTCTTGTATGGTGAACTGGGATGCTCCTGAGGACAATGGAGGCACTGAGATTACAAACTACATTGTTGAGTGTCGCGAGCCAAGCAGCAGAACTTGGTCAATGATCTCTTCTGACTGCACCAACCGCAAAGTAAAGGCAAAACTCCTGGAGAATCATGAATATTTGTTCCGTGTAACTGCAGAGAACAAGTGCGGTCCTGGTCAAGCAACAGAAACCAAAACACCTATCCTTGCAATTGATCCACTACAGAAACCTAGTGAACCAGAAAATTTCCATGTAGCTGATGTTGGCAAGAACTTTGTTTTCCTGAGATGGCGAAAACCAGATTATGATGGTGGCAGTCCAAACTTAGGGTACATTCTGGAAAAGAAAGCAAAGGATGCCGAAAATTGGGAAAGCTCACATGATGGCATAATCAAAAATACATTCTTTATGGTAGACAAATGTGTTGAGAACCAAATTTATCACTTTAGAATTAAGGCAAAAAATGATGGTGGTGAAAGCAACTGGGTGAAGACATCTGATGTTCTTGTCAAAGAAGAAATTCAAAAACCAGTTCTTGACCTCAAATTCACTGGTACTATAGTGGTTAAAGCTGGTGAATCAGTCAGGCTTGAGGCAGCTCTCAGAGGAAAGCCACAACCTGAGGTAAAATGGGTGAAGGACAAGGCTACAGAAGATAATCCAAGAGTCACTATTGACACTGGAGCAGATTATTCCAAATTCCTTATGACCAAAACCAGACGATCTGACACTGGAAAATATATAATCACTGCCACAAACTCTGCTGGAAGTTTCACTGCATATGCAACTATAACTGTTTTGGACATACCAGGACCTGTCAGGGATGTCAGGGTCACTGGTGTGTCCACAGACAAATGCAGAGTTGTGTGGGATCCTCCAGAGGATGATGGTGGTTGTGAAGTGGATAGCTATATTTTAGAAAAATGTGAAACCAGAAGAATGGTTTGGTCTACATATTCTGCTAATGTAATTACTAACTACTGTAATGTGACTCGTCTTGTGGAAGGCAATGAGTACATCTTTAGGGTCAGAGCAGAAAACAAGATGGGAACAGGTCCTCCAATGGAAAGCAAGCCTGTTATTGCCAAAACACAGTACGGCAGACCTGGTCCACCTGATCCACCAGAGGTCACCAAAATTGGCAAAGATGAGATGACTGTGATATGGGCTCCTCCTGAGAATGATGGTGGAAAATCCATTACTGGCTACATCCTGGAAAAGAAGGAGAAGCGTGCTGTACGATGGGTACCTGTTACAAAAAGCCCCATCTCTGAGAGGCGCATGAAAGTAACCAACTTAATTCCTAACCATGAATATCAATATCGTGTTAAAGCTGAAAATGAGGTTGGACTGGGAGAACCAAGCAAACCTTCAAGACCAATTGCTGCTAAGGATCCAATTGGTATGTATATTTTTTATTTATATATGTTGCTAGTGTAATAACTTATATGTGTACATATATATTTTTTTAATATAACTCTTTATGATTAAAGTCTGAAATATATATGAAATTGTGACTATTCCAGAGCCTCCTGGTCCTCCTGGAGGTCTGAAGGTGGTGGACAGCACAAAGACTTCAATTACACTTGGCTGGTGCAAGCCAGTGTATGATGGTGGTGCTCCAATCATAGGATATTTGGTTGAAATGAGAGAGAAAATTGAAATGGAAGGTGAACAAGAGCGAGATCCAGATGAAGGCTGGTCAAAATGCAATACTAGTGGGCAGCTTGTTCTCACTGAATTTACAATGCTTAATTTGGATGAGAGGAAGCAATATGAATTCCGTGTCTCTGCACAAAATCAAGTTGGAATGGGTCGCCCAGCAAAACTTAAAGATTCTGTGACACCAAAAGAGATTCATGGTAAGATGCTTTCTTATCTTCCTCAATGTAAGTGAACACTTATATACTATATATATATTACGTACAGTATACCTAAATTATTTATTTTTTTTAAATACAGAATTACCAGAGATTGATCTGGATGCCAGTTTGAGAAAGGGAATCAGTGTAAGAGCAGGTTGTCCCATAAGACTATGTGCTACAATCAGAGGACGGCCGGCACCTAAAGTGACCTGGAAACGCATTGGTATTGACAATGTTGTCAGAAAAGGTCATGTGGACCAGATTGATACAATGACCTTTCTTGTTATACCTGAGAGCACACGTGAAGACTCTGGAAAATACTCTCTGACACTCTCAAATCCTTCAGGAGAGAAAGCTGTATTTGTTCGTGTTAAGGTCTTGGGTATGTAAAATAATGTCATTTTTAAAATAGAATTACTAGTGAGTGAATCATTTTTACATACAATTAGGTAAACAATAAAATTATTAATTATAATATTAAGGGAGAAAACACAATGTCTTTCTTTCTTTGCTTTATTTATATTCTCATTTATTTAGGACAGACAATAATACATTAACCTGTTACTTTAAACAGATACTCCTGGACCAGTTGGTGAACTGGAAGCAACTGATGTCACAAAGACATCTTGCCAACTCTCCTGGTCACCTCCAGAAAATGATGGTGGTTGTCCAATCCTTAACTACATTGTTGAAAAGCGTGAAGTAGATAGGAAGACATGGACAAATTGCACCAATGAATTAAAGAAAACAAGCTTTAAAATCACAAACCTAACACCGGGAACTGAATACTACTTCAGAGTCATGGCAGTCAACAAGTATGGTATTGGAGTGCCAAAAGACTCTCCAAAATCTTATTTGGCTGTGGATCCCATGAGTGAGTGACCATACAATGCATACATTACAAGGGATATTGTTCCTGTTCATATAATAATACATGTGATTAATTGTTTCATTCATTTTTACCTAAAGGTGAACCAGATCCACCCAAAAAGATGGATGTCTTAGAAATTTCAAAGAACAGTGCAACTCTTGGGTGGCTGAAACCACTGAGAGACGGAGGATCTAAGATTAATGGCTATATAGTTGATTACCAGGAGGCTGGTCAACCTGAGGACAAATGGACAACATACTCAGTTGTAAAAGACTTAAGCATTGTAGTTGTTGGTCTAAAAGAAAACACAAAATATAGATTCAGGGTTGCTGCAAGAAACTCTATAGGATGCAGTCTGCCAAGAGAAGCTGAAGGAATTTTTGAAGTCAAAGAGCAGCTGAGTATGTATTGTAATATTTTAATAGTTACATTTTGAATGTAACACATTTAATAGTTTTAAAAAGCTATATGTAACTATATATATAAACAATCATATTTCAGTGGGACCAAAGATAATCATGCCTGATGTGGTCATGGCAAAAGCAGGAACAAAGTTAAAGGTTGAAGCGCTTGTATCTGGCAAACCTGTTCCAGTCACAACATGGAAAAGAGGAAGTGATGATGTGGTTACATCTGATCGTCTTTCAGTGCAAAAGACAATGTCCTCATCCACATTAATGATTAAGGATGTTTCAAGGAAGGACAGTGGTTATTACAGTCTTTCTGCAGAGAATAACATTTCTAAAGTCAACCAAATCCTCAGACTTATCATCATGGGTAAGTTACCAGTAAAGAAGAACAGTGTATAACAATATCCATCCAAATATCTCTATAATGTTATTATATATTATAATCTCTATATTATTATTAACATATAAATATGTTTCCTTTAGACATCCCTGGTCCCCCAGAGGGGCCCCTGGAAATTCTTGATGTGGATATTGATGCCTGCACACTTGCATGGAACTCACCAACTGAGGATGGTGGCAGCAACATAACTAATTATGTTGTTGAAAAATGTGATGTGAGCAGAGGTGACTGGGTCCCTGCTGTAGCCTCTTGCACCAAGACCAGTTGCAGAGTGGTAAAACTTACCCCTGGCAACGAATATGGTTTCAGAGTGCGTGCTGAAAATCGTTTTGGAATTTCAGAGCCAATCTACTCTGAAAAAATGATTGCGAGATATCCATTTGGTAGGTGTAACATAATACTAAGAAACTGTTATGAAAGCTGTCTTTAAATGAGCTTTCACCTATGAAATTGAATCTACATTATTTTGTCAAAATCTGGTGTGCCAACTTGCTGGAGGTTTTAAGGTGTTTTTCATTTTAAGGAGATGTGTATAGTTTTTGCATTTTGGTGTTCACAAAACCAACTGCAGTGAGAGCATGATTTAACACTGACTCAGTAGGAAGTAAACTGCACACTATACATAGTTTAGGCTGTTGGCAGGCATTTTTACAATGCCTTATTGCAATGGATGTAGGACATCTAGGCCAAGAAAACGAACATTTGTTAACCAAATTAGATAAAAAATAGAAACGATCAAAAAGGGGGTGAGAAAGGGCCTGTACTCAGTATAAAACCCATTAATAACTATTTATCTGATTTTTATAATTTTTTCTAAACTTTTTTAATTGTTTTATTTCAGATCCACCCAGTGAACCAAGGAACTGCTGTGTCAATAAAATCAACAAGGAATTTGTTGTTTTGTCTTGGGAGAGACCTGTAAATGATGGTGGTAGTCCTATTATAGGATACTTAATTGAACGTAAAGAGAGAAACAGCCTTTTATGGGTCAAAGCAAATGAGACACTTGTTCGTCCAACTGAATACTCCTGCTATGGCCTTATTGATGGTCTGGAATACACATTCAGAGTATCTGCAGTGAATAAGGCAGGCCAAAGCAAACCAAGCAAACCTTCTGAGATAATTACAGCAAGGGCCCCAGTTGGTATGTGACTGAGAAGATATCTTGCTAAAATATCCTACTGTATTAATAGAAATTAAGGTTTGAAATCTAATGTAATTTTATTAATTTCTCCCTCCCTCTTCTCTAGATGCACCTGGTAAACCGGAGGTTCTTGACATAACAAAACATTCAGTTTCCCTTGTTTGGAACCGTCCAAAACATGATGGTGGTAGCAAAATTATTGGCTATTATGTTGAGTCTTTGAAGCTTCCAGGTGACAAATGGGTACGTGTAAATGCAAGCAGCCAAAATGTGCCAAAAGAGGAGTACATTGTCACTGGACTTGAAGAGGGTGCCCAATACAAGTTCAGAATTATTGCAAAGACAGCAATTAACATCAGCGAGCCTTCAGAAGAGTCTGATGCAATCACAGTCATTGCAGAGCATGGTAACTTTTTTACTAGAACTGTAAAACTCTTTTGCTTTACTAAAATAATTTATGGTTGCCAATTAATTATAATTTCTACTTAATAACGATTGCACAGTTTATTAAATGTTAATGATTAATTATTCCATAATTAAATAATGCATTTCTTTTTGTGTCACATTTCAGTTCCACCCAGAGTTGAGATCAGTCTTGAAATGAAGAATCTAATCACTGTCAAAGCTGGAGCAAATGTTTGCCTTTATGCTGAGGTCTATGGAAAACCATTACCAAAGGTTACATGGAAAAGAGATGGTGTGCCATTGTCAGTTGTTGAAGGCATAAAGATGTCTCAGAAGAGACACCTCTTCCTCTTAGAATTGTTCTCTGTAACAAGAAAGGAATCTGGAGAGTACACTATTGTTGCTGAGAACCCTAGTGGCACTAAATCTGGCAACATTAAACTTAAGGTTCTGGGTAAGTTTCATAAATGTCATTAGCTATGTAATAATGATTCTACCAGCACAGCAGCCTGTTTACACCTTCTATTTTTAACTGGAAGGATTTTTAACTGAATGTGGAGTTACACAATGCTATACATGTCAAGAAAACATGCATTTTGTTGATTTGTATATGCATTTTGAAACAATGGAACATATACTTTATTTACCTGAACTATTTAAATCCCAAATGAGTCTGCTTTGTAGTTTGTAGTTTATAAATGGCTAAGGTACTAATAGTCCCCATTTTTATGGACACTAAGGTACTAATAGTCCCCATTATATGAGCAACACAAGTGAAATTAATTTTGAATAATTAAAAATTCTCATAAATAATTATGTTTAATTTATACAAAAGTTCATTTACCAGCATTAATTTAAAGTCAGGTATCTAATTGGAAATTCTGTACTTATCTATTGGATACTATACTAAATAACAAAAATCATACCACATAAATGTGTGAAATACAGATGAGTTATGATCAGCCTTTCTTCTAGTGACAAATAAGCACTGTTCTTTTGGGTAACCTGCTCATAATAATGGGTGTGGTAGCTTTTGACACAAAAGGGGATGGACAAGCAGGAAAGTGACAGCAGGAATATAGACCATTAGATGTTAAATATTTAAATGTATTAAGGATTTTTAACTGAATGTGGAGTTACACAATGCTATACATGTCAAGAAAGCATGCATTTTGTACAGATTTTATAGGGTTCATTTATCATTAAAATCTCATTTTAATCTTGTTTTTACAGATAAACCAGGACCCCCAGCTTCAGTAAAGGTCAGCCAAGTCTTTGCTGACCGGGTCAAACTGCGATGGGAGCCACCTCTTTCAGATGGTGGTGCTGAAATTACCAACTACATTGTTGATAAACGTGAAACAAGCAGAGCTAACTGGGCTCAGGTTACTTCCAACATTAATGGCCAAATTACAAACTGCTCAGTGGAGAAACTCATTGAAGGTCATGAATATGAGTTCCGCATCAGTGCTGAAAACAAGTATGGTATTGGTGACCCAATTGTCACTAACTCTGTCATTGCTAAGAATCCATTTGGTAAGTATCTTAGAATTAGTATGTTCTCCTAAATGATTGCAGATCAAATATATATACTGTCCATTCATGTTCACAATCTTATCCCCAAAACCAGATGTTCCTGGACCTTGTGACCCACCTGTTATTACCAATATTACCAAAGACCACATGACTGTGAGCTGGAAGGCCCCTGCTGATGATGGCAAATCCCCTATCCTTGGATACATGGTGGAAAAACGTGAAATTCAGGAGCTCACCTGGTCTAAAATAAACAGAAAACCTGTTATTGATAGAACCATTAAAGCAGGAGGTCTCACTGAGGGTTCTGAGTATGAATTTAGAGTTATTGCTCTCAATAAGGCTGGTCTTGGCAAACCAAGTGATGCTTCTAAAGCTGCTCTTGCAGTGGACCCACTATGTAAGTGAGGTTTGCTATTTGTATTCCAGTTTTCCTTCACTTAGATTTTCATTGTATTAGGACACTTTTATTTATCTTCTGTTACTATAGATCCTCCAGGGCCACCTGCTTTCCCCAAGATTGTTGATTCTACACACAGTTCAATCAGTCTATCGTGGACCAAGCCTGCCTATGATGGTGGCTGTGAAATTTTAGGTTACCTGGTTGAGGTCAAGAGGGCAGATTCAGAGGACTGGTTAAAGTGCAATATACCAAAAAATCTCCAGGACACAAAGTTCCTTGTCACTGGGCTCCTTGATAACACAGAATATCAGTTCCATGTGCTTGCTGTAAATAAGATTGGATTTAGTGAGCCAAGTGAAGTTCCTGGGACGCATATGGCAAAAGATATTTTAAGTACGTAAAATTGTTGCTTTTTTGTACAACTTTATATTCTACATTCTATTCTATTTTCAAATCCTTGACACTATACATCTATACATTTTTTCTATTTTTATTTTCCAATAGTTGCTCCTGAGGCAGACCTTGATGCAGATCTTAGGAAAGTACTTGTATTGCGTGCTGGAGTCACACTGAGAATCTATGTGCCAGTTAGAGGCAGACCTGCACCAAAGGTGACATGGAGCAAGGTCAATGCCAACCTGAAGGAGAGGCAAGGTCTTATGATCAACACAACTGAATGGGATACATTTGTATACTGTGAAAATATCAACAGATATGATGCTGGCAAATATGTGCTGACCCTTGAAAACAGCAGTGGATCCAAGTCCTATACCATTGTTGTCAAAGTCTTAGGTATTATTCTCCTGTTTTTTAGATACTATTTTATCTTTAAAATAGCTTTGTCATCAATCACTAATTAGCTATATAAATTAAAAGATTCACTCCATATTATGTATTCATATTATGCATTCTTACTTAGACACCCCTGGACCACCACTCAACCTGATTGTAAAAGAAACATCAAGAAATCATGCATCCATCACTTGGGATCCTCCACTTATTGATGGGGGAAGTCCAGTGAAGAGCTATGTTGTGGAAAAACGTTTGGCAGAACGGAAAGCATGGACCTGTGTTGCTTCTGAGTGCCCTAAAACATCTTTCAGAATCACTAACCTAGAGGCTGGGAAAGCTTACTGTTTCAGAGTCTCAGCTGAAAATGTTTATGGTATTGGTGAAGGCTGTGAGACAGCTGGGCCAGTTAAAGCCTCAGGTTAGAGTTGTTATACTTTTGTACTCACTTGAGCTTTAATTATGATATAATGGCATAAAAAATATCAAATGTCAAATTAAATTAAATCCCAATAATTTTATATTGCAGAGCAACCTGGACCAGTTACAGACTTCAAACCAGCACTGGTCACCAAGGATTCTTGCACTCTTTATTGGAAGAAGCCCATCAGTGATGGTGGAAGCCACATTGTTGCATATGCATTGGAAATCAGTGAAGGTGAAGACAAATGGAAACAGCTCATGAAGGCCAAACAACTGCAATACACAGTAAAGGAACTACAAGAAGGAAAAGAATACTCTTTCAGAGTTAAGGCTTTTAATGAGTCTGCTGAAGGACCCCCCACTGAACTGACAGTGGTGGCTAAGGATCAAATTGGTATGTGTTTGATTAGAATTATTGCATTAGAAAATACATAATCATTGTTACATTTTTAAACATTGTTGTGGTTGTCTAGTATATTTACATTTGCACATTTACTCTTCAGTTCTCCCAGACTGTGACCTTAAGGGGTTGCCAGATTCTTGTTACGTGGCAAAGGAGGGAAGCACAATTCGCCTCACAATCCCAATTTCTGGCATTCCTGCCCCAACAGTCATGTGGAAGAAAGGAGATGTTACCTTGGGAGACAGTGGAAGAATCTCTGTTGAATCCACGGTAGCAAACACAACCTTGCTGATACGTGACTGTCAGAGAGGTGATGCAGAGAAGTACTGTCTCATTTTGAAAAACAGTGCAGGAACCAAGGAATCCACCATAGACCTCAAGGTAGTTGGGAAGCCTGGAATCTGCACAGCACCCATTACATTTGATGAAATTACAGCTGATGGAATTACTTTGGAATGGGGTCCACCCAAGGATGATGGTGGATCAGAAATTTCCAATTACATCTTAGAGAAGAGGCAATCCACAAATAACAAGTGGGTCACTGTTGCTTCCGCTATTCAGAAGAACACATTGAGAGTCACCAGACTCCATGAAGGAACAGAGTACCTATTCAGAGTATGTGCTGAAAACAAATATGGTGTTGGAGACTTCCTGAGATCCGATCCAGTGGTGGCTAAACATCCATTCAGTGAGTTAATAAAGAAAACTTTTTTCAGCAAAATATTACATAAATTTAAACACTGTTTATGAAAGTTTTCTCTAAACCTCACATGCCTCAAAATAATGATAGCAACTTAAATGTTTCACATAAAAAATCAACAAATCACTTGATATTTGAGTATATTAATTTAATTATATGTCTGTCATTATAAAACTCATTTAGAAAAATACTTAAAAAGGATTTAAATATTTTTGCAGGTAGTTGTGTGGGAGTTATGTACAAATTATGTTCAATCTTTTTTTTCTTTTTGTTTTTTTCAAAAGATGCGCCAGAGGCTCCAGATCCACCACAGGTCTTGGCTATTCGCCATGAGTCTGCTATTGTGTCATGGACAGATCCAAAGGATACTGGAGGCTCTGCTATTACAGGTTCATTTTTCTTTCCTACAGTCTAATTTATTTATTGTGTGTGCTGTGATCACGTAAGAACTTTTACCATGTTTTAAATTTTGATTTTAGGATACCATGTGGAATTCAAAGATAGGAACAGTTTATTGTGGAAGAGAGCCAGCAAGACACCTCTGAGAGTGAAGGAGTGTAGAGTCACTGGTTTAATTGAGGGTCTCGAGTATGAATTTAGAGTTATGGCTATAAACATGGCTGGACTAGGAAAGCCAAGCAAACCAACTGAAGCATTTGTTGCCCTTGATCCAATTGGTAAATGTGTGGTGTTTTTTTTTTTACATTTTCAATAAAATAACACATAATTAATTGATTATACATCTAATATCCTATTGCTGTTCTTTAGATCCTCCTGGCAAACCTGATGTAATCAACATTACAAGGAACAGTGTAACACTCGTTTGGACTGAGCCTAAATATGATGGAGGTCATAAACTGACCGGCTATATTGTTGAAAAACTAGAGCATCCAGGAAAAGTCTGGATGAAGGCCAACCATGTCAATATCCACACTTGTGGTTTCACAGTAACCGATTTGCAAGAAGGCTGCATGCACAATTTTAGAATTAGGGCAAAGAATGCAGCTGGTGCCATCAGTGCTCCCTCAGAACAAACTGAAACCCTTGTCTGCAAAGATGAATATGGTAGGTTTTACTAACTGAGTTTGATTTATAGAACTTATATATGATTTATAGAATTTATAAAACATTTTGAAATAAAAACCCATAATCGATATCTTACCTTTTACAGAGCCACCAACTATTACAATTGACCCTGAAATGAAGGATGGTGTCAGTGTCAGGGCTGGAGACACAATTGTGATTTCTGCTTCAAGTATCCTTGGGAAACCTCCACCTACATCTGTTTGGTCTAAGGGAGGAAGAGAATTAAAACCATCAGATGTTGTCCAGATTACAAGCACTCCCACAACTTCAACATTGTCAATTAAATATGCCACTAGAAAGAACACTGGGGAATATACAATTACTGCTAGCAACCCATTTGGTATTAAGGAAGAAAGAGTAAAAGTAAAAGTCCTAGATGTACCAGGTCCTCCTGGTCCTATTGAGGTCAGCAGTGTTTCTGCTGAAAAATGTACGCTGACATGGTTACCACCAGAAGAAGATGGCGGCTGTGCTATCAAATCATATATCATCGAAAAGAGAGAAACTAGTCGCCTACTTTGGACAAAGCTTGCTGAAAATGTAATGGATTGCCGTCATGTGGCCTGCAAGTTGATTAAAGGCAATGAATATATCTTCCGTGTTTCAGCAGTGAATCAGTATGGTACAGGTGATGCTATCCAGTCTGGTCCAGTAAAAATGGTTGACAGCTTTGGTAAGTTTAACTGCATATATGAATGTTTTATTTAATTTCATGATGTACTGTGATATTACATGGATACCATTATTTTTGTCAGGACCCCCTGGGCCACCATCACAACCAGAAATTGATAATGTCAGCAGAACTGCTGTTACTATTTCCTGGAAGAGACCAGTGGTGGATGGAGGAAGTGATATTACAGGTTACAGTGTTGAGAGAAAGGAACGGAGAGGTATGAGATGGGTTAGAGCTTCAAAGAAGACCATCTCAGATCTGCGTTACAAAGTATCAGGCCTTACAGAAGGGGTTGAGTATGAGTTCCGTGTAACTGCCGAGAACAAAGCTGGTTTTGGAGAACCCAGTGAGCCATCTCAACCAGTGCTGACAAAGGACATTGCATGTAAGTAAACAAAAACATTTATGAAGTAATGACCTGTAGTTTCAAAAAGGTCTCATCTCTTTTCTCTGTTTACCTTTTAAATATTTTATCATATTCAGATCCACCTGGACCTCCATCCAATCCAAGAATAACTGATACCACCAAAACAACAGCAACATTTAACTGGGGAAGACCCTTTTATGATGGTGGCCTTGATGTGACAGGATATATTGTTGAGCACAAAAAGGAAGGAAAAGATGATTGGATTCAAGACACAATTTCTCCATTGAGAATCACTGAGTTTGTTGTTTCAAACCTACAAGCAGGTGGCAAGTATCATTTCAGAGTCAGCGCAATTAATTCAGAAGGATGTGGGGAGCCTGCAGAAGTTGAAAAAATTGTGGAACTTGTTGAACGTGAAGAGATTCCAGACTTTGAACTTGATGCAGAACTGAGAAGAACACTTGTTGCTCGAGCAGGTGCCTCCATCCGCATATTTGTACCAATTAAAGGACGTCCAACTCCCGAAGTTACATGGATGAAAGATAATGTTGCTCTCAAAGGTAGAGCTCATATTGACAATACTGAATCATACACTCTAGTGGTCGTTCCTGAATGTACACGATATGATGCTGGAAAATACATTTTGACTTTAGAAAATGTTGCTGGAAAGAAGACAGGATTTGTTAATGTTAGAGTTGTAGACACACCTGGGCCTCCAGTCAATTTGAAACCAAGGGAAATCACCAAAAACAGTATCACACTTCAGTGGGAAATTCCAATTATTGATGGTGGATCAAAGATAATAAATTACATAATTGAGAAGCGTGATGCAACTAGAAAAGCCTTCACAACAATCACTACAAATTGGCAGAAATGTTCATACAAGGTTAACGATTTGGAAGAGGGTGCTGAATATTACTTTAGAGTCTTAGCTGAAAATGAACAAGGTATTGGTGAGGCGGCCGAGACAGCTGAACCTATCAGAGCTTCTCAGGCTCCATCTTCACCAGACAGTTTAGTAGTTACAAATGTGACAAAGGATACAGCAACTCTTGCATGGACAAAACCAGCATATGATGGTGGTAGCAGAATCACTGGCTATGTGATTGAGGCTCAGAAGAAGGATTCTGATCACTGGGTACATGTCACAACAATAAAGGCTTTGGACTATACTGTCACAGACTTAACAGAAAATGCAGAATATGTATTCCGTATCTTTGCTGTGAATAGCTCAGGTAGAAGTGAACCTCGTGAAAGCCGGCCAGTTGAAATAAATGAGCAGACTACAGTACCAGGTTTTGACCTCAGATCTGTTTATCAGAAGTTGGTAGTAGCCAAAGCAGGTGATAATGTGAAGGTTGAGATCCCGGTTATTGGTCGTCCAAGACCATCTGTTGTCTGGAAGAAAGAAGATCATGAACTTAAACAAACACAAAGAATCAACATTGACAACACAACAACCTCAACAATTCTTAACATCCGAGAAATCAAGAGAAAAGATGAAGGACAGTATTCAATGACAGGGAAGAATACACTGGGAACAGTTACAGAGACCATTACTGTACAAGTACATGATATCCCAGGACCTCCAACAGGACCGATTAAAGTGGATGAAGTGTCCTGTGACTATATAATTATATCCTGGGATGCACCAGAGAATGATGGAGGAGTACCTATCAACAATTACATTGTCGAGATGAGAGAGACAACTGGCACATCTTGGGTTGAGTTAGCAGCTACTGTCATTCGCACAACATTTAAAGCTGCACGTCTTACAACAGGAATTGAATATCAGTTCCGTGTAAAAGCTCAGAACAGATATGGAGTTGGTCCCTACATAACATCTGAACCTGTTGTTGCTGCTTATCCATTTGATGTACCAGGCCAGCCAGGTATTCCACAAGCTGTTGCCTTCACAAAAGATTCTATTACAATTAGCTGGAATGAACCTTCCACAGATGGGGGAAGCCCGATTTTAGGATATCATATTGAAAGAAAAGAGAAAAACAGCATCCTGTGGCAGCGTATCAGCAAAGCCCTTATAGTGGGGAATATTTTTAAGTCATCTGGTCTGATGGATGCTATTGCATATGAATTCCGTGTTATTGCTGCAAACATGGCTGGTCTTAGCAAGCCAAGCAAGGCTTCTGAGATGATATTTGCACTTGATCCAGTGGAGCCTCCCAGTCAACCTTTGGCACTTAATATAACTAGACATGAGGTTACACTTCAATGGATGAAACCACAGAATGATGGTGGTTTCCCAATAACTGGGTACACTGTGGAAAAGAGAGAACTGCCAAATGGCCGCTGGCTGAAAGCAAATTTTGGCAATATCCATGAGACAAGCTTCACTGTAAGTGGACTAACAGAAAATTCTTCATATGAATTCCGTGTCTTTGCAAGAAATTCAGCTGGATCTGTCAGCAAGCCCTCGAAACCCTCAGAAGTTATAATCTGCAGAGATGATATTGAGGAGCCAAAGCTTGATGTTGATTCAAGCTTTAGCAGTATTGTGGTAGTTAAGGCAGGTGAAGTCTTCAAACTAGATGCAAATGTTACTGGTAGACCAATCCCATCCTTTGTATGGACAAAAGATGGGAAAGAACTTGAAGACACTGGAAAACTAGAGATCAAAACAGCAGATTTCTATACATGCTTAATCAACAAAGATTCATTAAGAAGAGATGGTGGTGCATTTACTCTAACTGCGAGCAACCCTGGAGGATTTGCCAAGTTTGTTTTCAATGTTAAGGTCCTTGATAGGCCAGGGCCTCCTGAAGGGCCCCTTCATGTTACAGACATGACCACAGAGAAATGTATTCTGTCTTGGCTACCACCACTTGAAGATGGAGGAGCAAAGATTGATTGTTATATAATTCAGAGACGTGAAACAAGCAGACTTACATGGACAAATGTAGCCACAGATTTACAAGTCAACCGTTTTAAAGTCACCAAATTATTAAAAGGAAATGAATATGTGTTCAGAGTTATGGCTGTAAATAAATATGGAGTTGGTGAGCCCCTGGAGTCAGAGCCTGCAGTTGCAACTAACCCATATGTACCCCCAGATCCACCACAAGCTCCAGAAGTAACAACAATTACAAAGGATTCTATGGTGGTTTGTTGGGGGCATCCTGAAAACAATGGAGGAAGTGACATAAATACTTACATAATTGAAAGAAGGGATAAAACTGGCCTCCGGTGGGTCAAATGCAATAAGAGGTCAGTAACTGATTTGCGGTTTAAAGTGTCTGGACTTACACCAGGGCACGAATATGAATTCAGGATCTTTGCTGAAAATGCTGCTGGTTTAAGTGCCCCAAGCCCTTCAAGTCCATTTTATAAGGCATGTGACACAATATTCCAGCCTGGACCTCCAGGGAATCCAAGAATATTGGATACAACCAAGTCATCCATTACTGTTGCTTGGAACAAACCTCTTTATGATGGTGGTTCAGACATTACAGGATATATTGTAGAAACCTGCCTACCAGAAGAGGATGAATGGACAGTTGTCACTCCAAGGGAGGGTCTTACTAGAACATCATTTACCATAATTAATTTAAAAGAAAACCAAGAATATAAGATCAACATTTCTGCCCTGAACTGTGAGGGTGTTGGAGAACCTGCATCAGTACCTGGTTTACCAAAAGCAGAGGACAGATATATTTCACCTGAAATTGAGCTTGATTCAGATCTTCGAAAATTGGTAAACATTAGAGCTTGTGGCACACTGAGGCTGTTTGTACCAATTAAAGGAAGACCTGCACCAGAAGCTAAATGGTCAAGGGAGAATGGTGAACCTCTTGACAAAGCATCTATTGAGACCACAACATCATTCACATCACTTGTTATTGAGAATGTTAACAGGTTTGACAGTGGAAAGTATCTGCTAACAGTAGAAAACAGCTCTGGCAGTAAAACAGCATTTGTGAATGTCAGGGTGCTTGACACTCCAGGGGCACCACAAAATCTCACAATCAAAGAAATCACAAAAGATTCTGTTTCACTGATCTGGGATCCTCCAATTATTGATGGCGGATCAAGAGTCAGACATTACCTCGTAGAAAAACGTGAATCCACCAGAAAGGCATATTCCATTGTAAATGCTTCCTGCCCCAAAACAAGTTGGAGAATTGGTGATCTGCAGGAGGGAAGCTTGTATTTCTTCAGAATTTTGGCTGAAAATGAATATGGCATTGGCCTTCCAGTGGAAACTGCTGAACCAGTCAAGATTTCTGAAAAGCCTTTGCCACCTGGCAAGGTGACTCTTAAAGAGGTAACTGGCAGCAGTGTAACTCTGTCCTGGGAGAAGCCAGATCATGATGGAGGAAGCAGGATTACAGGATATGTTGTGGAAATGCAAGGAAAGGGCAGTGACAAATGGACCCAGGTCATGACTGTTAAGGTAACAGAGGCAGTTATTGCTGGTCTGATTCAAGGTGAAGAGTACTCATTCCGTATATCAGCAACAAATGAAAAAGGGACAAGTGATCCCCGTCTACTCAGTGTGCCTGTTGTGGCAAAGGATCTTATCATCACACCTGCATTCAAGCTTTTGTTTAATACATTCAGTGTGCTGGCAGGTGATGACCTCAAGATAGATGTACCTTATGTTGCTCAGCCCAAGGCAGCAGTTACCTGGTTTAAAGATGGCACTCTTCTCAAAGAGACAACACGGGTAAATTCTGAAGTTACTGACAGTCATCTATACCTTGTAATCAAGGAAGCAACACGTGATGATGTGGGAAAATATACTATCAAGATTACAAACTCAGCCGGAGAAGCTACAGCTGACATCGCTGTTGTTGTACTTGATAAACCTGGTCCTCCGACTGGACCTATCAAGATAGATGAGGTAACTGCAGACAGTATGACATTGTCCTGGCAACCACCAGAGTATGAAGGTGGTTGTTCAATTAATAATTATATTGTGGAAAAGAGAGACACATCCACCACAAACTGGCAGATTGTGTCAGCTACAGTTGCTAGAACAACCACCAAAGCTGCAAGGCTGAAAACTGGCTGTGAGTATCAATTCAGAATTGCAGCTGAAAACAGATATGGTAAGAGTTCATTCCTACTTTCTGATCCTGTAATTGCACAGTATCCATTTGAGGTGCCAAGTGCACCAGGGACTCCCACTGTTCAGTCTGCTACCAAAGAAACTATGGCCATTGTTTGGAATAAGCCTAGCAGTGATGGTGGAAGCAAGATTATCGGTTATCATCTTGAGAGTAAGGAAAGAAATAGCCTCCTGTGGGTGAAACAAAATAAAACCATCATTCCAGACTCAAGATTCAAGGTTAGTGGTCTCGAAGAAGGCATTGAATATGAGTTCAGAGTTTATGCTGAGAATATTGTTGGACTAAGCAAAGCCAGCAAAGTGTCAGAAATACAAGTAGCAAGAGATCCCTGTGACCCACCAGGCAAACCAGAAGCAGTAATTGTCACTAGAAGCTCTGTAACATTACGATGGACAGCACCAGAATTTGATGGTGGCAGCCGAATAACTGGCTATGTAGTTGAGAAGAAAGAATTGCCTAATGGTCGATGGATGAAGGCTAGTTTCACAAATATCTTAGAAACTGAATTTGTTGTCAGTGGCTTGGTGGAAGAACAACAATATGAATTCAGAGTCATTGCAAAAAATGCAGCTGGTGTGCTTAGTGAACCATCTGGCAGTACTGGCGCAATAACTGCAAAGGATGAAATAGAGCCACCTATGATTGACTTGGATGCTAAATATTCTCAAACCATGATTGTTAATGCTGGAGATTCATTTAAGATTGATGCTGGAATATTTGGTAAGCCTATACCATCAGTCCATTGGATAAAAAACTGTGAGGAACTCGTTAATACAGCTAGACTTGAGATTAAAAATACAGACTTTACAGCCTCTTTAAGTGTTAAAGAAGCTATTCGTGTTGATGGAGGTCAGTACACACTGCTGTTGAAAAATGTTGGTGGTGAGAAATCTATAAACATCAGTGTAAAAGTTCTAGACAGGCCTGGACCACCAGAAGGGCCTATTTCTATATATGGGGTTACAAGTGAGAAATGTTGCATAGCATGGAAAACACCTTTACATGATGGAGGTGCTGAAGTATCTCATTATATTGTTGAAAGAAGGGAGACCAGCCGATTAGTTTGGACTGTTGTGGAATCTAAGGTGCAAACCCTTAATCTGAAGATTACCAAGCTTCTACCTGGAAATGAGTACATTTTCAGAGTGATCCCTGTCAACAAATATGGAATTGGTGAGCCTTTGGAATCTGATCCAGTTTTTGCCAGAAATCCATTTGTCACACCCGATCCACCAACTGGGGTGGAGATATCTAATATAACAAAGGACTCCATGGTTGTTACTTGGGAAAGACCCATTAATGATGGAGGTAATGCAATTACAGGATATGTAATTGAAAAGAGGGACAAAGAAGGTGTCAGATGGACAAGATGCAACAAGCGTTCAGTTAGTGAACTACGCTTTAGAGTGACAGGTCTTCTTGAAAACCACAGTTATGAATTCCGTGTCTCTGCTGAGAATGCAGCTGGAATTGGCAAACCAAGTGCCACTACTGTTTACTTCAAGGCTTTTGATCCAATCTTCAGGCCAGGTCCACCAAACAACCCTAAGGTTATTGATATTTCAAGGTCATCTGTTGTACTGCATTGGAGCAAACCAATTTATGATGGTGGATGTGAGATTCAAGGTTATATTGTTGAAGCCTGCGAAGGCATATCTGATGAGTGGACAATGTGCACACCTCCCACTGGAATCACAGAAACAAGTTTTGAAGTTAAAAAACTGCTGGGAAAACATGAATACAAATTCAGAATTTGTGCCATAAATAAGGTTGGAGTTGGAGAACATGCAGATATAAAAGAATCAATTCTCGTGGAGGACAAATTGGAGCCACCAGATATTGATCTTGATGCTGACCTAAGAAAGATGATCACTGTTAGAGCTGGAGGAGCCCTTAGATTGTTTGTTCCAATCAGAGGCAGACCAGCTCCTGAGGTTAAATGGGGAAAAGCCGAAGGTGAAATTAATGAGACAGCACAAATTGACATCACAAGCAGTTATACTTCCCTTGTAATTGAGAACATTAACAGATTTGACAGTGGAAAATACACTTTGTCTTTGGAAAATGCAAGTGGTACAAAATCTGCATTTATTAGTGTCCGAGTACTTGACACTCCTGATGCACCTGCAAATTTTCATGTGAAGGAAATAACAAAGAATTCTGTTACCCTCACTTGGGAGCCACCTTTGCTGGATGGTGGAGCTAAAATAAAAAATTATATTGTTGAAAAGCGTGAGAGTACAAGGAAGGTATACTCTACTGTTGCTTCCTGCAACAAGATGACATATAAGATTGAACATCTACAAGAGGGCAGCAACTACTTCTTTAGAGTTCTTGCTGAAAATGAATATGGAATTGGATTACCTGCTGAAACACTTGAACCACTAAAAATCTCAGAAGTCCCACAACCTCCTGGAAAAATCTCTGTAGTGGATGTTACACGCAAGAGCATCTCTCTGTCTTGGGAAAAACCAGAACATGATGGGGGTAGTAGAATCACTCACTATGAGGTTGAGATGCAAGCAAAAGACAGTGAAAAGTGGTCTATGTGTGCACAAGTTAAATCACTTGACACCATTATTACCAATTTAATCCAAGGTGCAGAGTATAATTTTAGGGTGATTGCAGTTAATGGCAAAGGAAAGAGTGATCCAAGATATCTAGCACACCCTGTTCTTGTAAAAGACCTTGTGATTGAACCATCTGTAAGGACAAAGCTTAGCACATACAGTGTACAAGTTGGCCATGACTTGAAAATCGAAGCACGTATCACTGGCCATCCAAAGCCAACCATTACATGGACTAAAGATGGTACAGAGCTGAAACAGACAACAAGAGTTAATGTTGCAGATACTGCCCACCATACAACATTATCGATTAAAGATGCAACCAGAGACGATGCTGGTATGTACACGATTACAGTAGCTAATGTACTTGGACAAAAGGAGGCCACAGTTGAAATCATTATACTTGACAAACCTGGTCCACCAACCGGGCCAGTGAGAATAGATGAAATAAGTGCAGAAAGTATAACACTGTCATGGGATCCCCCAACCTACACAGGAGGATGCCAAATTTCAAATTACATTGTGCAAAAGAGAGATACCACTACAACTAACTGGGCAGTTGTTTCAGCTACAGTAGCAAGAACTACACTCAAAGTTGGAAATTTGAAGACTGGAGCTGAGTACCAATTCAGAATCTTTGCAGAAAATAGATATGGGAAAAGCTATGCTATTGACTCAGAGCCAGTTGTTGCTCAATATCCTTTCAAAGAACCAGGGCCCCCTGGAACACCATACGTGTCTGCCTTTACAAAAGAATCTATGGTAGTTGAATGGCACAAACCAGTTTCTGATGGTGGCAGTGCTATTCTTGGATATCATCTTGAAAGAAAAGAAAAGAACAGTATTCTCTGGACAAAAATTAATAAAATGCTTATTCAAGACACCAGATTTAAAACATCTCCTTTGGAGGAAGGCATAGAATATGAGTTCAGAGTTTCTGCTGAAAACATTGTTGGAATTGGTAAATGCAGCAAAGTTTCTGAAGGTTGTGTGGCCCGTGATCCATGTGATCCTCCTGGCACACCTGTTCCAGTAATTGTGACAAGGCACTCAGTGATGCTAAGATGGACACCACCAGAATATGATGGTGGCAGTCTGGTCACTGGATACATTGTGGAAAAACGAGACCTCCCAGATGGGCGTTGGATGAAAGCAAGCTTTACAAACATCCTTGAAACTGAATTTATAGTCACAGGTCTGACAGAAGACTCCAAATATGACTTCAGGGTCATTGCTAGAAATGCTGCTGGATCAGTAAGCAAGCCTTCTGCATGCACAGGGCCAATCACAGCTAAAGATGAGGTTGAGCCACCAACTTATGAGATTGACTCGAAATACACCCAAATAATGATTGTAAATGCTGGGGATACATTTGTACTAGAAGCATCTGTATTGGGGAAGCCAGTTCCAACAATGCAGTGGTTCAAAGGTGATGTGGAAGTTGAAACTTCTGCTAGAGCTGAGACTAAGAACACAGACTTCAAAGCAGTCCTTGTTATCAAAGATGCTATTAGAGTTGATGGAGGACAGTATACTTTGCAGCTTACTAATGTTGGGGGAAGTAAATCTGTGTCTTTTAATGTAAAAGTCCTTGATAGACCTGGGCCTCCATCAGGACCTTTGACAGTTTCAAATGTAACAAGTGAGAAGTGCTCCTTGTCATGGCTTCCTCCTGTACATGATGGTGGTAGCAGTATTTCTCATTACATAATTGAAAAAAGAGAAACCAGTCGTCTTACTTGGACAGTAGTGTCTAGTGACTGTGGAGCATCTATGTTCAAGGTCACTAAGCTACTAAAAGGAAATGAATACATCTTCCGTGTCATGGCTGTTAACAAATATGGTGTTGGTGAACCTTTAGAGTCTGTACCTGTAATAATGAGGAATCCATTTGTTCCCCCTGGACCACCTAGAGAACTAGAAATAACAAATATTTCAAGAGATTCTATGACTGTGTGCTGGACTCGCCCAGTGACTGATGGTGGAAGTGAGATTGTTGGGTACATTGTAGAAAAGAGAGACAGAGCTGGAGTCAGGTGGACAAAATGTAACAAACGTAGAATTACAGACCTTCGCTTCCGAGTTACAGGTCTCACAGAGGACCATGAATATGAATTCAGGTTATCTGCAGAAAACGCGGCAGGAGTTGGTCTACCGAGTCCACCAACTCAATATTACAAAGCATGTGACCCAACATTTAAACCTGCTCCACCAACTAATGCACACCTAACTGACACCACAAAGAACTCAGTGACGATTGAATGGAGTAGACCAATCTATGATGGTGGCCTAGACATCCAGGGCTATGTTGTAGAGATCTGCAAAGCTGATGAAGAGGAATGGCTAATGTGTACACCACCTACTGGTTGGAAGGACACAAAATTCACAATAACCAAACTTATAGAACATCAAGAATACAAGGTTCGAATATGTGCTCTGAATAATCTAGGTGTTGGTGAGCCAGTCACCATTCCTGGTACAGTAAAGCCTGTTGATAAAACAGAACATCCAGAAATTGAACTTGATTCCGAGTTAAGAAAGGGTATCATTGTTCGTGCTGGAGGAAGCATGAGAATTAGCATTCCCTTCAAAGGTCGTCCAACTCCAGAGATAAACTGGACTAAGGATGATGGAGATCTACCAACTAAAGCTCAAATTGAAAAGGGCCTAGATTATACCCAGCTCTCAATTGACATATGTGATAGAAATGATGCAGGAAAATACACCCTTACTCTAGAAAACAGCAGTGGAACCAAGTCAGCATTTGTTTCAGTGAAAGTACTGGATACACCAGGTGCTCCACTGAATCTAACTGTTAAAGATATCACAAGAAATTATGTAACTCTTGTTTGGGATCCTCCACTTATAGACGGAGGAGCAAAGATAAAGAATTATATTGTGGACAAACGTGAATCCACTAGACCTGCCTTCTCTAATATTACTACAAAATGCACCAAGACAAGCTTCCGTGTTGGTGATCTCAATGAAGGTGGCATTTATTACTTCAGAGTCATGGCTGAAAATGAGTTTGGAGTTGGTCTTCCTATAGAAACAGAAGAATCCGTGAAGACAGCAGATCCTCCTCTATCTGTGGGTAAGGTCACATTGACTGATGTGACTAAAACGTCTGCATCACTGTCATGGGAGAAACCAGACCATGATGGTGGTAGTAGGATTCTAGGATATTATATTGAAATGCAGCCAAAAGGATCAGAAGACTGGGTAGTAGCAACTACTACTAAAACTTGTGAGGGAACAGTCACAGGTCTTAGTGCTGGCCAAGAGTACCTCTTTAGAGTGTTGGCCTACAATGATAAAGGGAAGAGTGATCCAAGGTCACTAGCAGCT
Organism: Hemibagrus wyckioides; assembly: GCF_019097595.1. Taxonomy (NCBI): domain Eukaryota; kingdom Metazoa; phylum Chordata; class Actinopteri; order Siluriformes; family Bagridae; genus Hemibagrus; species Hemibagrus wyckioides. The sequence continues at coordinate 7,003,494 of NC_080715.1, read as the reverse complement.
CCAGTCATAGCTAATGATATAACAATTAAACCAAGCCTCAAACTGACTTTCAACACATACAGTGTGCAATGTGGTGGAGAAGTGAAAGTAGAAATTCCAGTAAAAGGTCGTCCAACACCAAAGGTCACATGGACTAAAGATGGCCACTCATTAAAAGAAACAACTAGACTAAATGTCTCAAGCACAGCAACAGCAACAGTTCTTACTATCAAAGATGCCAATAGAGAGGATTCTGGCAAATATACAGTAACAGCTATAAACAATGTAGGATCAGTCTCAGAGGAAATTGGTGTAATTATCTTAGACAAGCCTGGCCCGCCTGTTGGCCCTGTTAAAATTGATGAAGTAAGTGCCAACTATGTAATAATTTCATGGGAACCACCTGTGTATACTGGTGGTTGTCAAATAAACAATTACATTGTGGAAAAAAGAGACACAACTACTACAGCCTGGCAGATTGTATCAGCAACCATTGCACGCACAACAATCAAAATCTCTAAGCTGAAAACTGGATCAGAATATCAGTTTAGAGTGTTTGCTGAGAACAGATATGGAAAGAGTTCATCTTTAGACTCTGTACCTGTTGTTGTTAGCTATCCTTTCAGTGAACCTGCAGCCCCTGGTACACCATTTGTGTCCTCTGTGACAAAGGATCATATGGCAGTTGAATGGAAGCCACCTAGTAATAATGGAGGCAGCCCTATTCTTGGATATCACATTGAGCGCAAAGAGAAGAACAGCATTCTCTGGACAAAACTTAACAAGCTTCTTGTTACTGATACTCGATTCAAAACAAATGGTCTTGAGGAGGGCATTGAGTATGAATATAGAGTATTCGCTGAAAATATTGCAGGAATAAGTCCATCTAGCAAAGTTTCTGAAAGCGTTGTTGCACGTGATCCATGTGATCCACCTGGAACTCCAGAGGCTATTGTTATCACCAGAAGCCTTGTCACACTTCAATGGACAAGACCTCAATATGATGGAGGCAGTGTAGTCACAGGTTATATTGTGGAGAGGAAAAAGCTACCTGATGGTCGTTGGATGAAGGCTAGCTTTACAAATATAATTGACACTCAATATACAATTGCAGAATTGACAGAAGGAGACCGCTATGAATTCAGAGTAATAGCAAGAAATGCAGCGGGCATTTTAAGTGAGCCTTCTGAAAGCACTGGACCAATTACTGCACAGGATGAGATTGAAGCACCATCAGTTTCCATGGACTCAAAATTCAAGGATGTCATTATCGTGAATGCTGGTGAGACCTTTATTATTGATGCTGATATTGCAGGCAAACCCCTCCCAGATATAAGGTGGCTAAAGGATGGAAAAGAAATTGACAGTGCTACTCCAAGAATGGAAATTAAATCCACTATTACACATACTGTTTTAACCATTAAAGACTGCATAAGAGTAGATGGTGGACATTTTGTCCTAAGCCTCAGCAATGTGGGTGGAACAAAACTGGTCCCTGTAAATGTGAAGGTTCTGGATAGACCTGGTCCACCAGATGGACCTCTGAAGGTAACTGGTGTCAGAGCAGAGAAATGTTATCTACACTGGAGCCATCCAACACATGATGGTGGAGCAGGTGTTTCACATTATATTATTGAAAAGAGGGAAACAAGCAGACTTTCTTGGACTATGGTAGAACCCAAAATTCAAGCAATCAGTTATAAAGTCACCAAACTCTTGCCAGGTAATGAGTACATATTTAGAGTCATGGCAGTAAACAAGTATGGGATAGGAGAACCACTTGAATCTGAACCAGTTATTGCACAAAATCCTTTTAAGATTCCTGGCCCACCTTCAACTCCAGAAGCAAGTGCAATCACTAGAGACTCAATAGTGCTTACATGGGACCGTCCAGAGGATGATGGTGGTTCACAAATTGAGGGATATATCCTTGAGAAGCGTGATAAAGAAGGTGTCCGATGGACAAAGTGCAACAGGAAAAGACTATCTGATCTGCGTTTCAGAGTCACAGGATTAACAGAAGGACACTCTTATGAATTCAGAGTGTCTGCTGAAAATGCTGCAGGTGTCGGCACACCAAGTGGAGCATCTGAGTATTACAAAGCCTGTGATGCAACCTATCCTCCTGGCCCTCCAAACAATCCCAAAGTGACAGATCATTCAAGTACAACTGTTTCACTTGCATGGAGTAGGCCTATTTATGATGGTGGTGCACCGATCTCTGGATATATTGTTGAGATGAAAGAAGCCTTTGATGATGAATGGACACTATGTACACCAAACACTGGTGTACAAACAACTCACTTTACAGTGAAAAACTTGAAAGAAAATGCAGAATACAATTTCCGTGTTTGTGCCATTAATATTGAAGGTGCTGGAGATCACATTGATGTTCCAGGCTCTGTAATTGCTGCTGAGAAACTTGAAGCCCCAGAAGTAGAGTTAGAAGCTGATCTGAGGAAAATGGTGACTGTCCGTGCAAGCGCAACACTACGATTGTTTGTTACCATCAGGGGAAGGCCTGAACCAGAAGTTAAATGGACAAAGGCTGAGGGTACCTTAACAGAGCGTGCCCAAGTTGAAGTCACAAGCTCTTACACCATGCTTGTTATTGACAATGTTGACAGATTTGACAGTGGCAAATATATTTTAACTCTTGAAAACAACAGTGGCACCAAATCTGCCTTCATAAATGTCAGAGTCCTGGACTCCCCAAGTGCTCCTGTGAACTTTGTAGTTAAAGATATCAAAAGAGACTCAGTCCAGCTGCAGTGGGACCCGCCACATATTGATGGTGGTGCCAAGATTACTCATTATATTGTGGAGAAACGTGAATCTAAAAGAATGGCATTTACAACTGTGACAAATAACTGTGTCAGGAATTCTTTCAGGGTTGATGATCTCCAAGAGGGAGGTGTTTATCACTTCCGTGTACTTGCAGTAAATGAACTTGGTGTTGGCTTACCAGCAACCACCACAGAACCAGTGAAAGTGTCCCAAGCACCTCTACCACCAGGTAAGGTTACACTTGTTGATGTAACTCGGCACAGTGTGAGTCTTTCTTGGGAAAAGCCAGACCACGATGGTGGTAGCAAGATAACAGGTTACACAGTTGAGATGTTGACTAAAGGATCAGATAAATGGACTGTTTGCGCAACAGTAAGAACACCTGAAGCTACAATTGAAGGTCTTACAACAGGGGAGGAATATTCATTCAGAATTTCTGCCATGAACGACAAAGGAAAGAGTGATCCAAAGCCACTGGGAGCACCTGTGGTTGCCAAAGATATCACTATTGAACCTATTATTGACTTGCTATTTAACACGTACAGTGTTAAATCTGGAGAAGATCTCAAAATTGATGTTCCATTTAGAGGTAGACCTCACCCAGAAGTGACATGGAAGAAGGATGGCCACACCCTGAAGCAAACAACCAGAGTAAATGTCCTCACTTCCAAAATATCTTCAAAGATTACTATCAAAGATGCAACAAGGGAAGATGCTGGAAAATATGAAATCACATTGATTAATTCAGTTGGTGTGAAATCAGATGAAATAACAGTTATCATTCTAGACAAACCAGGTCCACCAACTGCAGTTAGAGTAGATGAAGTAAGTGCAGATCATATTTCATTATCATGGGATCCTCCAGTTTATGATGGTGGGTGTCAAATCAACAATTATGTTGTTGAGAAGAGAGATACAACCACTACAACATGGCAAATTGTTTCAGCTACAGTGGCAAGAACATCGATTAAAGTATCCCATTTGACACAGGGAACTGAATATCAATTCCGTATTGCTGCTGAAAATCGTTATGGCAAGAGCCAAGCTATTGATTCTGCACCAATTGTTGCACAATACCCCTTCACACCACCTGGCCCTCCAAGTGACCTTCAAATTGCTCATGCTACAAAGTCAAGCATGTTGGTTACATGGAAAAGACCAGCCAGTGATGGTGGAAGTCCAATCATTGGATATCACTTGGAATGCAAGGGACAAAACAGCATTCTCTGGACTAAAATCAGTAGGGGTCTTGTTTCTGATACACAGTTTAAAGTAACTGGTCTTGAAGAGGGTCTTCTCTATCAATACAGAGTATATGCAGAAAATATTGCAGGAACTGGACCTTGCACAAAAGCCTGTGAGCCTGTTGCTGCAAGAGATCCATGTGATCCTCCAGGTCAGCCAGTTGTTACTAATATAACAAGAACTTCTGTTTCTCTGTCCTGGGCAAAACCTGAAAATGATGGTGGTGCCAAAGTGACTGGTTACATTGTAGAGCGAAAAGAACTACCAGATGGCCGTTGGTTGAAATGTAACTTCACCAATCTTCAAGAAACATTCTTTGATGTTACTGGCCTGATTGAAGATCAGCGATATGATTTCCATGTAATTGCTAAGAATGCAGCAGGTTTACTTAGTCAGCCATCAGAGTGTACAGGCCCTGTTACAGTGAAAGATGATGTTGAACCTCCACGCATTACAATTGAGGACAAACTCAGACAATTAGTTGTAGTCAAAGCAGGAGACATACTAAGAATTGATGCTGAAATTTCCGGCAGACCAGCTCCTGTCATTTCGTGGGCAAAGGATGGAAAAGAAATAGATTCTAAAGCAAGAGTTGAAATTTCTTCAACATTCACAACCACAACACTAATTGTTAGAGAGACCATCAGAAGAGACTCTGGACAGTATGTTCTCACATTACAGAATGTTGCTGGTACCAGATCTTTAGCAGTGAACTGTAAAGTCCTTGATAGACCTGGTCCATCATCTGGACCATTGGAAGTAACTGGTTTGACAGCAGAAAAATGCACATTAACTTGGGGACCACCCCAAGAAAATGGTGGTGCTGAAATTCAACACTACATTGTTGAGAAGCGTGAAACAAGCCGTCTTGCCTGGACATTAGTCTATGCTGACATGAAGGCCACAACATGCAAAGTTACAAAACTGCTTAAAGGCAATGAATACATTTTCAGGGTTCGGGGAGTAAATAAATATGGAACAGGAGAATCTCTGGAGAGTGAGCCTGTTAAAGCCCTAGATCCATTTACAATACCTGCTGCACCAACAAATGTTGAAGTCACAAGTGTTACAAGCGAAGCTATGACAATCTGCTGGGAAAGGCCTGTTTCTGATGGTGGCAGTAGTATTAGTGGCTATGTAATTGAAAAACGTGAAAAGTCAGGTCTTCGCTGGGTTCGTGTCAACAAAAAGCCTGTTTATGACTTGAGGGTCAAGGCCTCCAATCTCCGCGAAGGATGCGAATATGAATACCGTGTATATGCAGAGAATGCAGCAGGTTTGAGTGCACCAAGCCTTCCTTGCCCATTGACTAAAGCAGAGGATCCATTATTCTTGCCATCTCCACCAGCGAAACCAAAGGTAATCGATTCTTCTAAGTCCACAGTAACACTCTCCTGGAACAAGCCATTGTTTGATGGTGGTTCTCCAGTCACAGGATACTCAGTTGAATATAGGAAAACCAATGAAGAGGACTGGATTGTTGGAGTGCAGCACACTAATAACACAGAGTTCACAGTTGTAGGCCTGACATCAGGAGCGGAATATGTCTTTGTGGTTAGGTCAATTAATAAAATTGGTTCAAGTGAGCCAAGCCCTGAGACTGACCCACAAGTAGCAAAGGACAGAGAAGATGAGCCTGTTTTCCTCATTAGTAATGAAATGCGAAAAACTTTGATTGTCAAAGATGGCAGCTCGTTCACCCTAAGAGTCCCTTTCAAGGGAAAGCCTGTGCCAAATGTAATGTGGAATAAGCCCGATGTTGATCTTAGAGTTCGGGCAACAATTGATACCACAGATAATTGTACATCTGTCACAATTGAACAAGCTACCAGAAATGACTCAGGAAAGTACACTGTGACTCTACAAAATGTTGCTGGAACGGCCACACTAACCTTGAATGTGAAAGTGCTCGATTCACCTGGACCACCTGGCAGTCTCTCTGTTAAGGAAGTGACCAAAAACTCAGCAACAATAACATGGGACATGCCAGAAAATGAAGGTGGTGCTCCTGTCAAGAACTACCTTGTTGATCTGCGTGAGGCAAGCAAAAAAGGATGGACAAGAGTAACAGAATGTTGTCCCAGACTTACCTTCAAATTAACTGACCTTCAAGAGGGTGGCGTTTATTATTTCCGAGTCACTGGTGAAAATGAATATGGAATTGGAGTATCAACTGAAACTAAAGAGGGAACTAAGATTACAGGTATGATGAGATAATTTCCTGTTGAATGATGACTAGTTAAAATAATTTTGTTTTATTAACAATTTGATTTAATTAACTCTTAAACATTAATTTCAGAAAAACCAAGTCCACCAGCAAAGCTTGGAGTAACTGAGGTTACAAAAGATTCTGTCTCATTAGCTTGGATTAAACCTGAGCATGATGGAGGTAGTAGAATTACCAGTTACCAGGTGGATGCTCTGGAAAAAGGACAACAAAAGTGGATAAAATGTAGTGTCACCAAATCAACTCAGTTTGTTGTCTATGGGCTAAGAGAAAATGCTGAATACTTCTTTAGAGTTCGTGCTGAAAATCATGCTGGACTTAGTGACCCTAAAGAAATGGTTCTGCCAGTTCTTGTTAAAGATCAACTAGGTAAGTAATTTGACCTGTTTGTATTTAATATGTTAATGTAGATTAACATTTTGCATGTCGGTTCATTATGATAGTTAACCTGATGTTTTTTGCCCTCTTCTATTGACAGAGGCACCTGAAATTAACATGAAGAACTTTCAACACAATACTGTCCATGTAAAGGCAGGTTCAAATCTTAAAATAGAAATCCCTCTTACCGGTAAACCTTTACCAAATGTACTACTCTCAAAGGATAATCAGATCCTGAAATCAACCATGAGATTCAATTCTGAAGTAACACCTGACTGCCTTATCATCACCCTGCGTGACAGTGTTGCTCATGATGCAGGCAGATATGACATTACAGCCTCAAACTCAAGTGGAACCACTAAGTCCTTTGTTAATATTGTTGTTCTGGACAGACCAAGTCCACCTCTTGGTCCAGTTGAGATGTGTGATATCACAGAGGACAGTGTAAGTCTGAAATGGATTCCTCCTGCTTATGATGGTGGCAGCCCAATCACCAACTATATTGTTCTAAAACGTGAAACAACAACAGCAAACTGGGTTGAAGTTTCATCTGCAGTTGCAAGATGCACAATTAAGATTTTGAAACTAACTACTGGAGTTGAGTATCAGTTCAGAATTAGGGCTGAAAATCGCTTTGGCATCAGTGATCACATTGATAGTCCAACTGTTACAGTCAGTCTTCCATACAGTAAGTAACATACTTAGATTTATTCATTTTAATTTGACTAAATGACAAATATCAACAGCATTGCTTTTAATCTGTTTCAGCAATTCCTGAGGCACCTTCAACACCATGGGTATCTTTTGTCACTAGAGAAAGTATTAATGTCAACTGGAAAGAACCTTCTTCTGATGGAGGAAGTCATATATTTGGATACCACCTTCAAATGAAAGACAAAAACAGTATTTTGTGGAAGAAAGTCAACAAAACTGTTATCCGTGCTACACATTTCAAAGTGACAGACATCAGTCCAGGCCTTATCTATGAGTTTAAGGTTGCAGCAGAAAATGCTGCAGGCATTGGTCCTGTCAGCAAAATTTCAGATGCTGTACTGGCAATTGATGCTTGTGGTAAGGATATTACATAGTGTGAATTGTTTTGGGGAAAAAATGTAAAGTCTGCCTATAGGTAATTCTGATTTTTGTCATGGTACTGTTTTCCAGAATCACCAACTGATGTCCGTGTCACTGATATCACAAAAAGTTCAATAAGCCTTGCATGGAGTAAGCCTTCCTATGATGGTGGAAGCAAAGTGACAGGGTATATAATTGAGAAGAAAGATGGTCCAAATGGCAAATGGTTCAAAGCTAATTTATCAAAGGTTTCTGACACCAAGTTCACTGTATCAGGCCTCATTCAAGATGAATCTTATGAATTTAGAGTCTTGGCCAAGAATGCAGTTGGCTCTGTCAGTAACCCATCTGCTACTGTTGGGCCAGTTACGTGTGTGGATACCTTTGGTGCTCCTGAAATTGAGCTTCCTCAGGAATACCTTGATGTTGTAAAATACAAAGCAGAAGAAACCATCCAGCTTAGAGTTGGTATTATTGCGAAACCTCAGCCAACAATTGAATGGTACAAAGATGGAAAAGAGCTGGAATCTGGACCTCAGTTCTTGATTTCAAACACCACTGATTGTACATGCATCTCAGTAAAAGAGGCTACACGCTTAAACAGTGGAACATATGAACTCAAGATCAAGAACTCTTTGGGCTCAGCATATGCTGCTATCAGAGTGCTTATTCAAGGTATGCTACTAATTATGCTATTAATTAATAATATATATATATATATATATATATATATATATATATATATATAATCATGCTCATGCACTATACATGTACATTTTTTAATTATTATTTTTTAATAATTACTTATCTTTGTAGACAAACCTGGGCCCCCTTCGGGAGTAATTCAGTTCAAGAAGATCACAGCAGACAGTATAACCATAATGTGGGATCCTCCAGCTGATGAGGGTGGTGCAATGGTTACCCATTACATTGTGGAGAAACGTGAGAGTAGCAGAATCATGTGGTCTATAATATCTGAGAAACTGGAAGACTGTATTGTCTCTGTTTCAAGGCTGATCAAAGGAAATGAGTACATCTTCCGTGTTCGTGGGGTAAACAAATATGGAGTCGGAGATCCTTTAGAATCTGAGCCTGTCATTGCACAGAACTCATTTGGTAAAGATTTTTTTCAATCATCTTTTAACTGTGTTAAGATTTTTTGTTTCATAATTGAAGTAAACTTACTGTTGCTATTTTGGCTTATGCAGTACCTCCCAGCAAACCTTCCAAACCTCAGGTCACCATGATTACTAAATCAACAATGACTGTCATATGGGAAAGACCAAGTCTAGATGGTGGCAGTGATATTGATGGATATTATCTGGAGAAGCGAGAAAAGAAGAGTCTACAGTGGTTCAAAGTTGCCAAAGATCCAATTCGTGATACTAGGCAAAAAGTCAGCAATCTCACAGAGGGAAATGAGTATCAGTATCGTGTTTGTGCAATTAATAAAGCTGGTGCAGGTCAATATTCGGATGCATCCATTTTCTATAAAGCATATGATCCCATTGGTAAGATTATGTTTACTTGTTTTATATTATTTATGATATTCTTAAATCTTAAATCTTATATGCAACATGTCCATATTCATATGTTTTATAAAGTGTTTTATACAAAAATGTTTATATTTTATACATTTTCAGATCCGCCAAGTGAGCCGACAAAACTTAAAGTTGTTGATTCAACCAAGACTTCAATTACACTTGGATGGGTGAAGCCTGTGTATGATGGTGGCAGTGAAATCACAAGCTATGTAGTTGAGCAGATGATAGCTGATGAAAAGGAGTGGATCACTATAAGCTCCAAGGGTGAAGTAAGAACCACAGAGTATGTGGTATCCCATTTAAAACCTGGAGTGTACTATTACTTCCGCATTTCTGCCGTTAACTGTGCTGGAGTTGGACGCCCAATTGAAATTATTCAGCCGGTACAAGCTAAGGACATTCTGGGTGTGTATTTCTTTTTCTGTGCCTAAGTTGAATTTCCATAAAGTATTTTCATGTTTGGCTGGTTTATGTCTAATCAATGATGTGCTTCTTTTTGATCCCAACAGAGGAAGCTGATGTTGATCTTGATATTTCAATGTCAACTCAATATACAGCAAAGGCAGGAAGAGATGTGGAAATCATGATTCCTCTAAAAGGCAGACCTGCACCAAATGTCACATGGCGAAGAGGAGATAGGAATATTGGTGGAGATGCAAAATACACAATTAATAACACAGAGTATTCAACAACACTTATTATTCCAAAGGTCACTCGCGATGATTCAGGAAAATATCTCCTGGAGATTGAGAATGGAGTTGGTGAACCAAAGTATATTACTGTCTCTGTTAAAGTATTAGACTCACCATCTGCTTGTAGTAAGTTGGTAGTGAAAAATGTTACCCGTGGTAAACTCACTCTGAGCTGGGATCCTCCACTTATTGATGGTGGAGCTCCAATTACAAATTATATAGTTGAGAAGAAGGATGCTAAACTCAAAGCTTACTCCATAGTTACAACAGAATGTGCCAATACATCATACAAGGTTGAAGGCCTTTCAGAAGAGATTGCCTATTTCTTCCGTGTGTCTGCTGAAAATGAAAATGGCATTGGTGATACTTGTGAGACCACAGAACCTGTTAGAGCAACAGAGACTCCTGGTCCTGTAAAGAACCTTGTCATGACTGACTCAACTAATACATCTGTAACTCTGGCATGGACAAAACCTGATCATGATGGTGGCAGCCATATTTCTGAGTACATCATTGAAAAGAAGGTAGATGATGCTGTGACATGGAGCCTTGGCGGTACATGTAGATGTTGCAAGTATGAGGTAACAAATCTTAAAGAGCTCTCAGAGGTTTTCTTCAGAGTGTATGCCAAGAATGAGAAGGGTTGCAGTGACTTCTCTCAAATCGGGCCCATTACTGTGAAGGAATTCTTTATTCCACCAGAAGCTAACCTTATTGACTATCCTAATGGTGAATTAAGTGTCAGAATTGGACAAAATGTGAACATTGAATTGCCATACAAGGGCAAACCCAAACCTACAATTCAGTGGATGAAAGATGATGTTCCACTGAAGGAAAGTGAACAAGTTCGCTTCAGACAAACAGAAAATAAAGCTAGTCTAATTGTGAGAAATGCAAGAAAGGAGAATGCAGGAAAATACACTCTGGTCCTTGACAATAGACTTGTGAAGAACTTTTTTGATATAAAGGTCACCACTCTTGGGCCACCAACTGCACCAGTGGGCCCCATCCGGTTTGATGAAATCAAAGCACAAAGCATTATTATCTCATGGAATGAGCCACAGGATAATGGTGGTGGAGAAATCACCTGCTATAGTGTTGAAAAAAGAGAAACCTCTCAAGCAGCTTGGAAAATTATTTGTTCAAGTGTGGTCAGGACCACATTTAAGATACCCAATCTGGTTAAGGGCACTGAATACCAATTCAGAGTACGTGCAGAGAACAAATATGGAGTAAGTGATCCTCTCAACTCAGTGGATGTTGTTGCCCAACACCAGTATAAGCCACCAGGTCCACCGGGAAAACCTGTTGTATTTAATGTCACAAGTGATGGCATGACTGTTTCATGGGATGCACCCAGCTTTGATGGTGGTTCTCCTATTACTGGCTACCATCTTGAGAAGAAAGACAGAAACAGCCTCCTGTGGATGAAAGTGAATTCCAATGTAATCTCTGGAAGAGAGTATAGGGTCATTGGCCTCATTGAAGGTCTGGAATATTCATTCAGAGTGTATGCTCAAAATAATGCTGGAACGAGTCCAGTCAGTGAGCAAAGCAAGCACAAACTTGCTATTTCTCCTGTTGGTGAGTCTCATTTTTCATGTTCACAACCAACTTGTGTCAACACATGAGATTCTTGCAACCTTAATAAAACAATTTCATATCTATTTCATTTAGATCCTCCTGGCACTCCCAACTGCATTGATGTTACCAGAGATTCTGTCACGCTTCAGTGGGAGCCCCCTAAACGTGATGGAGGCAGTAGGATTGTGGCATACAGTGTTGAGAGGCGCCAAGGAAGAGCACGCTGGCTGAGATGCAATTTTATTGATATCAGTGAATGCCAGTATACAGTGACAGGGCTTGCTTGTGGTGACCGCTTTGAATTTAGAGTGATTGCCAGAAATGCTGTTGGAACAGTCAGTCCACCATCACAGTCATCTGGCTACATTATGACCAAGGATGAAAGTGGTATGTATATTATTTATAGGGCATTATTGGCACCCTCAGTGAAAAAGCTCAAAAATTAATGTATGAGGAAGTGCTTCTTTTGTGCAAAGTCTTCCAAAGAGCTTTGTGCAGTGGATTTTTTTAAACCTCATGCTTTTTCATTGTGGTACTTTTAAATGTTTGCACATTCTTAGTCAATAGCGCAGGTCAACATTAATCATTTTCTTATGGGCTAAAAGCTCTTTGGTAATTGTCATAAAGGGTTTTTATATCTCTGCAAAGTCATATTTTGTCAAAAACAACAATATAATGGGTAAAAAGCAAAAACAAACAATTGAAATGGATTACTATAAAGATTGTGTTTTATACATTTTGGGGAAAAAGCCCACTTTTAAAGTTATGATTATGATTTTTGGTAAATCAACGTAGTTCAGCTATTTGAGTGAAATGATTTCTGTATATTTTTTTAAAGAATTTTATATAAAGTTACATTCTCATTCTCTAGAAAGGAGCTAGTATAGATTTGCATATATTAGTTGTGAAATGTACTCAAATTGACAGTGTAATATTCTGTGTTATATTTCAGTTATCCCTGAGATTCAGTTTGGTGCTGAAAAGACTTTGACAATTAAGGCTGGAGAAAACATCAAACTGAGTTGCACTATTAGTGGGCGCCCTGTGCCTCAGGTTACATGGTATAAGGATGGAAAACAGCTTGACAAAATGCTTGTTGATATCACAACCAGTATTGGTTCAAGCTCACTGTTCATTAGAGATGCTGATCGTAATAACCGTGGAATCTATACTGTTGAAGCCAAAAACAGCTCTGGAACAACAAAGGAGGATGTTCTTGTCAGAGTACAAGGTTTGTTAGAAAATTATAAATATTTTTACATGAGTAGACATGAGTTTTAAATACTTTGAATTATAACCAAAGCAATCTGTGTTTCAGATACTCCTGGACCACCTGAGGGCCCACTTCGCTTTACAAATATCTCTGCTGAAAAGGCAACTCTATGGTGGAGTCCCCCAGAGAATGATGGCTGTGCAGCAATCACTCATTATGTAATAGAAAAACGTGAAACCTCCCGTATTTCTTGGGCACTTGTTGCATCTAAGTGTGAAGCCTGCTCTTTCAATGCCACCAAGTTGATCAAGGGCAATGAGTATCAGTTCCGTGTTTCTGCTGTCAATGCTTTTGGTGTTGGCAAACCACTAGAATCAGATCCAATTGTGGCTAAAATGCAATACAGTAAGTAATATTTAACCTTTTATCCAATCATGTCCAAAAAAATTTCAGCAGAATTACAATGTCAGTTGTGTTTTTTATAACTTTATAGCTGTACCAGATGCTCCAGGAACACCTGACTGCACTCATGTCACAGGAAACAGTCTTACACTCTGCTGGACAAGACCAAGACATGATGGTGGAAATGAGATAAAGCACTATATCCTTGAAAGAAGAGAGAAGAAAAGTTTACAGTGGGTAAAAGTTTCAGCAAAAAGACCAATCACAGAGCTCAGACACAGAGTTACAAACTTGACTGAAGGAAATGAATATGAATTCCGTGTTATGGCTGAAAATGGGGCTGGTGTAGGACCACCAAGTGGAGTATCAAGACTATTTAAGTGCAGAGAGCCTACAAGTGCACCTAGTGCACCAACAGTGGTAAAAGTCATTGACTCAACAAAGACCTCTGTGACACTGGAATGGACCAAACCAGTCTTTGATGGTGGCATGGAGATTATTGGCTACATTATTGAGATGTGCAAAGCCAGTCTTGAAGAATGGCACAGAGTTAATAGCCAGACTTGTATCCATACCACATACACAGTTACAGATTTAGAACCAGGTGAAGAGTACAGATTACGTGTGTATGCTGTTAATGGTGCTGGAAAGGGAGAGGCATCGGAGATTCCAAATCCAGTGCAGGCCATTGACAGACTGACATCACCAGAGATTGACATTGATGCAGATTTCAAACAGACACATGTTGTTAAAAATGGAGGAACCGTTATTCTTAAAATTCCTTTCCGTGGAAAACCTACACCCCTGGCTACATGGACAAAAGCAGATGGAGAAATTGGTGTGATGGTAGATATTAATACTACAGACACCTTCAGCACATTAACAATTGAAAACTGTACCAGATATGATGCTGGCAAATACACACTTTCTCTTGAGAACAACAGTGGTCGTAAATCTATCACATTAACAGTAAAGGTATTGGACACACCTGGGCCACCAGGTCCCCTCTCATTCAAGGATGTAACCAGAGGAGCTATGACTCTCATGTGGGATGCTCCATACAATGATGGAGGTGCTCGTGTTCATCATTATATTATTGAAAAACGTGAGGCAAGTCGTCTGAGCTGGCAGGAAGTCAGTCTAAAGTGTACGCGCCAAATTCTCAGAGTGACCAATCTTGAAGTTGGTATAGCATACTTTTTCAGGGTCACAGCTGAAAATCAGTATGGTATAGGTGAACCTTATGAAATGTCAGAACCTATCATTGCCACTGAGGAGCCTGCACCACCCAAGAGGCTGGACATTATTGATACTACCTCTACAACAGCCACCTTAGTATGGATGAAACCTGAGCATGATGGTGGAAGTCGTATCACAGGATACATTGTTGAGACCAGAAAGAAAGGTTCTGATCACTGGGTTGTTGGTGGTCAAACAAAATCTTTGAAGATGGTCTTGGAGGGCTTGGTTGAGAATACAGAATATGAATTCCGGGTCAAAGCAAAAAATGATACTGGTATCAGTTATCCAAGAGATGCACTCACCACTGTTATCATCAAAGAACCTCGCATTGAGCCAACTGCTGACCTTAGTGGTATCAGCAAACAGCTTATTACCTGTAAGACCGGCAATTCCTTTGCCATTGATGTTCCCATTAGTGGCAGACCAGCCCCAAAAGTAACTTGGAAACTTGAGGAAATAAAACTAAAGGAAACAGAAAGGGTTTCTATCAAAACTTCTAATGTGAAAACCACCCTACTGGTTAAGGATGCCAAGAGAGGGGACAGTGGAAAATATTACCTTACTCTAGAGAATGTGGCTGGGGCAAAGACATTCAGCATTACTGTAAATGTCTTTGGCAGACCAAGCCCACCAACTGGCCCAATTGAAATCTCAGGAATCACATCAGAATCCTGTGTGTTGGCATGGGCAGAGCCTACAGATGATGGTGGATCAGATATAACTAACTATATAGTTGAGAAACGAGAATCTGGTCAAACTTCATGGCAAGTTGTGAACTCAAGTGTGAAACGACCAACGATTAAAATCACCCATTTGACAAAATACATGGAGTACACATTCCGTGTCTGTGCAGAGAACAAATTTGGTGTTAGCAAACCAATTGAATCTCAAGCTATTGTGGCAGAACATCCATTTGGTAAGTACAGTTACTTTTGTTGATTTCTTATTAAATATGCACCTTTTGTATTTGATAAATTATAATCATTGTTCCATTTTACAGTACCACCAAGCCCACCTACACGTCCAGATGTGGTATTAATATCTGCTAATGCCATTTCCATTAAATGGGATGTTCCATATCATGATGGTGGAAGCAAGGTGACTGGATACTGGATTGAGAAGAAAGAGCGGAACACTATTTTATGGACAAGGGAAAATAAAATCCCATGCATTGAGTGTCATTATAAGGTCTCCAATCTTATTGAAGGCCTTGAATATCAGTTCCGTGTATATGCCATGAACATTGCAGGTCTAAGCAAAGCCAGTGAAGCTTCAAGACCAGTGCTGGCTTTGAATCCAGTTGGTGTGTATTAGGTTAACATTTTTAATATCTTTCCTCAATGTTGCATATTAGTGACATAGTAGTTACATGGTGATTATTTTTCTTTTAGATCCACCTGGCAAACCAGAAGTATATGACATTACAAGATCTTCAGTTTCTATAAAATGGTCTGTACCATTAAGTGATGGTGGCAGCAAACTTGTTGGATATGTAGTTGAACGCAAGGCATCCACTGATGATGATGAAACTCGTTGGTTGAAATGCAACTACACTACAATCACAGACAATTTCTTCACTGTATCATCACTTGAAGAGGGAGCAGCTTATGAATTCCGTGTCATTGCTAAAAATTGTGCAGGAGTTCACAGTACGCCATCAGAATCAACAGGCCCTATCACATGCAAGGATGAATACAGTAAGATCATTTCTTAATAAAAAAAAAAAAAAAAAATATATATATATATATATATATATATATATATATATATATATATATATTATGTATATTAATTTGGTACTAATCTAATATTTCCTATTTCTTTCTTTCAGCACCACCAAAGGCTGAGTTGGACAGCAAACTTGTTGGTGAGACAGTAACTATTAGTGCTGGATCAGACATTGTTCTTGATGCTGCAATAGGTGGCAAACCTGAACCCAGAGTATGCTGGTCTAAGGGTGATAAGGAGTTGGAGCTTGGTGATAAATACTCATTGACATACACCAGTACAAGAGCTATGGCAATCATCAAGTCCTGTAACAGGAATGATACTGGAAAATATATATTGACCGTCAAGAATGCCAGTGGAATCAAAACTGCAGCTGTCAATGTTAAAGTTCTTGGTAAGAAAATTTTCAAATGAACACATACCTTACAAATCAAAATAATAAATAACTGGCTGATGACGTGTAACTCCTTCTCCATTCCAGATACCCCTGGTCCTCCAGATGGTAAGATAACAATCAGCAGGGTCACAGAAGAAAAATGCACAGTTTCTTGGAAGATACCTCTTGAAGATGGAGGAGCTTCTATTTCTCACTACATTGTTGACAGACGTGAGACAAGTAGGCTCAATTGGGTTGTCATGGAGACCGAATGCAAGACCCTTTCTTGTGTCAGTACAAAACTAATCAAGAACAATGAATATATATTCCGTGTCAGAGCTGTTAACAAATATGGAGCTGGAGTACCGCTGGAATCTGAACCAATCATTGCAAGAAATGCATATAGTAAGGCCTTTGTATAATTTGCAAAGATTCACTGAGCTTCAGAAGCAAACATTATTCTTAAGTATTCTTGTCTTGTGTGTTACAGCTGTTCCAACATCTCCTGGAACACCAGAAATTACAGCCGTTGGCAAACAACATGTCATTATTGAGTGGCTGAAGCCAGAGAATGATGGTGGTAGTGAAATAAAAAATTACCTTGTAGATAAACGTGAGAAGAGCAGTGTGAGATGGACCAGAGTAAACAAGACATTCACCATCTATGACACAAGACTCAAGATAACAGGTCTATTTGAGGGAAGCGAGTACCAATTCCGTGTTGCAGCTGTTAATTCTGCTGGCACAAGCTTACCAAGTGAAGCCTCTGAATATGCACTTTGCAGGGATCCAACATGTGAGTAATTATAACTTGCTTATGCTTAACCACATCATCATGCTACATATATTTTATAGTTGGCTCAACATTCTCATCAATTTTATTTAAATGTTGAATTAACTGTTCCTTTATATTACAGATACACCAGCTCCTCCATCATCTCCTCGCATAATAGATACTACCAAACACAGCATTACTATGACATGGACCAGACCTATGTATGATGGTGGTTCAGATGTCACTGGCTATGTTATTGAGATTCTAGAAGAGGGAACTGAACAGTGGTATAGAGCCAGCCAGAAGATCCTGACTGCTACTGAATATACTGCAGCTGGTTTAACAAGCAACAAGAAGTACAGTTTCAGAGTGGCGGCAGTCAATGCAATGGGCACTGGAGAGTTCAGTGAAGGCAGTGTGGAGACTGCACCCATAGAAAGAGTTGGTAAGTTTTTCATTTCAAAACAGCACTGATTTAGAGCCTGACTACAGTAAGTAGTGGTCACAAGTAACTAAAAATATACTATTATTCAGATACAATTTAAGGAGAGGTAGATTTATAAAACAAAAAACTTTTTTCAGTCTTAAAGAAAAGTGCTTATGTTTAAAGGAGGTAGTCTAGACAATATTTAAAAAAACAAAAACAGTCTATTCAAGTGGTAACCTCAGAGGTGCATGCAGTGACAATTTGCATAATCTGAATGGTGCACTCAGAAAATCAAATTAAGCACTTACTTAGTTCATATCAGAATATGCATATTTTTCCCCATATAAATAATGATGCAACTTTTGGATTTAAGTCACTGAATTAATCAATCAACTCTTAATATGGCCTTGAATACAACTTCACTAAAATCTACTCTTCTTAGAAATTCCTGATATTGAATTACCTGAAGAACTGAAGAAGACAGTTTGTCTGAGAGCTGGTAGCAATTTACGTCTAAATGCAACTATACTTGGAAGACCACCTCCAGTTGTTACCTGGAGAAAGACTGGCATAGACCTTCAGTCACGGGGATACATTGACACAACAGAGAGCACTACAACTTTATTAGTGGAAAAGGTTCATCGTTATGATGCTGGAAAATACACAATTGAGGCTGAAAATCCATCTGGCAAGAAGATAATTACCATTCTTGTCAAGATATATGGTAAGAAAAAAAATGTACACACACACACACACACACACATATATATATATATATATATATATATATATATATATATATATATATATATATATATATATATATATATATATGTATATAAAACTAACAGCACATTTTGTATTTATGAAATTTATTTTTAAATTCCAGATTCCCCTGGTCCCTGTGGTGCAGTCAAGGTCAAGGATTACACTAAAGAATCAGTTGTCATTACATGGGATGTCCCTACTATTGATGGAGGGGCTCCTATCAACAATTACATTATTGAAAAACGTGAAGCATCAATGAAATCTTATAAAACTGTGACAATGGAATGCAAGAAGACATTGTACAGAATCACTGGGTTAGAGGAAGGAACAAGATACTTCTTCAGAGTACTGCCTGAAAACATATATGGTATTGGAGAACCTTGTGAAACCACTGATTCTGTGCTGGTATGTGAAATTCCTTCTGTTCCTCAAGATTTGCAAGTCATTGACATTACAAAGTCCACTGTCATTCTTGCCTGGGAGAAACCACTTTACGATGGTGGCAGCAAACTGACTGGTTATGTTATTGAAGCCTGTAAGAAAGAAACTGACAGATGGATGAATGTTGCTAATGTGAGAGCATCAGTGTTTCAGCACACCATAGATTCTCTGAATGAGAATGAGCAATACTTATTCAGAATCAAAGCTGAGAACAGCAGGGGGGTCAGTGAGCCCAGAGAACTGATGACACCTATAATTATTCAGGAACAGAGAGGTATCCTTTTATTAACTTTTATTTATATATAGTTAAGCACTAAATTAATAATTACAAATTTTAAATTATATAAAAATATTGTGTGTTTATTTTACAGTTATGCCAAAGATCGATCTGGCTAGCATTCCTCAAAAGATTGTAAATGTTCATGCTGGCAAGCCAATTGTGCTCAATATTCCCATCATTGGAAGACCTACACCAACTTGCTCATGGTTCTTTGGTGGCATTAAGATGAAAGACAAGCTTGACCGCATTAAAATTGAGACAACTGCTAAGTACACTAAATTAATGGTTCGTGAAACTACTCTTGATGATACTGGTGACTATACTCTTGAAGTAAAGAATATAACAGGAGTAGCTACAGAAATCATCAAAGTCATCATTCTTGGTGAGAAAAATATTTTTCCTTATCCTAAATTTTTGTCTGTCATTAAGGATTTTCCCAACAGTGTTTCCTGTGCAGCTGAAACTAACCTAATATACCTTATTTGTAGATAAACCTGGCATTCCAGTTGGGCCTATGATAATCGATGAAATTGATGCCAATTCTGTAACATGTAGTTGGGAACCACCAGAGAAAGATGGAGGTGCCAATGTCAGTGGCTATGTAGTTGAACAACGAGATGCTCATCGCCCTGGTTGGCTGACTATTTCTGAGTCTGTTACAAGACCCACATTCAAATTCACTAGACTTACTGAGGGAACAGAATATGTGTTCCGTGTGGCTGCAACAAATCGTTTTGGCATTAGTGCATTCCTTCAGTCTGAAGTTGTTGAATGCAAGAGTACCAAGAGTAAGTTCACATTAAAAAAACACATATTTTTTTTATAAGTAATAGAAAAACAGTAAACAGGATAATTAATTAAAAACCTGTTTTGTTACCTTCTACAGCTGTTCCTGGTGCACCAAGCACACCTGAAATATTTGATGTGTCCCATGATGGTATGACACTCACTTGGAAACCACCAGAGGTTGATGGTGGATCCACACTGGCTGGCTACATCATTGAGCGTAAAGAAACTAGATCTGACAGATGGGTACGCATCAACAAGAATCCAGTGACAATGACAAGATACAGATCAACTGGACTAGTTGAAGGTCTGGAATATGAGTACAGAGTAACAGCTATGAATTCTAGAGGCACTGGCAAACCGAGTCTGAGCTCAAAACCAGTGATTGCAATGGATCCTATCGGTATGTGCAAAGGAACAGTCATACATGGTCTTACTCTATGAAACAAACATTTGAAAAGAAAATTAAACATTTACTATTTCTTCTCACACAGAACCTCCAGGCATACCTTTGAACCCAAGAGTCACAGATACAACCAGGACATCGGTTTCACTGGCATGGTCTCCCCCAGAGGAAGAGGGAGGTGCCATCATCACTGGTTACCTAATAGAGATGCAGAAAGTTGACCAGATTGAATGGACCAAATGTAATACAACTCCAACAAAGATTTGCGAATACACACTGACGCATATGCCCCAAGGTGCTGAGTATAGGTTCCGTGTGATGGCATGTAATGCTGGTGGACCTGGAGAACCAGCTGATATTCCAGGAGTAGTTAAAGTCACAGAAATGCTTGGTAAGAATTAAAAACAGCACTGTTATCTGTGTTTGTTTGATGTGACTGGTAGTGCATAAATGCTAAAACAACCTGCATTAATATTACAGAATATCCTGATTATGAGCTGGATACAAAGTACCAGGAGGGTTATGTCGTCAGACAAGGTGGAGTTGTCAGACTTTCTGTGCCAATCAAGGGAAAACCATATCCAACCTGTAAGTGGACAAAAGAAGGCCGTGATATTTCTCAAAGAGCTATGGTTGCTACCAGTGAAGAACGCACAGAGCTGGTGATCAAGGAAGCTCACAGGGATGATACTGGAACCTATGATCTTGTGTTGGAGAACAAATGTGGAAAGAAAGCAGTGTATATCAAGGTTAAAGTTATTGGCCGCCCAGATCCACCTGAAGGCCCTCTGGAATTTGATGATATTCAAGCTCGTTCTGTAAGAGTGAGCTGGAGACCTCCCTCGGATGATGGTGGCTCTGATGTTCTTGGATACATTGTGGAGAGACGTGAGGTTCCAAAGGCAGCATGGTACACTGTGGACTCTCGAGTGGTTGACACTTCACTAGTTGTCAAAGGACTGAAAGAAAATGTTGAGTACCACTTCAGAGTTTCAGCAGAGAACCAGTTTGGAATTAGTAGATCTCTGAAATCAGATGAATCAGTTATTCCAAAGACACCACTCTGTGAGTATTTTTGATATGTAAATAATGTGAACACTCTTATTATTGCACATATTATATTAATTAACCATGTAAATTCATATTGTTTTTTGTGTTCTTTAAAAAAGGTCCACCTGAGCCTCCCAGCTTTCCTCCAGAAATTATGGATGTCACAAAAACCACTATTGGATTGTCTTGGTCAAGACCAAAAGATGATGGTGGCTCTCGTGTCACTGGATACTATATTGAAAGAAGAGAGTTATCAACTGAAAAATGGGTGCGTCACAACAAGACTCACATCACGACCACAATGTATACTCTCACTGGCCTTATCCCTGATGCAGAGTATCAGTTCCGTGTGATTGCTCTGAATGACATTGGTCAAAGTGAGCCTGGACCTGTATCTGAAGCAGTTGTGTGCAAAGATCCATTTGGTGAGTAACATGCACCCCTCTTTTGAAAGTAAGTTATACTAAAACCATGTTGGTGTCAAGCTCTAATTACTTAATTCTCTTTATTAGATAAACCAAGCCAACCAGGTGACATTGACATCATCTCAGTTACCAAGGATTGCATCACCATTCATTGGTTGCGCCCAGAATCTGATGGTGCGAAAGAAATTCTTGGATATTGGATTGAGTTCAGACAAGCAGGTGAAAGTGCCTGGAAAAAATGCAACAAAGAGCGTTCAAAAGACAGGCAGTTTACCATGGGTGGTCTCATGGAGGCAACAGAATATGAATTTAGAGTTTTTGCTGAAAATGAAACCGGATTGAGCAGACCCCGTAGAACTGCCATGGGCATCAAAACCAAACTGAGTGGTAAGTTTGAAAGGATAAGCAATGTATATTATCTTACTCTAGCTCTGTATTGCATGTGATTTTTCAAATTTTAATTTCATTTGTTTAATTTTTTAAAAGTTGGAGAAGCACCAAGTCTAAAGGAAGAAATAAAAGAAAGTACCACTAATTTGGGCGAATCTGGAACACTAACTTGCCAAATTATAGGAAGACCTCTTCCAGAAATCAAGTGGTATAGATATGGAAAGGAACTGATTCAGAGTCGCAAATATAAAATGAGCTCTGATGGCAGAAGTCATTCTCTCACAGTATTAACAGATGAACAGGAAGATGAAGGTCTGTACACTTGCCGGGCCGTCAATGATGCAGGTGAGATTGAAACCAGTGGGAAGCTTCTTTTGCAGGCTGCACCTCAGTTCCATCCTGGATTCCCTTTGAAGGAAAAATACTATGCTGGCTGTGGAACAAGCCTACGTCTCCATGTTGTCTATATTGGACGTCCAATTCCACAAATCATGTGGTTTTATGGCAAGAAACCTCTAAATCCATCAGAGAATGTTATTATTGAAAACACAGAGCATTACACTCACTTGGTCGTGAGAAATGTTCAGCGGAAGACAAATGCTGGCAGGTACAAGGTGCAACTGAGCAACAAATTTGGTTCAATTGATACAGTGCTACGTGTTGAAATCCAAGGTAAGTTAAAGACCAGTTTTTATTAAGGTGTATAATTTTTATTGAACAAAACTGAAATTGGACAGCTAAGGTATATGTTTGTTAAACACTATTACTCGCATTCCAGATAAGCCTCTGATTCCTGAAGGGCCAATAATTGTTGAAGCCCTCTTGAAGAACTCTGTGATCATAAGTTGGAAACCACCTAAGGATGATGGTGGTTCATTGATCACAAACTATATTGTAGAAAAACGTGAAGCAAAGGAAGGAGAACAATGGAATCTTGTGTCATCATGTGTCTCAGGAACCACATGCCGCATTCCAAATCTAATTGAAAGTGCTGGATATTATTTCCGTGTTTCTGCACAGAATCAGTATGGTATTAGTGAGTCATTAGAGATTCCTGCTGTTGTCATCATCAAGAGTCCATATGGTAAGTGAATCATTTGCTGACAGCTTCCACTATATGTGTATTCAAGAAAACTACAAAACAAAGAATAAGTAATTTACATACTTACAATTTTGTTTTGCAGAAAAACCTGGAATTCCCCAAAAGCCAGTGGTTACTTCAGTTGCAGAAGATTCCTGTGTTGTTACATGGAAACCCCCAACCAGTGATGGTGGTGCCAAAATTAAGAATTACTATCTGGAGAAGAGAGAGAAGAAACAGAACAAATGGATTGCAGTTACAACTGAAGAAATTCAAGAGACAAGCTATACTGTTAAAGGCCTTATTGAAGGCTTTGAGTATGAATTCCGTGTCAAATGCGAGAACATTGGTGGAGAGAGTGACTGGAGTGAGATTTCAGAACCTGTCATTCCAAAGTCAGACACAGCTCCTCGTGCTCCTTTCTTTAAAGAGGAGCTGAGAGATATGTGTGTTAAATATAAATCCAATGCAACCTTTGTTACTAAGGTCATTGGACACCCCAAACCAATAGTAAAATGGTACAAGAATGGCAAAGAAATTTTACCAGATGGTGAGAAAATCAAGATCCAAGAATTCAAAGGAGGCTACTACCAACTTGCTATTACTAATGCAGATGAGAATGATGTAGCTGTTTACCAGATTAGAGCCACAAATCAGGAAGGATCAATTTCTACAACTGTAACACTTGATGTTGAAGGTATGACTGCTCTGTGTTTTCATATGCATCTTTATAGTACGTCATGGTTATAATTTGTACATTTTTAACACTATCAGGTAATTACAGCATGTTAATATTCTCTTTTCTAGTTCCTGCCAAGATTCACTTGCCATTACACCTACAAGGTATGGGAGCTGTTCATGCTCTCTGTGGTGAGGTAGTCACCATCAAGATTCCGATCAGTGGTAAACCAGAACCTGCAGTCACGTGGCAGAAGGGACAAGAAATACTGAATAACACAGCATATCATCAAGTGATTGTAACAAGATCCTTCACATCCCTTGTGTTCCAAAAGGGAGTGCAAAAGAAAGATGCTGGCTATTATATAATTTGTGCCAAAAACAGATTTGGTGTTGATAAACAGACAGTTGAACTTGATGTTGCTGATGTACCTGAACCACCTAAGGATGTTAAAGTAAGTGATATTGGAAGAGATACCATCACACTTACATGGACTCCTCCAAATGATGGTGGAAGTGATATCATCAGCTACATAGTAGAGAAGTGCCCAGTATCTGGTGATAGGTGGATTCGTGTTGCCCAGACATCTGAACCACATTATACTGTAATGAGCCTATTTGGTAAAACCAAATATCAGTTCCGTGTTATTGCAGAAAACAGATTTGGTCTGAGTAACCCATCTGTGCCAACTGAACCTGTAACGGCAAGAGAAGACAAGTTAGCTATTAGAAATTATGATGAAGAAGTAGATGAAGAAAGAGAAGTTACGAAAGAAGAAGCACCTCATTCCAAAGTTAAGAATGTGCCATCTCTTTACAAAATCTCTGAGGAACTAGCACGATGTGGACACTTTGGTATTGTTCATCGTTGTATTGAAATTAGCTCCAAGAAGACTTTCCTGGCTAAACACATTAAGGTGAAAGGAGCCGATAGAGAGCTAGTTGCAAGAGAGATTGAAACACTCAATATTGCAAGGCACAAGAACTTACTGTATCTTCATGAGTCATTTGATAGCTTGGAGGAATATGTTCTGATCTATGAATTCATATCAGGTATGGACATCTTTGAACGTCTTGGAACAAATTTTGACCTCACCGAGAGGGAAATTGTTCTGTACCTGAGACAAATTTGCCAGGCTCTAAAGTTCCTGCATGGCCTCAATTATGGTCATTTTGACATACGACCTGAAAACATTGTCTACACCACAAGAAATAGCCAAACAATCAAGATAATTGAATTGGGCCAAGCCAGGCTGCTGACACCTGGAGAAAATATCAGAATTCAGTTCACAACACCTGAGTATTATGCACCTGAAATCCACAGTAGTGATTTTGTTACAACTGCTACAGATATGTGGTCGGTTGGAGTTCTTGCATATGTGCTCCTTAGCGGCCTCAATCCTTTTGCAGCTGAATCAACTCATAAAATGATCGAGCGGATTTCCAATGCTGAATACATATTTGATACTGAAGCCTTCAAATATGCCAGTCTTGAAGGCATGGACTTCATTGACAGGCTTCTTACTAAAGAACGCAAACATCGTATGACTGCATCTGAAGCTCTGGAACATCCATGGCTCAAGATGAAAATAGAAAACATTAGTTCTAAAGTCATAAAGACCTTAAGACATAGACGATATTACCAGTCAATAATCAAGAAGGAGTGGAGCACTGTTATTTCAGCAGCTCGTGTTGCATATGGTGGTGGTTACCGAAACCAGAGAAATGTTTCTATTGGCAGAGTGAAAATTGGACATCCAGAAAAAGGCCTGAGAGCAGGTCCAGTCATGCATGGCTCTGCTGAAATCGGTGGTCATGTTCGTTTTATGTGTACCATTGAAAACTATGACAAGACCACAGAGGTGACATGGTACTTTGGCTCTCGTAAACTGACAGCAAGTCACAAGTATGAAATCAACTATGCCAATGGAGTTGCAAGCATATATGTGAAAGACATTGAAGAATGCGATGATGGACTATACAGATGCAAAGTTGTTAGTGAAGACAGGGAAGACAATGCCTACGCAGAGCTGTTTGTTGAGAGTGTGAGATCCTACCGAGAATACTTCCTGGGACGTACACTCAAGAAACCCAAGCGTAGAATTGATAAAACCAAACTTCTACAAAGGCCACCGGAGTTTACTCTGCCACTGTACAATCGTACAGCATATGTTGGAGAGGATGTACGCTTTGGTGTGACAATAACTGTTCATCCAGAGCCACAGGTTACTTGGCTAAAGGCAGGACACAGAATCAAACCTGATCCTACAAAATATACATTTACAACTGACAAGGGTCTTTATCAGCTAATGATTCACAATGTTGAGCCTAGTGATGATGGCGAGTATACTGTTGTGGCAAATAACAAGTTTGGTGAAGACAGCTGTAAGGCACGCTTAACAGTAACACATCACACTGTTGCTGAAGACACAATGAGGCCAATGTTCAGACGCCTCTTAGCAAATATTGATTGTGTTGAGGGAGAGAGTGTCCATTTTGACTTGAGAGTGTCAGGAACACCACCACCAACCCTGAAATGGGAAAAAGATGGCAAGCCTCTTGAATTTAGACCACAAGTTGAAGTTGTTCAAGAAGACGTCGGATATTATGTCCTCCATATTAGAGAAACACTAATTGAGGATTCAGGCATCTACAGAGTTACTGCAACAAACTCTGCTGGTTCAGCAAGTTGCCAAGCCACACTCAAGGTTGAACGCTTAACTTACATTAGGAGGGAGTTCAAGAGTGAGGAAGACAAGCAGGTATATATACAAAATCAAATAAAAAAGACCCTAAAAATGGCACAGGAATTCTCAACAGCAGAAGTGACTGCACTTAATCCTGCAGCCCAAGAGGCACTGAAAGAAGCTGCCGAACTGTACAAACCTGCAGTGAGTACCAAAAATGTGCAGGGTGAGTTTGATATCTCTGACAAAGAAGATAAGGAAATTAAAAGAATTAAAGAAGAGAGTAGGAAGATCAGAATGCCTTATGAAATTCCAGAAGCTCGTGTACATGATCCAACTGTTCTTGAGGAAGATATGAATATTAAACATTTTGTGCCTTTATCTGACATGAAGTGGTACAAGAAACTTCGTGATCAGTATGAAATTTCTGAACGCATTGAGAGAGTTGTACAGAAGAGACAGAAACGCATCCGACTATCCAGGTGGGAACAGTTCTATGTCATGCCACTTCCTAGAATCACTGATCAATACAGGCCAAGATGGCGTATTCCAAAGCTTACACTAGATGATTTGGAAACTGTAAGACCAGCTAGGCGCTCCCCATCTCCTGAGTCAGAAATCTTCAGACAGAGAAGGCGTTCCCTGGGTGATCTTTCAGATGAAGATCTCCAACATGTAGAAGATTATCAGACAAAGAGAAGAATTGAAGAAGAGAAGCAACAGCTTGAGGAGGAACTTGAACTTGGTTTCTCTGCCTCTCCTCCAAGTGGTAGCCCTGTTCGCTTTGAACTGCATGCACTACGCTATGCATCACCCAGGATTGTGCATAAAGCTGAAGTGAAACACACAGAGGAAACAAAACTTGCAGTGACAACAAAAAAACCTACTGCGTCCCCACCCCCCATTTCCCATTTCATGAGAAGGAGGAGATCTCTCTCTCCAACATATATTGAATTAATGCGCCCTGTCTCTGAATTGATAAGACCATCCCGGGCACCAGTGGAATATGAAGTTGAGGCAGTTGAAAGGAGGTCCCCAACTCCCGAGAGGACACGACCACGTTCCCCTAGCCCTGTGTCTCCTGAAAGAAGATCATCAAGATCTTCCTCTAGGTTTGAAAGGTCTGCAAGGTTTGACATCATGTCTAGATATGAGGCAAGAAAAGCTGCTCTGAAATCTGAGCGCAAGTATCAAGTTGTAACACAACAACCCTTTAGCCTTGATCATGCTCCACGAATCACAGTTAGAATGCGCTCACACCGTGTACCATGTGGTCAGGACACTAAATTCACATTGAATGTCCAATCAAGGCCAGAAGCTGAAATTCAGTGGTTCCATAATGGACAACAGATTCAAGAAAGCAGTAAATACCTCTTTACAAACATGAGTGGTGTCTTAACCCTCCAGATTACTGATTGCCAGGCAGAGGATAGTGGTACATACCGTGCTGTCTGTACCAACTCAAAGGGAGAAGCATCTGACTATGCAACACTCGATGTATCAGGAGGAGCATTTACTACATATTGCTCAAGACGCAAAGATGAGGAGGCTCCAACAGCCTTTGTACCTGATGTGCTAAAGACAGACTATTACCATACATCATCAATCAGGGCATCATCTGCTTCAAGGACACACATAGAGATCAAAGAAACCAAGACAAAGTTTACTGAGAGACAAGAAGTTTCCGGGATTGAAAAATATGAGTCTGAAAGACTTGCATCATCCCCTATCAGATATGCATCTACCGAATACCTGTCATCTGCTTCGTATTCATCCTCAGAACGATATGCATCATCTGAATACAAGGCAAAGTCTGTTGAGTCCTCAGCTACAGCAAGCATAACTGCTAAGAAAATCAAAGCCACTCTATCAGCAAAAATACTTACCAAACCATACTCTCTAACAGTATCATTGGGGGAGTCTGCAAGATTTACCTGTGATATTGATGGCAAACCAGCACCAAATGTCACATGGATGCATGAACAACATGCTGTTGTCACTTCTCATCGTGTACGTGTGACAACAACGCAATACAAGTCTACATTTGAAATAACTTCTGTAGATTATTCTGATGAAGGCACTTACACAGTAGTGGTAGAAAATTCGGAAGGAAGGGAAGAGGCAAAGTTTACTTTAAACATCTACAAGCCACCAAAAAAAGAGGAGCCTGTTACACCATCCCATCCAGTTAAATCTCATGAGCCAGCAGTGAAGTCACCTGAACCTTCAGTGAAATCACCAAAAACATCTGTAGAATCACTAGGACCTTCAGTGAAAAGTCCTACAGCACCTGTTACATCTCCTGTGCAATCAGTAAAGTCTCCAGAACCATCAGTAAAGCCTCCAGAGCCATCAGTTAAATATCCAGAGCCCTTGGTAAAATCACCAGAACCCATTGGAGTCAAGTCCCCTGAACCACGGATTAAGTCACCTGAGGGTGGCAAATCACCACTACGAGTCAAGTCTCCTGAGCCTGCCACTGCCGCTCCTAGAGTTAAGTCACCTGTCCCTGCAAAGCCCTCAGAAGCAACTGCATCCCCTCTTAGGATTAAATCTCCCACAGCTGTAAAGTCTCCTGAACCAGGAGCATCTCCTCCAAGAGTGAAATCACCACCTCCAGCTAAGTCTCCAGAGCTCATAACCTCACAACAAAGAGTTAAATCTCCCACAGGCATTAAGTCACCAGAGCCAGTCAGCTCTCCTCAAAGAGTAAAATCCCCACCAGCAGCCAAGTCTCCAGAGCCGATAATGTCACCAAAAAGGGTTAAATCTCCTCTCACTGTGAAATCACCAACTCCTTCAAAGGATGTACCCCCAAAGATTCTCCAGCAACTTAAAGCTGAGGCATTAGAAGACAAGGTGAAGATGACCTGTGTTGCTGAAAGCTCTGTAAAGGATGTTGTGTGGTACAAAGATAGCAGGAGACTTAGTCAGAGTAGCCATTATCAGATCCATACTTCTGCTGATGGCACTTGTTGTCTCTATATATCGGATGTGTCTGAGAAGGATCAGGGGGAATATTCCTGTGAAATAATTGCAGAAAGTGGAGCAGTTTCAAAAACATCATTCTCCTTCTTTGGTCAAGTGTTCCAGTCCATCTACACAAAAATAACAACGTTTGTGTCTTCACACATGGCTGTTAAAGGTAAATTTAATTTATTAATTTCACAATTCATAATAATTCACTATTTTCTTAACACATTCTGGAGATCCACATAGCACGAATGCATATATTAATTTAATGTTTGCTCATTTTCTTTTAGAATCAGTGTCCTCCAAGGCCCATGAGGGGTTTGAAATGCTTAAGAAAGAGAGTGCTACTCTCAGCAGTATGCATGAGAGTTTCTCTTCAAAATCCATCCACACAGAGAGCACAATGCAAGAAACATCATACAGCAGTTCCACAATGGCTGAGATGAAATTTGAAACAATGTCACTGTCCAGCATGTCCTCCATGACTTCTGAATCACTGTATGCTTTAAGCTCAAGCAGTATTATGTCAAGTCATTCACATGCTGAGGGATCCTCAATAAGAGCCACTCTACTCAGTGGTCAAGGTGAGCAAATAAAAGGCACTTTGATCAGTGGTCACAAGCATTTGTAAAAAAATTTATGCAGCCTACTGACTCACATGTCCTTAAACTTACAAACCTGTTCAATTATTTTTTTTTTAATTTAAAGGTTCAGCACCAAAAATTGAAGCCCTACCTGAAGACATCAGCATTGAACCTGGGAAGGTTTTGACCATAGCATGTGCATTCTCTGGAGAACCTTCTCCACACATTGAGTGGTCTCGTGGTGGTAAAACACTTTCAACTGCAGAAGAGAGTGACAGGTTCCACATTGAGACTACGGAGGACCTGACCACACTCATAATCACTAGTGTAAAGTCTAGTGACGCTGGGGTATACACCCTCAAACTTTCCAATGAGCATGGGTCTGACAAGGCAAGAGTCACCATTAGTGTTCGTTCACTATAATTCTAATAATGATACTTTCTTCCCCCTTCTCTCATTATATGCCTTTTTATTTATTGAATAAGGAAAAAAAGATATTTACTTGATAAATACCTAGATATCTATTCCTGTAAATATGAAATATTTTTATATCAAACTTGACATTAATTTATGCCGAACTAGACTAAAGTCTAAAGTTGTTATAAAAATGTGCCATTTTGGATAATTATGACTAGGATTTTTGGTCAATTTTTTGTGACGTGTACATAATGTATATAGCCGAATTTACCGGTTATGGGAAATGTATGAATTGTTATTTAAGACGATATTAACTAAAACAAATGGAACTAATTGTTTATCAGGAGAAAGTTTCTCATGGAACGAATACCCTGTTAAACCTGGAACTAAACTTAGTGCCTCAACAAAAAGTTGAAGACTTAAGATTGCCTCAACAGGTAGAGAGGCTCCCTGTTGAAGTTTTACTAAATTTACGAGACAAAGCTATACACTGTATGTGTACAAGTGATATAATTATTGTCACATGAATTTATAACTTGACCATAAGACCTTGAATGCTGCGTGCAATTACCCTCATGTAATCAGTATGACTAGGTCTTGTGTTCAAACTGATTATGTCGTACCACCATTTTTAAGACATGCTCAAAGTGCGAGCGGCCTGCACTTCCTGAGCTAAAATTTTTTAATGTGCTCTGTTTCTGGTAAGGGATTGCTTGAATGGACTTTCAAAATGAACATCTCCTGGCCAAAAATCAAAGTCTATCTTGTACTTCTTTGCAGAAGCAGAGCCTCCTCTTGGAGGATTGCTTTGTTGCATTGTGTGTGTGTACTAGTTGTAGAACTCATCTTCACAGTTGCTGGGCAAAAAAGCGTACCACAAGGACAACATCTAATGTGGAAATAAACATCTCAAACCAGGAACTATATGCCCTATATTTTGGTTTGATTTTATGTAGAATTGTAGTATTACTAATGAATGCAACCTCCTTGAGCCTTATAATTGATTCAATAAAGCATGTTTTCAGCACTAAAACCCTTGTTTTGTGTTTCTAGGTTTTCAATTATCTGTTGTATAAAAGATACAACTCCTGTTGATATATCCTGCTAAACTGATGACATTCTGACATTCTCTAATGTGTATAAAATTAGTAAGATACTAAGATATCCTAATAATTACCAAACACGCACAGCCAAAACACTGGAGCCCATGGCAAGCAAATATGTTATCCAGGGTATTGTTATTTTATTCAGATTTAACTGACAGGCAAGTATGTTCAACAGCCAGAAAAGGAAAATGTTTCACTTGATATGCAGCTATGTATAATCTATAGCTACAAATATAGGTATATAAATATAGAGCAAACTACTCTTTCTGAATCCTGAAGCCTGCTGCTCTACATGCTCTGGCTGGCATGTAATAACTTTTCTAAACCAGTAACATAGGTATGTGGAGACATTGACCATCCTCAGGTTCAGGGCAAGACTATACCCAACTAATTTAGGTAATAATGCAATACAACAATCACATAGCAGAAAAACTATGTATGCATAAAATCATATTGTTCCAGGTCAACAGAACTCAACAGAAATGCAACCAAACACCTTATTGCTGTGAGAGGCCAAGCTAGTTCGAGCTGACAGGTAGCCTACAGTAACTCAAATGAACACTGTACAGTCTGAGTCGAATGTATTCCAAAAAGAACAACACATCAAACCTTGAAGAAGATGTGCTAATACAGCAAAAGGCCACATTAGGTTCTGCTCCTGTCAGAAAAGAAAAGAAATCAGGCTACAGTCAGCTAAGGTGGAACAGGAACATATGACAAACATGTTCACATTTTGACATCATGAGACCAAGAAGACACCTTCTGCTGTCATCTGCGTGCTAGACGACCTGCAAGGGTACCTGACCACACCACCAGGCACAGGCGTCATCGTCTTGCATGGGCCAGGGAGCATTTACGCTGGACGAGGGACCAGTGGGCCTCAGTGCTGTTCTCTGATGAAAGTCGATTCACGTTAAGCAGAAATGATGGCCGCCAACGATGTTGGACACGACAAGGAGGGCACTATGCATCAGCCACTGTTGTGGTGGTGGTACAGTCTGGGCAGGTGTGTCTACTCAATTCAGAACTGCCCTAAATATTGTGTATGGTACAGTGACAAGCCGATACTATCTGAATAACATCATTAATCCAGTCATTGTGTTCCTCCATGAACAACACAGGCCTAATTTCATCTTCATGGACAATGATGCTCCAGCTCATCGAGGTCAATCATTCATCATTAGGGAACAGCTGATGGAGGCTAGGGTACCTCAAATGGAGAGGCCTGCACTTTCTCCAGACCTGAATTCCATAGAAAACCTATGGGATCAGCTGAGTCGCCGTGTAGAGGCTCGTAACACTGCACCCCAGAACCTCAATGACCTGAGGGCCGCTCTTCAAGAAGAGTGGAATGCCATGCCTCAGTAGACAATAAGTCGACTCGTGAACAGCATGAGACGTTGTTGTCAAGCTGTAATTGATGGTCAAGGGCACATGACAAATTATTGAGACACTGACATTTTTTGTTGTAGTATACCCACCACTGTTGTTGGCTTTTGTTTCAATAAATTGTTTGAGATGAGGAAATCAACATTGCATGCTTCTATTTAAATGCCCTACTTTCATGATATAATAT
Source organism: Hemibagrus wyckioides (assembly GCF_019097595.1). Lineage (NCBI taxonomy): Eukaryota > Metazoa > Chordata > Actinopteri > Siluriformes > Bagridae > Hemibagrus > Hemibagrus wyckioides. The sequence continues at coordinate 6,970,173 of NC_080715.1, read as the reverse complement.
CACTGTAGTGTGAGCTTTTTCCATTTTCCATTCTACATTCTTTTTACATTTTACATTTTCTTTTACATTTTCCCTGTATACATCAGATTTCAGACAGAACTCGGAATCCTGCCACCTTCAGAAATTCTCTGATGACTCCATTCTCTGATGTATCCAGGGAGGTAATACCTCGGAGTATCAGACTGCAGTGGACAATTTTGTCACCTGATGTGAGCTCAACCACACTGTATTCCCTAACAGTATAACGAACTCATTAAAAATAATTAATTATAATTAATAATTCATTAACAATTACTTGTACTTAAAATACTTAACAGTTCATTCAACTTAAAACTTTTAAGTGTTTTGACTTAATAACTTAATAACTAATAACTCAAATGAAATAGTTGAAGTCATTCAACTCAAAAATTGTGTGTGTGTTCTCCGTGCCTCTGGGGTTTCCTCCCCCAGTCCAAAGACATGCATTGTAGGCACTGGCATCTCTGAAAAATTGTCCGTAGTGTGTGTGTGATTGGGCCCTGTGATAGATTGGCATCCTGTCCAGGGTGTACCCTGCCTTGTGCCTGTAGTCTCCTGGGATAGGCTCCAGGTTCCCTGTGACATAGTAGCATAAGCAGATATAGAGAATGGATGGATGGAAGTATTGAATACTTAAAAATATATAACAAACATGCAATATCAATAATTTGAGTTAATCTGTTCTTATGTATTAAGTGTACTTAATTTAAAACAATTAAGTTTATCTACTTAAAAAAAATTGAGAAAACTTATTACCTCAAAACTTTTGAGTTATCTTAACTTGCCGAGGTTACAGTGCACCTACAGCTCAATGTTGGGAAAACAAAGGAACTGGTAGTGGACTTTAGAAAATCCAGAACCCCATCCTCTACTTTGTCTGTCCTAGCTGAGAAAGTTGAGATTGTTGAGGATTACAAATACCTGGGGTATGAGTCCATATTGATAACAAACTGGACTGGACAATAAACTCAACAGCGCTCTACAAAAAGGTCAGAGTAGGTTGTACTTTATGAGGAGGCTCAGGTCCTTCAAAATCTGCAACACCATACTGTGGATGTTCTACGAGTCTGTGGTGGCTAGTGTCATTTTCTATGCAGCAGTCTTTTGGGGAAGTAACATGAAGGTGGCAGAGAGAAATAAACTGGACAAAAAAATTAGGAGGGCTGGCTCTGTACTTGGCATGGAGCTGGACCCAGTTCATGTTGTTGTTGAGAGAAGGATGCTGTCAAAACTCCATTCAATCCTGGACAACCCTTCTCATCCACTACACAGTGTGCTGGTTAATCAGCACATTCAGCCAGAGACTGATCACTGCCAAGTGTAGCACTGAGCGCTTTAGGAAATCTTTCATCCCTGTGGCAATTAAAATGTACAATTCCTCCCTTTAAGTGTTGGGACATTTTCATGTGCAATTTCATGTGTAATAGTTAATAATGGGTGCTATAGTAATTATAGACCTTTCGTGCACATTACAATTTCACCATTGTCTATCATGTACAATACAACTTTGCCATTATCACTTGTTAAAATTATCACCAATTTACAATCTTTGTGTGCAATACTACAGTTCAACACTATTATTTGTACAGTATTTGTATTTATGTATTTTATTTTACAGTTTATATAAAGGTGTATATATTTCTTTCTTTCTCTCTTATATTTTTATTAGAGCAACTGTAACATGCCAAAGGAATTTCCCCCTGGGATTAACAAAGTTTTTTGAATTTTGAATTTGAAATGTCTTGAATTGTACATCTTTTGTCAATTTCATTTCACCACTAGGGGGCAGTGTCTGCAATCTAAAATGAAAGCAGTCCTTACAAACTCTTCTTCATATGTAATTTGTCTGAAATAAGGTGCTTATATAAATCACGATAAAATTGACATAATTAAAGAAATATTTTTTTCTAGGTACTCCCATGGGTGTGTTTTGTATTATTATGTATCATAACATTTTAATATATTTGTTATAACTATATAGAATGTGCTCTTATGCTTGAGTTTAGCTGGATTAATATTGGACAGTACATGGTTCCCTCTATAGCTTTAATAACACAGTTCTGCTGAATAGTTAAATTAAATGGTCTGAAGGTTTTTATTACTTTACGATAACAACAGATATAGCAGAAAAAAAATCTTTAAAAGTGTTTGACATGGTGAAATTTTCTGTATGAAGACATTTATCTGACCCTTATGGAACTGGACTCAAACAATGTCAGCACTTTGTAACTGTCTACATTTCCACATAGGAATTGTGCACTTTCCAAATTTCCATTAACATGACAAGCTGAATTTTTTTTTCTCAAAATATGCCATTTAACAAATTAAAAACTGCAGATAGTAGGCCATTTCTGTGGAATAAGAGGTGATATAATAAAACACATTGGCAAAAATAAACAGCATTAATAATTTGCTGTTATTTGAAAATTAATCAACTTCAAGGTAGTAACAGTAACTCAGCTTTATGTTGGGCTGCATCCCACCACTCAATAGTTGACCATTTTTCTATAACAGCACGAACCATTGTGTTTTATCCCTTACTTAACATCTGTTAGAGTAGTTTATAAACCTACACTAGTTAGTTTCGCTACCTTTGGAGACAGCATTCAAACATATGCATGTAAACATGCTGACGTCCACTGAGCTGCAGTTGCTGCTGCCTGTCAAGAGATAAGCGGTGCTGTTCTGATGTAAGAATATTATAAGATAATGGGTGCATGTGTACAAAAGTACAAAATAATTTTGATGTTTGAGTAATAATTTATTCATTTATTTTATTTTCTTTCTTAATAATTTGGTAGTTTATATAAAACTATATAAATCCTGCTTTGATATTTTGCCCGATTTGAGTGATGTTGCTGGTAAAACATCAAGATGACCATCTTATCCCAGATGGTCCAGCTCTACAAATAACCTAATTGTACACAAGGATCTGTTAGTTCTTCTTTCTATAAACTATACCTGCATGTGAAAGAAAGGCCATAGCCTCTTTCCTAGGAAGAAAGTTAGTGAGACAGTTATACACTTTCCAAACTTGGAATGAGAAGGCTGCAGCTGTCCTCGAGTGACACATGAGATGTTGTCCTAGAGACTCTATACCAGTGTACAACACTGGTGAACCTAACTGAAATGGCTGCCGTGTAAATCACATGTGATCTCTAGCACCAAGATACCAAAATAACTCTCTCCATGTGCTTGTGCAAGAGAAAAAAGGAAGATGGCTGAGACCAGAGATCAGTACATAGGTACTAAAAGCACCACAAAATCTTAATGTTTTATTATTTTTTTTATCTGGTTAAAGACTGCAGCAATGTAATGTGTTATGGGCTTTTACATGTAGAATAAATAGTCTAGTGGTCAACCAGAGAAAAAAAAGTAAATGCTAGTTGCTACTGGCTTTCTCAAATAAATTTTATTATTTGGTATATATAAACAATTAAACAAAATGTATTGTCAGTGTTGTAACTAAAGCATCTACTACTCATTCTGAATCCCCAAATATTAGCATTTTATTTTGTATTTAGTAAAGACTATTTAGTAAAGAATCAATCAATCAATCAATCAATCAATCAATCAATCAGTCAAACAATCAAACAATCAATAAATCAATCAATAAATATCAACCACTATTCACATTATGTGTAAAGTATTAGATGTGACATTTCACTAGGACTTTTTACACTGCACTGGGTATTGTACACAACCTCTTGGTATCATTCTAATTCCCACATTTAACCCAGAGAAGAGGAACATTTCACAGGCACTTGTGGGGTCAGCGCTGCTTTTTACCCCGGGTTAACAATCCCAGCTCCAAAGCAGGGTTAGCACCACTTTTGCCAAACATATACAGTGTGAAACAATGTGGTGTTCCCTCGCTGTTGTGAAAATGTATAGTAAGCTGGTATTTAAACTGGTTGCATGCTGTAGTTATGCAATCATGATTGTTGACAACACAAATATGCAAATGAGTAACTTAACCCAGGGTTTAGGAATTTACAGTGTGAAATGTTGGATTACAAAATACCCAGGCTTAACTGTTAACCATAAGTAAAGTATGAGCAGCATAAAATAGTATGAGCAGCATGAAACCTATTTAACCTATTTAAGACACTGTCTGGCCTTCTATTCTCTTTCAGCTAAAAAATAAGTCCTTTTAGACCATTTTAAAATATTTGTATAGGTGGCATCCCAAATAAATATTGTTATCTGTAAACTGTAACATTAAACAAGTATATACAAACCACTTAAGTAGCAGTCAAAAGCATGTGAGACTAAGGAAGGGGGTGGGTATCCCAACTAATAGTGGCATTTATTATTGGAGAGTTCAGAGCACCTGTGCAGCTGTCCATCATTCCAGCTTCAAATGTCCATTGGCTCATCTCTGGTTTAATTAGAAAGAATAACCGTGCACTTTGGGTGTTAAATTAAGGTTGGCACTGTATATCGTGAAAGTCTAATATTGTATGGGGACAATAAACACGTTATATGAATCAAGCACATCCCAGTGTGGTACAGTGTTAGAAATACTTCACATATGCACTTACAATGCTATCTATTTAGATTCTACATGAATGCTAATACTACGTAGCTAATCAAAAGGTTTATTGCTTTTTGTCCGTAATGTAATGTAAAATTAATTTTCTGAGGATTTTTTTTTTTAGAAATTGCATTACTGTTGTAACTGTCCGTTTTTGTCATATTTCTGATCCTGTCAACTCACATAACAGAATATGTTATGCTATATGGTATGTTATGTTAAGCTGCTATTATGTATATGCATAATATAAAATTATTATTTTAAAATAAAAATACATGCCTTCAAATAATAATAATAATAATAATAATAATAATAATAATAATAATAATAATAATAGAATTTGCTAAAATTAGTGTACATGTATTGTAAATAAATAATAATTAAATAATAAATTTAAAATAAAAATACATGCTTTAAATTATTATTATTATTATTATTATTATTATTATTATTAATATTATTAATAATAATAATTATGATTACTATTATTATTATTTTTTTTTTTATTAAATTATATTTATTAAATTATATTATTTATTTTATTATTATTATTATTATTATTATTATTACTATTATTATTATTATTATTATTATTATTATTATTATAGAATTTGCTAAAATTATTGTACATGTTTAATAAATATTAATTATTAAGCATTTGCATAATAAAATAAAAATAGGTCTCTAATTGTATTAATGTGTTAGTGAGATATAGTCATTTATAATTTCATTTATATTCTTTATATATGCAATACAAGATGTCTTGGTTTTAATAATTCTTAAAAATATATATCAGAAGTTCTGTTTATTACAGAAAAATTACAATATATTTGGTACTATTTGGAAGTTTGTAAGTGTGTGTTAATTATAGTTCAAATTTAGATCTGTTTGATTAACTGTTGGGCTTTTTTACGAATATCGTTTTTTTTAAGACCATTAGCTTGGTTTTGTCAACCAGGCCTGGCAACCCTGATTGCTTTCATACAAAGTACACACATAGCTAATGCTAAATTGTTCTTACTTGTGAAGATTCAATGCCAGTATGTAAAACTGTAGAATTCCAAATCTAATGGTTGAAGTATCTAACAATAATAAATAAATCCAAATTCTAAAACCCATAACTTATTAGTGGCCTTATGAAACAGGCTAGGAAGCTGTCTTTCCAAACCCTGGATGATTAGTCAGGTATGTAAAAATGATGTCATTATAAGCTATATTTTAGATAGTAGCAGTGCATTGTGATGTCACTTGCACTTTTCCGACTTGAATTAATTTAACAATTAGTAAGACAACTAGTAAGAATTGTAAGATTCTTTTTATGTAAGACTAATAATGTTATGCCATGGAATGTAAACTAATATTAACCTGTAATGCAATATTATTTATACATATGTATGCCATTAGTAAGGATCTTTTAAATAAATAAATAAATATTTAAACAAACAAATAAATAAATAGGATCGGAACAATAAAGTAAGATTAGTAGGCATTCTGTACTCATTACAGCTGACCCTTCCTGTGGGGGTTGCCTTTTGTTTGAGTGACAGGGACAGACACTTGCTCCATTTGGTCATGTACAGGTTAATGCTTACCATGAGGGCCTGGCTAAACAGCATGTCCCTTTTTTTAAATGGGACATAAACATAACATTGAACAGTTGCAAATGACCAAAATGAGTGTATAGATTATTTGTGAGGCCAGTGGAGTAACATGTTATTATGAACTTCTGTAGACAATGAGTGGGGGACACTGAGAGGCATATGTAGGGTTGTATAAAATGCATCTATCTCCCATGATTCTTTGGGTGAGGGGGATGAATGGGGAGTGGCTGAGAAGTGACATTGCAGGCTAGGCTAGAGGTATATAAAGTAAAAGTAGCGTATTAGCACTTCTGAGCAGTTGGAGCATTCCCAGCCTTGCCTCGGGTGTAGGGATTGCAAGGGAAAAGCAAAACTACACGGTCTTTACCCCTGTGTAGTTTTGTTTTGGGGTAGTTTCGAGGTTCAACTGTTCTCACCTTGGATATTCTGGAAACATACTGGATAAAAGGATTGTTGCTGAGGCAGTAGCCATCTGGGCACAGTCCCATCAGTTATAGGCACCATTATTATCCAAGTAAGTTGCATTTACTCCATGGATAGATATTAATTTACTGTCTTTTACTTTTTGATTATGCATGTTTCATTCACATTTATAATATATTACAGAATTGCATTTAGTCTTTTTATATAATGTTTGAGAGGCTTAATTGGGTGTTGCAATTGATTTTTATTCTTCTATAAAATGTTTCAGCGAAGAATTACCTGATTTTAAAAGTTCAAGGTTATTATATGGTGCGATGATTTGAGAAAAGCCAAGAATAGCCTGTGATAGCATTAGAGTGGTGTCCCAGCTCGGCCGTGATGACTTTTTAAGGGAATCAGCAGCAGGGCTATCAGTTGCACCTCCAGCTATGTGCCACATGGTGACTGTCAATCAAGCAAAGGGACTGATTATTTTTGGAGATTGCCATTTCTGTCTAATAGGACATCACTCATCATATATAACACCTACCTTACAGTTTTCTGTGAACTTTGTGTTTATTAAAACAGTTTGTGCTAGTTATTTTGTACAATTTCTAACTTATGTTGGGACATGAGCTTGGACTTCACCTGCTCACCCAAATCAAATGTGGCTTATAAATAGTACACTTCAAGGAAATAACAAGATTCTTTTTAATACTGGAAATGAAATAATTGCTGTTTATTTCTGAGTGATGACTGACAATGATGTTTGCTGATATACAATAAATTGCTAATGTCTTTTAAAAGAAGATGGCTTTGAGAATAAATTTGCATCCATCATGTCCACTGACCTAATTCATTAATTTGGCTATTAATTTAATAATTTTCTGTTATTAAGAGAACATGTAGGTTTTCAGATATTTATGAGTAATACATAAATTTTGGTGTTCAGTTAAGGTTAGCTGGCCTATGCCATAAGAAATGGTTGACATAACCTGTAGTATGATTGTTTCAATGTAACAGAACACCTTTTAATTTGATTGCTTTATTGTGTTTACTGGATTGATATGTTTAACATCGGCTGCATGAAGGATTATCTAGGCTAAAAATAGATTTTTCTTTTGCTTTATCTTAACTATATAACTTACTATTATGAACTTGGTTGATCTTATAGGTATTGTGGAAATTGTGCTATATTACTGAGAAAGTGACTGACAAAGGAAACAAGAAAAATCACAGATTCTGTTTGTAATGGACAGCTTTAAAGTGTCTATTTGAGCTACTAGTTAATATGTACATGTAGAGATATTGTATTACTCTTAATATAGACCAGGGTATATTTGCAGCCTGGTGACCTTGCTTAAATTTGGTGTTGGTCTTATTTGCTAGGAATTTAAAAGTTGTTGGTGGTGCTAATGAGCATTAAATAGCATTTAATTGTCATTTTATTTAAAAATTTTAAATAATAAAATTTTGTCTTAATTGTATGCTGAGACTTAAATACATTTTCAGAGTATGTATTTTTGGAGTCTTAAATACCAATTTTTTGTGAAATATTTGTATTTCAGTCATAGGGAGTGCTAATTTACACTGACCAGATTTAAGTCAAATGAGTTGTGAAGTTAACAAAGGTTAACAGGGATTCACACAACAGCTGTCATTTTCAGGACTGTAGCCTGTTTACTTTAACAGTGGCCCCTGTTGACATTCTGTCCTTTCTTATGGCTGTAACCAAAAGTTAGAGCGTTTGTGTATGTCATTGTTGTATAATCATTAGTGTATAAGATATATTGATTACTGTATCTCTTACCCTTGCTTTTGGCTCATTTGGGAGTTCAGCTCTTAGGCCACTGCCATATTCTCAAAAAGTCAGATGCTTCAATTATATACTGTCTAATTTGTTGGTTGTTTTGGATAAAGGCATGTAAATAAGTGCATTGTTATGTTTAAGACACAATCATGGAGAAGGCCATGTCCTAATAGGCTTTTCCTGCTTGATTTCTCTGAGTGTGAAGACTTCTGATGCTTGTCTTAATCATGAGCCCTTATGATTTGAATGTATTTGCATCTGTATAGGTCATTTGTTTCAAAGGCTGAAATCACAGCTTGCAGTTGCACTTACATGTCTATATGCTGTCCTTTAAGTGTCTGAATTGACACACAGACCTTTTGGAGCCACTAGTCTGTCAGATGACAGGCTGCTCAGAGCCAGGTGCAGAAGAGTGGAAGGAATAACACCCAGTGATTAGTCAGTTAAATTTCTCAGCAGTGAAGCTTAGCCTGCCTATAAATTACATTGTCATGTAACAAAATAAATACTGTGTTCAGGTGTTTTAAGAAATGAAAAGTTTGATGTTTAACATAATGAAAGCCTCATTCCTGTATTTTCCAGGGTGCCTACCATCATGACAACGCAGGCGCCAACATTTACACAACCGCTTCAGAGCGTTGTGGCACTTGAGGGTAGTGCTGCAACGTTCGAAGCTCAAGTTAGTGGTAAGTAAAAGTCACTTTCTTTCTTTCTTTCTTTCTTTCTTTCTTTCTTTCTTTCTTTCTTTCTTTCTTTCTTTCTTTCTTTCTTTCTTTCTTTTCTTCCTTCCTTCCTCCCTTCCTTCCTGATGGACTGTTAATAAACTCCATTTCCATTTCCCTTAGTTTTATATTGCATTTTCTGTTTCCTTCAGGTAATCCAGTTCCTGAGGTGAGCTGGTTTCGTGATGGCCAGGTTCTTTCCACTGCTGCTCTGCCCGGCGCTCAGATCTCGTTCAGCGAAGGCCGCGCTGTTCTGAGGATCCCCGCCGTGACAGCTGCACACAGTGGAAGATTTTCTGTGAGAGCCACCAATGGCGCTGGACAAGCCACTAGCACTGCTGAACTCCTGGTTACAGGTGAATAATTTACTCTGAATATTGATAAATACCATAATCTATTTTAAAAAGTAAATACTAAACCTGTCTTTTCTCTACAGCGGAAACTGCGCCACCAACCTTTATTCAGAGACTACAAAGCATAACTGTGAGACAAGGAAAACAAGTGAGACTGGACGTCCGTGTGACAGGAATCCCTACACCTGTGGTGAAGTTTTACAGAGAGGGAGCTGAGATTCAGAGCTCAGCTGACTTTCAGATTGTACAAGATGGAGACCTTTACAGTTTGTTGATTGCCGAGGCTTTTCCTGAAGACTCTGGTACATACTCAGTTATTTCCTCCAACAGCAGTGGACGTGCCACTTCAACTGCAGAACTACTGGTTCAAGGTAAATTTATGGACATGTTTTACTTAACTCACTTCATTAAATGTTGCATTTATCTGCAATTTACTTGTTTAATGTTACTACATCAGTATGCTACAGTATACTTTACTATGTGTTATTTCAGGCGAAGAAGTTGCAGTGCCTGCTAAGAAGACTAAGACAGTTGTTTCAACCTCTCAGATTTCACAGAGCAAGGTGGAAAAGGTAATTGGAATCCAAACAGTTACTGTATTTGAATAATATTCACATTGTACCCTAACCAGTAGACAGACCTAGCTCAAAATAATATGCTACTATTTGATTCTTCTCGATTATCACTCAATTGAATGAAAACAGAAATTTTAAAATGAATTTACAAATCATCACTTCAAATTGCTATTGTCCTAAACCAAAGATTAGTGAATAATCCAGCCTTGTATTTCATTCATAGAAAGTGGAGGCTCATTTTGAGTCATCAGCCATGATAGAAATGCAAATAGAGGGAGGTGTTGAGATGGAACATTTGGCTCACAAGACACCCCCTCGTGTGCCTGGAAAACCAACCTCAATGTCCCCACCACCAGCTTCAGCAGTTTCAAAGGTTGCAGCTGCTCGCCACCAGTCACCTTCCCCTGTAAGACATGTTAAGGCTCCAACCCCCACACCTGTGAGGTAAAGTGCTTTTCCTTTTCCTCAAGGGCCTTATTCTTTAAGGTTGTCCATAAAATTTCATTAAATCATGTTTTTTTTTATATTTAAAAAGTGTTTTGTTTTCTCTCTTTTAGGCCTGGTTCCCCAACTACAAGAGTGTCCGTGTCCCCTATCAGACCAGTGAAATCTCCATTAACTACACGCAAGTATGTCACACAGGCTGCTGATGTTTTGCCTCCATGGAAGCAGGAAGGCTATGTAGCAGATTCCAGCTATACTACAATGTCTACTGGATCCACATATGTACAGTCCTCTTCAACACATGTCCAAAAAGAACAGTGGGAAGGCTCTTTTGCCATGCAGCAACAGATCAGTGGAGCAATTATCAAAGAGGTGAGAAATTTCTGTCTTTTAATTGAACATTTGCAGCCCCTAGTGGTAAAACAACTGAGATGCAGCTGGGTGATACCTGTGTGGCTGCAGAAAGAGTTCTCAAAGACAAATAAACAAACTACAGCTAGTAGAATAGAAAACACACATACAATAAGGAATATAATGTAGCTGTGTATGCTTTTAGTTTCTGCAGGTTATGTGAGAGTGCTTATGTTTCATTGAAGTCGACTTGTTAATACTGCAGTAGCAACCATGGGCCAGGCTCAGTATGAGCAGCTTGCTGTAAAAATATTTAAGCTTTCATTGTGGAGGCAAACCAGTCAATTTTGCTTTTCGGGAGGAGATTGTGGTGCTGTTTCTACAGGAAGTAGAAATTATTAAGTAGATCCACATTACCTATAATACTGAGCTGTCCTGGAATCATTTAGTCTGCATCCATACAACCCAGAATATCATTACAGGTAATCTAAGTAAGACTTTGAAACATGTTTGATATATTTAGCAAAGGACATAAAGAAGCCAAACAGAATGTAATTGTGCAAATCTGAACCTTGCCATGAGCTGCACTTTTATTTGAAATGCTGGGTCATACAGTATTCAGTGAAGTGTGGGACCTTGTGGAAGTGGTCTTTATTTTTTATGGTCTTTATTTTTTATTTTTTATCTACAGTGCTTAATAATGGGATATTATTGAATATTGGAGACCTGTTCTTAAGAACTGCTGGTTTAGTACTAAAGATCATGATACTCACACTGAACATCCTTTCAGCACATATAGTAATTTTTGACTTTATAGCATACAATTGTGGAAGAGAAATGATTTTACATTATCTAGTATCATTCCAGAAGTGGACGGGTTACTTTTTGAGTATGGTTCCTTCTTACCACTGTCACCATTGCCTGTCTACCTGTCTATTATATAAGGATATAAATCTACATAGGAGTGTCTGTAATGCTACATTAGGAAAATGATTATTAAAAAGTGTTTTACAAATGAAACTGAACTGAATTTAATATTATTCTAATCTTAATCTATAAACCAATAGATGATTCTGGAGAAAAAAAACTTTAGGATCAACAGTGTTGAAAACATCAGCGAATATAATGTTGTTGTTGATGAAGCTAACAGTAAGAGTGAATTTGCAGACTCTGTTACTAGTACATCTAATACTGAAAACAGTATTGAACAATGGGATGATACTGGAAACAGTGTTGAAAGTATGAACAGTATTTTCAGAGAGTTGACCACCACTAATTCTACTCTAAATGAGGATGAAGTGGAGGTACACTGCTGTGGTCAGTTTATATTATTTAAATCATATCAGATTTTGACTATCTTTAATATAATACAAATGTTTGAAAAATATAGATGATATCAGATTTTGAGGACACTGCAGCCTTGATGATTCCAGAGGAAGAGGATTTGAATGAAAATGATGACAGTTATTCCAATGGTGCTCTAACAGGACAAACAGCACAGGAGACCAGCCCTAACTGTGAAACTTGGGCTTGTCTGGAGGAGGTAGTAAGCTAATGTGTGATACAAGCACTTTGCTGTCACTCTCACACTTTGGAGAGTTTGCCCAAAATGCCTCATAGTCATACACTGCTTTCACCTTGTTGACTTCCTGTATTGTTATATATTGTCACTTTCCTTTGACATTAAGCATGAACTGATTATTATGTTTTTCTCACCTTTGTTTGTCATATCTGGGAACGTTTCTACCTTGGATAAGATTGCACCAGTGTAATTCATGTACAAAATCCTGATCAATTATACTTACTGTCTTATTAGACATAGTGAAATCAGTCCAGTTAATGTTGCTACTGCATGTTTTGCTGGTTAATAAGCCTAATTTTGTCTAATTTAACAGTGAATAACATATTATTAGTGTGTTTTATACCACAACCTCTCAAACCTTTTGTAATCAAGGACCTGTTTTACTCTGAAATAAGTTCCATGGACCCCCTCAGTACATTATTTAAATGTATTCAATTATAATTTGTCTATTTCTTTTAGTCTTTGATTTTTCTTATTGTGATTTTATTTGTTTTCTTTTTAGAACACATTAGATTCAAGTCAAATCTTAATTGTTTTTGAGTTTTGGATGAAACCCATTTTATAAAAGTGACCAGTTCAAAGGCCTAATAATTATTTAATCTCAAAATTATTTATAAAAATGTTAATAATGTTAATAATTGTGGGTTATGATTTCCATGGCTGTAAATCAAATTAAATTAAACAAAATCACAGACTACTTATGGCTAAAATAAATCATAGTGAAAACAAATATTAGACAACTGTATTTTACATTCACATAAAAATGAAATTTGACACCATTATTCATGGTGCTGTCATTGGTTTTGATCAGGTCATAATAGCTGGCTCTGCTATTGGGATATTGTAGCAAGCACATCATTTGCATTCATTGTGTGGATGTGGGTGTTATATTGTCACCACCATACTCACAGCACTTTTCCTTCATATTATCTGTCATTTCAGCTGTGATAAAACATACTTTGTTGCTGTTAATCTGTATCATTTGCTAAAAGGGAGGGTCTGATTGCATATTTTTCAGGTTGTGGAGGCTGCAATGATCCCTTCACACACACAAGTGCAAGTGATGCCACCAACAGTTGTGGCTGTAAGTATTTAGTTTCAATTAATTCTTTAATCTTGATTCAACCAGTTGACTTTCCACATTTTTTAAGAAAATAAATACATTCCCATTCCTGTTCTACAGAGCTTGAAGAACCTGACTGTTACTGAGGGAGAGTCTGTGACTCTGGAGTGCCAGATCTCGGGCCACCCCACACCAGGTATTATGTGGTTCAGAGAGGACTACAGGATTGAAAACTCTATTGACTTCCAGATCACATATGAGCAAGGATATGCCCGTTTAGTGATCCGTGAGGCCTTTGCTGAAGATAGTGGACGTTTCACTTGCACTGCAACAAACGAGGCTGGAACAATCAGTACCTCCTGCTACCTGCTTGTGCAAGGTAAAAATACAGGGTTGCAATATACCAAATAGATGTAACATGCAAAAACTTTTATGAACATAGATTTATTTATTCACTTTTAATTTATTTTTACAGTCTCTGAGGAAATTGAGAGTCGGGAGGATCCGACTGCTGTTTCTGAACATGTCGAAGTATCTATACAAGAAAGACAGTAAGTGTGCTATACCCTTGTATAAGTTGCTTTTGCAATGTTTAACTGTTTTAAAATGATTATCTAGTCCATCAAGCAAGCCAAAATTATTTCAATGTAGTTACTCTTGATGAAAGACTGTGTTGTGCCATCATTAGAGTTATTTCGGTTTCCTGTTGCACAGAATGGTATTTTGCTTTCTCCGTATTCCATGCAAAGAAAGAAAGCTTTATTTTTTTCACTGCTTATTGAGTTACCAATGTGTTAATGAAAAGAATAATCTTGCCAGGATTGCAGCTGAAGCCAGACAAGAGACCAGGTCAGAATTCAGTGCTGTATCTGAATCTGTTGACACTGGAGCAGCTGTGGCTCCATTCTTTGTGAGGAAGCCAACAGTGCAGAAACTTGTGGAAGGTGATAGAGTTGTCTTTGAATGCCAGATTGGAGGTAGTCCGAAACCTCACATCTACTGGAAAAAGAATGGAGTTCCACTCACTACTGGATACAGGTATTTTTTTTTTTTACAAGCAATTATGTTGGTATGAAAATGACATTAGCATACAGTGTTTGAAGTATGAATGTTAACAGTGTGTTGATTTTTTTTTGCTCTAACAGATATAGAGTTGCTTATAATAAAGAAACAGGTCAATGCAAATTGGAGATTTCTATGACATTTTCTGATGATGCTGGAGAATACATAGTATTTGCCAGGAACCAGCTTGGAGAGGCATCTGCATCAGCTATGCTGCTTAATGAAGGTTGGTCATTAAGTCGCTATATTTAGTACACACACACACACACACACACCTATCTATCTATCTATCTATCTATCTATCTATCTATCTATCTATCTATCTATCTATCTATCTATCTGTCTGTCTGTCTATCTATATTATATTATATTATATTATATTATATTATATTATATTATATTATATTATATTATATTATATTATATTATATTATATTATATTATATTATATTTTTTTTATAATTATATTATCAATTTTTCAATTCATATTACAGAGGCATATGAAGCTTACATGAAAGAACACGAAGTAGCATATAAGACTGAAGTGACTACAACAGTGGAACCCAGAGTTGGAGATGTTCCACCAGTATTTACAAATGAAATTGAAAAAGAGCAGTTATTCATTCAGAGGAAAATGGCTAAACAAGCACAAATGACATTCACCTCTGAGCAGGTTTGTAAAACTTATTTTTTTATATACTATTTTCTTACAGTTTCAACTTTCTTGTTTATTATATCCAGGTCTAATGATGTTGTCATTTCCCAGGAGTTCCAAATATCTTCTGTTGAGCAGAGGTTCATGTATGAGATTGAGTGTCATCTTCTTAAGATTACTTACCAAAAATTGCTGGCTGATGATGGGGAGCAGATGGCCATGGCCATTTCTGAGCATGAGTGTGTATCCCCAGTTTTTACCACTCCAGTGAAAAATTACAAACTCAGAGAAGGAATGAGTGCTACATTGCACTTTAAAATGTCAGGAACACCACTTCCTAAAGTAAGCAACTCAACTGCCGAAATCTAAAAATATATACATCTCCTAATGTTTTAAAAATGTATTTTTATACTTACCATATATTCTAATTTGCAGATTGCATGGTATAAAGATGGCAAACGCATAAGACATGGAGACCACTACCAAATGGAGGTTCTTAAAGACGGTAGAGCCAGTCTACGTCTTCCTGAGGTTCTGCCAGAGGATGAGGGAATCTACACTGCTCTGATTATTAACATTAAGGGTAATGCTGTCAGCTCTGGCAAGTTGCATGTGGAATTAGCTGATACAGATATACAGCCACGGTACCGTCAACCAGAAACAGCTCAGAGAATAAGGTAAAGTCCATTTGATGACCATAAAATGTTGTTGGTTTGCAAGAATGCATGCAGAATGAATTTACTGATATATGGTTATTTTCTCATTTTGATTTACTTACATACTAAAAGCTCTTTTTGTTAAATAAGCTATTTATAAGCAATGTTTTAAAATTCCAATATATTACTTATTACAATAGATACAAACTATAAAGATTAAATGCAATTTTTTAAATGATAAAAGCACAACAACAGCTTTTAAGCTGCTTTGTAATTAATGAAGTAAAGTTGTGATCAGACCTTCCCAAAAACATTGTATATACAGTGATAGAGACTTGTGTATGTTGTGTTACTTTCAATGAGG
Organism: Hemibagrus wyckioides; assembly: GCF_019097595.1. Classification (NCBI taxonomy): domain Eukaryota; kingdom Metazoa; phylum Chordata; class Actinopteri; order Siluriformes; family Bagridae; genus Hemibagrus; species Hemibagrus wyckioides. The sequence goes on along the minus strand of NC_080715.1, from coordinate 6,953,978 downwards.
ATTTCTGTTTTTTGATACAATTCAGATCCACATCGCCACGCTCTACCAGTCGTTCTCCTGCTCGCAGACTGGATGAGACTGATGAAGCCCAACTTGAAAGGCTTTATAAGCCTGTATTTATCACAAAACCTTCTTCCTTTAAGTGCTCTGAGGGACAAACTGCAAGATTTGATCTGAAAGTTGTAGGAAGGCCCATGCCTGAAACTTACTGGTTCCATAACGGTATGTTGAATAACAACTCTAAAGTTGCTGAATTGAATTAGACACATTTGTAACCCTGTAAATTTTTATCTTGTATAGAGAACTAAATGTTTTTTTCTTTTAATCAGGACAACAAGTGGTGAATGACTACACCCACAAGATTGTGGTAAAGGAAGATGGAACTCAGTCATTGATTGTGGTTCCTGCTATGCCTCATGACTCTGGAGAATGGACAGTTGTTGCTCAAAACAGAGCTGGAAAAACCTCTGTTTCTATGACTCTCTCTGTTGAAGGTCTGTACTTTTTATTGTGCCTACCTTTTTGCTTTCTGGTTGGAAAACCTTTGTAAATATTAAAGTATATCATTACTTCTGTCATGTTAATTTTAGCTAAGGAAAACTTGGTGAGACCCCAGTTTGTTGAGAAGTTGAAGAACATTAGTGTTAAAGCAGGCAGCTTGGTTGAATTGGCGGTTAAAGCAATTGGCTCGCCTCTCCCTGACATTGTTTGGCTGAAGAACAGTGATATCATCACCCCACAGAAGCATCCACACATCAGGTGAGCATTTTTGTAGCAATAAATAGTACTCCTTGATTATGATCATTGTTTTGACCAATATCAATCTAAACATTTGAAATTGTGCTTGTTTATAGAATTGAGGGTGGTAAAGGGGAGGCTTCTTTCAAGATCTCCCAGAGTTCTGGCTCTGATACTGCATGGTACACTGCTACAGCTATTAACAAAGCTGGCCGAGATACCACTCGCTGCAAAGTTAATGTTGAAGTGGAGGCAGCAGGACCTCAGCCAGAGAGAAAGCTTGTTATTCCTAAAGGAACTTACAAAGCTAAGGAAATTGCTGCACCAGAGTTGGAGCCACTGCATCTTCGTTATGGTCAGGAACAATGGGAGGAGGGTGACCTTTATGACAAGGAGAAGCAGCAGAAACCTCAGTTTAAAAAGAAACTGACATCTGTCAGACTAAAGCAGTTTGGTCCTGTACATTTTGAATGCAGACTCACCCCTATTGGTGATCCCACAATGATTGTTGAGTGGCTGCATGATGGCAAGCCCCTGGAAGCTGCTAACAGACTACGTATGGTCAATGAGTTTGGATATTGCAGTCTTGACTATGAAGCTGCTTATGCCAGAGACAGTGGTGTCATCACATGCAGAGCTACCAACAAGTATGGTGTTGACCAGACCTCAGCCACCCTGATTGTGAAAGATGAGAAGAGCCTTGTTGAGGAAAGTCAGTTACCTGAGGGTAGGAGGGGACCGAGAATAGATGAAATTGAGCGCATTGCTCATGAGGGAGGTCCTACTGGAGTTACTGGAGATGAAACAACAGAGAAAACTAAGCCTGAAATTGTACTGCTTCCAGAGCCCATTAGAGTACTGGAGGGGGACACAGCTAAATTCCGTTGTAGAGTAACTGGATACCCAACACCAAAAGTCAACTGGTACCTGAATGGAAAGCTTATTCGCAAGAGCAAAAGATTCAGACTACAGTATGATGGCATTCACTACCTTGAGATTGTGGACTGCAAGTCTTATGATTCAGGAGATGTCAAAGTTATGGCAGAGAATCCTGAAGGTGCCATTGAGCATGTTGTGAAGTTTGAGATTCAACAAAGGGAGGACTTCCGAACAGTTCTGCGTCGGGCCCCAGAAATTAAGCCTCCTCCAACTGTTCAAGAGCATGGTAGAGTGTCCTTTGAGGTTATTAAACCAGAGAAGTCCTCAGAAATCTCCAAAGAGTCAAAAGAGGTGGTGAAGCTAAGGAAAACAGAGAGGGTAGTCCATGAGAAATTAACAGAGGAAACTGAAGAACTAAGAAGCAAATTTAAACGCAGGACTCAGGAAGGCTACTATGAAGCAATTACTGCAGTTGAACTAAAGTCCCGTAAGAGAGACGAGTCCTATGAAGATATGCTTAGGAAGAGAAAAGATGAACTCCTTCATCATACCAAAGAACTAACTGAGGCTGAAAAGAAAAGGGAAGAAGAGGAACATAAACTCACAATTCCCAAAATCAGACCAGATAAAATAGTACTTTCACCCAGTATGGAGGCTCCAAAAATTCTGGAACGTATTCAGAGTCAGACAGTTGCCCAAGGAGATGAAGTACGGTTCCATTGCAGAGTAGTTGGTAAACCAGATCCAGAATGTCAGTGGTTCAAGAATGGGGTTTTGCTGGAAAAATCAGACCGAATTTACTGGTACTGGCCTGAGGACCATGTCTGTGAACTGGTCTTTAGAGATGTGTCTACTGAAGATTCTGCTAGTATCATGGTCAAAGCCATGAACATTGCAGGAGAGACCTCAAGCCATGCATTCTTACTGATTCAAGGTAACTTTTTAGTAGTATAGCTAGAATTATTAAAATATTCTGAATATTTCCTTCACTGATTTTTTTTTATTTCTGTGTTACTATCCACTACATGATTGCCTCCCTTTTTATTTCAGGAAAACAAGTTGTATCATTTTCCCAAATGCTAGAAGATCAGAATGCCAAAGAAAAAGACACGATGGTGACCTTTGAATGTGAGACCAATGAGCCTTTTGTCAAGGTCAAATGGCTGAAGAACAATGCAGAGATTTTCTCTGGAGACAAATACAGGATGCACTCTGACAGAAAGGTGCATTTCATGTCTGTACTGATCATCAACATGAGTGATGAAGCAGAATATAGTTGTGTAATCGCTGATGATGACAACATAAGAACAACTGCAAGACTTCTTGTTGAAGGTAATGGTGTTTAGCAAAAAATAAAATGTTTTATATGTGATAGTATTTTAGCCTAGTAAACCCCATTTCTTATATTTATAATTCTGTGGGCCATAAAATTGGTCGTGTTGTATATTCTTTGTGGCTGATTTATTTTAATTGCTAAATAGGTGCACCACTTGAAATTGTGAAGAATCTTGAAAATACAGAAGTACCAGAGTCATATGCAGGGGAGTTTGAGTGTGAAGTGTCCCGAGAAGATGCTGAAGGCACTTGGTATTTTGAGAACAAAGAAATTACTCCTAGCCTAAAATATGTTGTGTCCTCCCGTCGTGGTCGCCACAGCCTATCTGTTAAGGATGTGAAAAAAGAGGACCAAGGCAAATACACTTTCAAAGTGGGTGACTTGAAGACAAGTGCTTCCCTTAAGATGAAATGTAAGTATTCTTGAAACAGTTCCAAGAGATTAGGAACTGTATTTCTAAGAAAATAATAGGGCTTTCTGCCTCTGTATTTTTCATAACAATGAAATTTTCTTTTTAATCTAGTGCGCCCAGTTACACTGATGCAAGGCCTATCTGATTTGACAATCTGTGAGGGTGATATTGCCCAGCTGGAGGTACGATTCTCTCAGGAAAATGTGGAGGGAACTTGGATGAAGAATGGTCTGGCCATCTCTGCCACAGATAGAATTCATATTGTAATCGACAAACTGAACTATAAGCTTCTAATTGAAGATGCTAATAAAGATGACACTGGAACATACTCCTTTGTTGTCCCCAACCAAGACATTTCCACAAGTGGAAAACTTATTGTTCAAGGTAAAGTGCGCAAACAGTGTCTGGTGGTTATACATACAATTGTTTTAAGTAATATGGGACTATTTGAATGGATAAATTTAATCTTTATTTCTTTACAGCTATTGACTTTTTGACACCATTAAAGGATATTTCTTCAGTAGAGGGTACAAAGTCTGTTTTTGAGGCCAAGATTACTGCAGCTGATGTAAGCTCTGTGAAATGGTATCACAGTGACGAACTGGTGATACCCAATGACAGAATACAAATGGTTGCAAAAGGTTCTAAACAACGTCTAGTGTTGAACAGGACCTATGCTTCTGATGAAGGACAATACAAGATGGTTGTTGGCCGTGTTGAATCAACATGTAAACTGACAGTTCAAGGTATGTTCTGCGTAGTTAAAAAAAAATAATGTAATGTAATTTGGAAATAAAATAAACAATAAAATCACATTAAATTTTTGTGGTTTTCAGAAATCAACATTGTAAAGCACATGGAGGACCGTGTTTGTACAGAGACTCAGAATGTCACATTTGAGGTTGAAGTATCTCATACTGGAATTGATGCTCTCTGGACATTTAAGAATCAACCTCTAAAGGTTGGTCCCAAATACAAAATTGAGAGCAAAGGTACCCACTATAGCCTCACTGTCCTTAATGCCATGAAGGATGAAGAAGGAGAGTATGTCTTTGCTGCTGGTGAGAAGACATCCAGTGCAAAACTTATAGTTTCAGGTATACAAGTTTTCTCATAATATTTGTTATTAAAGGCCATTTGGGAGCTATGTCTCTAGTTATGTTGCAACTGTTAACATTCTGTTTACATACCATAGGGTAAATATAATATGACTTCTTGTTTTTCTCCCTTTAGGTGGTGCCATAAGCAGGCCACTTTGTGATTTGACAGTAGCAGAGTCCCAGACAGCTGTATTAGAATGTGAAGTTGCAAGTGCATCTGCTGAGGGAAAGTGGTTTAAGAATGGGCAACGTGTTAACTTCAGTGACAATGTCAGGAGTGAACAGAATGGGACTGTGAGAAGCCTTGTCATTGATATTACCAGACCCCAAGATATTGGAGAGTATACATACCAGGTTGCAAACTCTAAGACATCTGCCAACCTGAAGGTTGAAGGTACATTCAAGTTTACTATATATTTTATTCTGGTTTAATTAATTTTTGATTGTATTCCGATTACTAATAGTTAAATGTTATTTTATAGCTGTTAAGATCAAAAAGACCATGAAGAACCAAACTGTGATTGAGACACAAGAGGCTGTGTTCAGCCTTGAACTCACTCACTGGGATGTGAAAGGGTCCCAGTGGATCAAAAATGGAGTTGAAATCCTTCCTAGTGACAAATATGAAATCAAAGTAGATGGCGTGGTTCACACCCTGAAAATTAAAAATTGTAGCACCCAGGATGAATCTGTTTATGGATTTAAACTTGGAAAGCTGTCTGCTAATTCAAGACTCAATGTTGAGAGTAAGTATTTGCCCATTGATGCTTTTACACAAATGTGTTCATAGACTGATCTTTTAAAATTTGATCTCTCTTTTAGCTATCAAAGTTGTGAAGAAGCCTAAGGATGTAACATCATTGATTGGTGGCACTGCTTCCTTTGAGATGAGCCTATCACATGATGACATTCCTGTTAAGTGGATGTTTAATAACCAAGAACTCAAGCCAAGCTCAAATATTAAGATACTTTCAGAAAGAAAAGCCCACAAGCTGCTTATTCAGAATGTGGAAGAAAGCATGGCAGGAGAATATATTGCTGCCATTGGACATTTGCAGTGTAATGCACACCTACATGTTGAATGTATGTAAACTTTTTACATTCTATAAAGTAGACGTCCTCATGTACTGGCATACAAGATGCATAATAATGTTTATCTTACCATTTATTTAGCTCTGAGGGTCACAAAGCCCTTGAGGAATATTGAGATTCCAGAGACCCAGGTGGCCACATTTGAATGTGAAGTTTCACATTTTAATGTCCCATCCACATGGCTGAAAAATGGAGATGAGATTGAAATGAGCGAGAAGTTCGGAAGTGTGGTACAGGGCAAGCTCCACCAACTGAAGATCATGAATGCTAGCATAGATGATGCTGCAGAATACACATTTGTATGTGGAAATGACGGAGTCTCAGCCGAACTGACCGTTAGCCGTAAGTTAGTTTGCAGTTCTCTATATGGCTGTTTTTTGCTTTATGTCAATGATAGAACATGTATCTGTACCTTTTTTTTTTTTTTAAATCTTTTAGCCATTCAAATTACCTCCATGCTCAAAGACCTCAATGCTCAAGAAAAGGATACCATTACATTTGAAGTGACTGTCAGTTATGAGGGTATCACCCACAAATGGCTGAAGAATGGTGTAGAGATTAGATCCAGTGACAGATGCCAGATTCGTTCCAAACAGCTCACTCACTCTCTCACAATCCGCAATGTGCACTTTGGGGATAGTGCAGAGTACAAGTTTGTGGCAGGATCTGCTCAGACATCAGCGAAGCTGTTCGTTGAGGGTAACCTTTTAAATTCTAATTGGTATAGCCAATTTAAGTTATCGTCAATTTTGTTTCATCATGACGATGCACTTTTTCTGCTTCTTAGCTCGTGTCATTGACTTTACAAAACACATCAAAGATATCAAGGTCACTGAGAAGAAAAAGGCAATCTTTGAATGTGAACTCTCTGAGCCCAATGTTCAAGTCACATGGATGAAAGATGGGCAGGAACTTGAATTATCTGACAGGTATTGTAACTTAATGTATTTTTACAATTTCATTAGGTAACACATCATACTGTCATATACTTAATGTTGTTGACAATGTAAAAATTTGAAATATTTAGGTATAAAGCTACCACAGAAAAATGCCTTCAGCGTTTGATGATCCAGAGCATCCGCATGTCTGATGCTGGCGAATACTCTGTGGTTGCTGGCTCAAGCATTTCCAAAGCTCACCTCACAGTAGAGGGCAAGGATGTTCACATCTCTGAGCCTGCTGAGAAAGACATAAAGGTAAGTTTTACCTTATTATTACTTGCAACTGAAATAATAGCTATAGATTCAAATGTGCATGCCCATTTTTATAACTTTTTCCTCACACTCTAGGTGGTTGAGAAACAAAGAGCCACTTTTGAGTTTGAAGTCAGTGAGGATGATATTGAAGGACGCTGGTTGAGAAACGGTGTTGAGATCCAATTCTCTCAAGAGACGCGTTTCAATTATGTGACTATTAGAAAGGTTCATCGATTGACAATTGCTGAAACTTACCAGAGTGATGCCGGGGAATATACTTTTATTGCTGGGAAGAACAGGAGCACAGTGAATTTACATATCAACAGTGAGTGTTTTTACCAACAGCTCATCCAATTATGGTTTATATATTTAAGGATTGCAAAGAATTGCATATTTTAACACTGACAAAATCTGGAAGGATTTGACATGGAATTAAATATCTACTGTCAAAATAAAAACAAAGCTTCATATCTCAGAGCCTGCTTTGTTTTGTTTCTTTGTTTGTTTGTTTTTTTGTTTGCCCGTAGCTATTTACTTCCAAATCATATCCTTCCAGATTTTGTTTAGGGGAGAAATATGCAGTTCATTAATATAAATATTTTAGTGAGTTTTGTTTGGATACTATTATCTCTTCCAAGTCTTAATTACCTTTTAAACACAATTCAGTTCCTGAGCCTCCCCAGATCATCAGGCATATGGAGCCTTTGTCTGTTGAGGCTGGCAAACCTGCACGCTTTTCTGTGGAAGTGACTGGCATCCCTGAGCCCCAGGTCTCCTGGTATAAAAACTCTCAGGCATTATCTCCTGGTTTCAAGTGTAAATTTCAGAGGGAAGGAAATGAACACACTTTGTTGCTCATTGAAGTCTTCCCAGAGGATGCAGCTCAGTACACCTGTGAAGCCAGAAATGACTTTGGTCAGGCTACCAGTTCAGCTGTACTCAATGTAGAAGGTATGTTTGTAGAAAAAAAGGAAAAAGGTTCAAGAAAAAAAGTGAATTAAAGAAACAAGCTTTGTTTCAAACTTAAAGTTTGCTAACATTTGCATTTCCCCTTAATCAGTCTCCGAAGTGGTTTCTCCAGATGTTGTTGTTCCAATATCCCCACCTTTGATAATATCTCCTATACATGATGTATCAGTTGAAGAAGGAGAGTCTGCCAAGTTCCAGTGCCATGTCTCTGGAGAAGGTAAGGCAAGATAATTTGTCAAAAATGACTGAGACATCCTCAATTTACTCTATAGGACAAAATATGCAAGAAGTACTAAATATTTACTGACAATTTTAATAGACTAAGTATTAGATAAGAAATATCATATGTTCTATGCAATATGTACAATAATTGTATTTTTAATACGTAACAGTGAGGGTTAAGGGCTAAGAGCACAACTTTTATGTAAGCGCACAAGGGCTAAGAGCATAAGGGATTTTATCACACATACTTCCAATCAATAGCACAATAACCCAATTCCTTACCCTTTAATCTAATTTTCTGTTTCCAAATGAATGTTAATCAAGCATTCAAGCTGTTGTTATATAATAACATAATACTAACTATTATCTTTGTTAAAAAAATGATATACTTCCAAACTTCTACTTGACTCAGAATAAAATGATTGCTAATCAGTTTAAAATTTCCTCTGTCTTTTTGTAGGTCTAAATGTTACTTGGTACTGCAATGATAAAGAGATTAAGCCATCAGACAACCTCAGAATGTCCCAGTATGATGCCAGCTGCCAGCTGGAGATTGTCAGAGTCTATGCTGAGAACGAAGGCCCATATTCCTGTGTTGCTCGCAATTCCTCAGGGATGGTCTCTTGTTCAGCAGTTTTGAGAATCAATGGTCAGTTTGTCATTTTTTACATGCAGAAATATAACATACCTCACAAAAATATAATATTTTTATAATCTTTTTAAAAATATTTTTGTAATTATAATCATATCTATTTTGTGTTTTTTATTTGCAATAAGGAATAATTTAGCATGTAGCATGCTTAATCAGATTATTACATTGTTTGAACAAAACTATTTAAGATTTGCCAGCCCAAATCTGGAGGACTGGGGTACAACACAGTTTGACTACATTCACATTACAAGCTTTATTGCTTTTTGCTCAAATCCAATCTTTCTGCTTTAATGGTTCACTTTTGTGTTTGTAAGTGAACCTTAATTGTCATCAGTGTGGACAACATCTCTCCTATGAAAGTACTTGCATGTGCACATTTTCAAAAGCAATAACATTCATAGAACAGGCATGTTAAGCAAACATGGTCACTACATATTTTGCCTCGTTGATCTTACCTTTTCTTTCGCCTTGCAACCAAATATGCCTGTAGGCCTTGCTCTACCATTTGACTACATGATTTCAGAAGGGGTGTTACACAATTATCTGGATTGACTTAATTCCCCAAACACTGAGAAAGTATTTCACCGTCCCTCTACCGACTACAGTCACAATTGCTCTTATATTCTTTACTTTTCTTTCTTTTTTTCCTTCTCACTGGTAACACTGGATGCTGACTGGTGGTATGCGCATGTGTAGTGAAGTTTGATGTGCACTGTTGAAGACACGTGTGTATCACAGAAGTTGTACAGTGGCTCATAGCAGTGTCACGCGGCAGTTTTATCATCTTGCACTGAATGTCTTGCTGATACCTGGGGACTGTCTTATGGCAAACTCTTATAACTCTTACTACCATAAATGCACTGCTTTTTCAACATCTTCATCTCCAGTAGTAAAAAGAGGCCTGGCTGGTCTTGGATACCACCACAATCTTTATTTAATTAATCAATGGTGAGTGTTGCAGGAATATATAGATGTGTGTCTCACAGTAGTGGCTTAGTGTCAATGACTACCATCAACAGATTAGCAACAGTTTTTGCTCTTACTTCTGCTGCAATGCATTCGCATGGCCACATATCACATATGTATCCTATCTAGGGTCACATATGAAAGTGGCTCAAATCTGATTTTGGCAACGCATCAGATTAGTGCCACCTAAAACCTGTAATGGGAATGTAGCCTTAGGTAATTTACCTGCTCTTAAGTAATTATTTATTAATTATTTGTATTGGTGGGCAGGAAAGTCACCACACTGTGCTAGACTTGGCCCTCCAGATGGTACACAGACTGCAACACAGCACCTTTTCGACTCTACCAACCTCAGACTGTTCTAATGAACTCTTCAGAATCAAGAATATAACATAAAAGACTGACATGATTGTTTCATCTTATTTTTTATTGCTCAGATCACAGTGTGAAAACCATAAGTAGGCAAAGTGCATCAAGCAATGAAGTATCTCTTTTGGAGGGGATCACTTCTCACACCTTGACTGAGACTCATTCTTCTTCCACTGTTCAAACATTTGAAATGGTGTCCACTGTGGAAACATACTCAACATCTGTGAGCAAAAGCATCACGGTCCAACAACACATGTCTTCAGTGGGAGATTACGCTAGCAAACCTGCTTTAACTTTAAAAATGAATGATCTCATAGTCAGCCTGGGTGACATGGCTCAATTCAACTGCTCTTTCACTGGGGAGCCTCTTACTGAAATTGTATGGGACCATAATGGAAGGACGCTCACAAATACAGAGAGAGTACAATGTATGGATCATGGAGGGGTCTTGTCTCTTATCATACTCAATGTGCAACTCGCAGATGAAGGAAGTTATGGCTGTACTGTTAAAAATGAAAATGGCGAGAATCGAACAACTGCACGGCTCACGGTAGAAGGTGCTTACAGATTTTTATTTTATCTTTGATGTCCATTTCATCCTATTCTGCGTAATGCTTGTGTTTAATTTTAAACCTGCATTATCATTGACATTTTAATATATTGGATAATCCTGTAAATAGTCTAATCATTGACAAGCTTAGCCTAACATCATTCTATAATCAAACTAACATTTATTAAGCAATTTTAAAATTTCCTCTTACTGATAAATAATCCCTAATACTTTTCCATAACTTTATTCTCACTCAGCTAAAGAAGTAGACACAAAAGCAGAAACCCCCATCCCTTCTGACTCTGTCAGTAAATCTTCCAAAAGTGAAAGTGAATCCAGTACAAAGATATCTGAGAAAGAAAAACAGGAGTACATCCAGAGCATTGGACCATTAAATACCTCTTCCCTGAGAGCAAGCTGGCAGATAAGCAAACAGTACTACCCTGACGTGGTACCCTTGGTGGATCATGTTTTATATGAAACGATTCAGCCAGAGTTTCTTATGAAACTACCCCAAGAAACCATTGCACAGCAGCAAGACAATATCTCTCTTTATTGTATAATAAAAGGAATCCCCTCTCCATATGTGATCTGGCTACACAACCAGTTGATGGTTGAAGAGTCACGCTCATACTCACTGAAGCATGATGGACCCTTGTGCTGCTTAAATGTAATGAATATTGGTCCCAGGCAAGGAGGCACTTACACATGCAAAATAATCAATGCTGCAGGAGACAATGAGTGCAGCACCCAACTCAGTGTGAAGACAGGTTGGCACTTGCATGCTTTGCTTCTTATAATTCTTTCTGGATATACTTCTATAGGAAATATTATTCTTACTCTTGTTCTAAATAGGTAATACATACATATATATATATATCTTATCTCAAAACATTGCAGCACAAAAGAATGTGTAGAGAAATGTCTGTGCTGGACATCCTACAAGGGTGTCCTTCAAGGAAGGTGTATATACAGTTTAATGAACTGCAATTTTTACCCTGGAATCACATGACTTTACTTTCCAGACTCTAACTTTTTTTTTTCCAGACTCTAATTTTTTATTTTTTTTTATTTCACAGTGCCAAGTGTGGAGGAACCTGTGCATGTGGAAGAAGTCAAAGGTAAACTAAGTTATCAAATATCTTCTTCTTTGTCTTATGGTTAGTAGTAATGACAACATACTAGTAAAATGCCTATTATATTGCGAAGGTATATACAGTATTCTTGGTGATGTACTTGCACAAAATAGCTTTGATTTTATATATGTATCCACAAAGCACATTCTGTTTGCAAATGACTAACAATTACCTATAACATAAATTGGTTCTTCTGTAAAATATTCTGATATAAAATGTACGTTTTGTGCACAGATCTTTCTAGCATGGCTGTGTGTACAGAAGAGGACTCTTACACCACAATCAAAACATTTGAACTTGTGCCAGAATCTAAATTATATTCAGAAACATTAGAGAAAAAAATAGAAAAGCCAGTTTTTGTAACCAAACTCTCCCCAGCAATTGTAACTGTGGGAAACACAGCTAAATTTACTGCAGTTGTAGCTGGATTTCCAAAACCTGTTGTTCAGTGGTACCACAATGGTCAAGTAATAACCACCTCATCTATTTATACATTTGTGCAAGAGAATGAAGAATATACTCTGGTTATAAGCAATGTTAAAAAGGAATTAGAGGGAGAGTATAGTTGTTCTGCAAGCAACAGGTTTGGCAAATCAACATGTGCGTCCTATCTTCATGTTAAAGTAAAAGACACAAAAAAAGTAGAACAGACCATCTGTCAACCTCCATATTTTACAAAAGAAATTGAGTCTGTGCAGTGCACAGTTGGAGGCCAGGCTATTTTTGAATACAAAGTTACAGGTTCTCCATTACCTGAAATTCAGTGGTTCAGAGGCACCCATCGTATTCAACCTAGTAATTATTGTATTATTGTCAGTAATGTAGATGGGTCTGGCTGTATTAAGATAATGGAAATTGAGCAAAGTGATGGTGGTCTCTACTCATGTAGGGCATCTAACCCACTGGGAGAAGTGTTTTGCAATGCAGAACTAATTGTCTTCCTTGATACTGTTTCAACATCCCAACATCAAGAACAGGTTTCTTCAATTAAGCAAAAAACCTACAAAGTGTCCACATATGAACATGCCACTGAGTCTTGTTTGTACAGTGTAAGTCATTCTGGACATACCAGAGCTAGTCTGCAGGAAGGACACCAGATGATTTATACTGAAGATAGACAGGTAGTATCACGTGAACAAGTAGATACTCTTTCTAAGTTAGATGTTTCATCTGCAACTGTACACAGAGAGCTGGCAACCCATCAAGCTCCAGTTCTGCAGTCTCTTGAAATGCAAGAGAGAGTAGCTGTGGCACCTCAGAAACAGCTCCACATGGCTGCAATGACCTCTGCTGTTCAAGAAAGTCAAGGCTTCACAGAACAGCATTCTGATCGTATCAAAAGTCCAGAGGTTATAGAGCTTGAGCTCACTGAGGAACAGCCCTCAAGGGTGATGTCTGCAATTTCTCAAAGTGTAACCCCTCTTACAATTGTGAAGGCTGACCCTATAACTTGCTTAGAAGGAGAAAGCACACATGCTATTCCAGAACCAAAGCATGGCTTCAATAGCCATCAAGTCGAGACAAAACTCGCCATCTTAAATGAAGAATACAAAAATATTCCTTTCCCTGAAGAGGAGAAAACTTTTACAGTCACTGAAGGGGTTAAGTTATTGTATTCTGCAATATCTACAGACAATCTGCAAGTTACAGGGGCTCATTCTTCTACGTTACCATCCTCGGAAACCACAGAATCTTTAATTGGAAAGGAGAAACCTGAACCAATACTGACATCTGTAAGTGAAACAACGCACACTTTTTCAAAAGAAAGTAATTTAGAAATGGACAAACCAGCTGAGGAGGTTGCTCAGTTGTTGAAAGACCAAATGTTGAAATCAGCCTTAATTGCTGAGGAAAAGCATAAACTTCGTGCTGACAAAACAGCAGCAATTCCAGATCTAGATAGTGCTATTTCAGTACACTTCCAGAAAGAAGGGAGCCAGGTGCTTCATTTACAGGTAATCTGTGATCAAGTTACTCTTCCATCTCAAGGTATATTTACTAGTGAGAAACCAAGAACTGAGCAAGCTGATGCCAGGAAAAGCTCAACACTTTTACAAATAATGTCTGTGGATGATCAGACAGCTGTTCGTTGTGAGCATTTATCAGATATTTCTTCTGAAATGACAGCTGATTGTATAAAACCAAAGACAGAGGCTCCAGCCAAGATATATCTTCAGTCTATGCAGACAGAGGCTACTTTATACAAGGAAGGGTTCATTTCAGTAGAAAAAACAGATCATCAGAAAGCATTGCAAAGACAAGAAAAAGACCAAAAATATGCACTTACTATTGAGGAGAAGTTAAAGCTGACAGCAGAGTCCACCACAGATCTTGATGTTTCTGTAAAAGGGGTGAAACCTGAACACCGAAAAGAACCCAAACCTTTGAATATTCTACATGTGGTCTCAGAACCTAGCCAGCTCCCAAAGGAAAGCCCTTTGGCTAGTTGTGATAAAGAGCATCATGCACTTGTACAAAAGGAGGATTACTGGAATATTATGCATGCGATGTCAGTGTCAGACAAATACGCAATAGAGGAAGGACACACAGATAGTGTACAGGCAACAGAGACGATTACATGCAAGGTAGACTTAGAACCTAAACTATCCATTCAGTCTGTGCATATTGAGGAACAGGCCATATCCACTGAAAGCTGTGCCACTCTTGAGGATGCTGAGCAGGATTATGCTGTTCATATCCAAGAGGGACAATTTGTGAAGAGGTCGATATTAATTGATGAGAAGCAAACTTTGACAGGGGAAATATGTAAGGATTTTAACAAATCAGAGACAACAACAACAAATATTCTCACAGAGCCTTCAGAACCTCTTCTAGTGACAGAGTCTCAAGAAAGCAAAGCACTTCCCAAGGAACTCAAATTTGTGATTCCTGCACCCAAACCACACAGCTTGGACATCAAACGTCAATTAAAAAATGCATTAGAGTGTGCTGTGGCTTGTGATCAGCCATTAATCCTCGCAGATGTTGTAGGTAGTTTACAGGTTGTAGATGTTAAGGAGGTTAAGGTGCATAAGGAACCAAAGTATGCAATGTTCTCATATCTTATTATAACCACATCTACTCCAATGGAAATAACAATTGCTTTTGATGGTGAATATCCTCAAATAGCTCATTTTAGGAGTGAACTTCAGTGTGCCTTAAACTCTATAATTTATCAAGAACACCAGGTCTTTACTTCTGAACAGCCTGAGATGATGCCAGTCTTTAGACCTCAGCAGGTTCAGCTTGGAACATCTACCTCAAAAGAGATGCTCTCACCAGTGGTAGAGTCTGTGCAGTTAACTGAAAATGTGGAAGTGTTTGCATCTACAAGGGGTCAGTCTGCTGCTTTGAAGACTGAACCCAAAGAATCTTTCCAGCATATAACTGACCAGGAACAAATTATTGTACAAGAGTCAAAACATCAAGTGATTCAGCTGGCTGTTGAAGCAAGATCTGATATTTTAGAATCAATTCAATCTAGAGCACAAGATACTGAATCTGTGTCATTTCAAGAAGAGCAAGGTTTGGAAATTCTCTCTACTAACCTACCAGGGGTAACATTTGAAGGGGAAAAGTCTACCGATGTCCTTATTGAGAAACAGAAAAGGGTAGAATTTTTGAATGAGGACATAACACTAAAAAGAACATCAAAAGAGGGCTTGGCCAAGAGGATTGCTTTTGAATTACCATTAGAAGATATTGCTGTTTTGGAGAATTCTGTGGTTACATTTACTGTCCGTATCAAAAATGTGAGCCAAGTTAGCTGGTTTTTCAATGGCAAATTGATCAAATCTGGCAAAGAGTTCAAATGCTCTAAACACAATGATGCATATATCTTAGTAATCAACAAAGTTACAAAGGAGAAACATGAAGGAGAATACACATGTGAGGCATTGAGTGAAGGTGGCAAGGCCTCAACATCATCAAGACTCACGATTCTTTCAAGAGGTTTGATTATGGAGTTGTATTTGTCACAATGAGTCATCTAATCCTTAACAGTTTTCATTTTGGGTGTAGAAACTAAAACGCTAGGCATCAACGTCACCCACATGTTCTAATTTAATTTGTTTCACCTTCCACCATCAACTTTCCACCACATTTTATTTATATTTGTTTCCTTAGGGATTTTCATCATGTGTGAAAACTGTCATAATTTCACACTTTTTTAATTTATAATTAATTAACTTTCACATGGACTGTCATGGTTCCTATGTTGATACCAGAAGTGAACGATATGGCAGTATATCGGTTCAGTACAATGCATACTTCCTGAATATTGACCACTGATTGATGGTCAATCAGTGGTCAAAAAAAGAGCCTATTATCAACCAGTGGTATCATAATTAAATATGAATTTTTTGCAAATTTGTTTTACCTTCCTTATACACTATGTTGTGTTATGTATTGTACAACATAAAATATTTAAAATGATTCAATTCTAATTATATTATATTTTTGCCATATCGACCACACATCTTCAACTAATGACTTCATTCACTACCCATGTAAAATGGCTTCATCACAATGTTTCTTTTCATTTCACATCTTTAATATTCATGGCATTTCTTTTTCACAGTCACTTGAGGACTTCTTCTCTTTCCATCCTATCCATGCTTTACCCAGCTGAACACAGTCTCTATATAAAATTTGTCAGATATTTTACTCATATTTTCTTTTCTTTGTTTCACATAATTCAGTGCCACCAGTATTCAAGAAAACAATCCAAAACCTTGAAATCAAAGTTGGCAGTGCTGCGAGTTTCGAATGCGAAGTAGAAGATGCTCCAAACGTGATCTTCAAATGGTTCAAGTCTAATTCTGAACTTAGACAAAGTGAGAAGTACAGGATCATCAACCACCATACCAGATCATGTCTGGAGCTACTGAACTCAACCATGGCAGATGGTGGGGAATATACCTGCTGTGCTTCCAACAAACATGGTACTGATAGCTGCTCTGCTAACCTGAACATCACTGGTAAGTTAATTGGTTTATATAATTTAAAGCTTTGCTTGCCCTGTGGAATGAATGATGATAATCAGGACTCAATTGCTTAATATCCATTATGGTAAATATTCTTCATGGTGTACGTTTAGTAAAGGTTACATTTAACAGTTTTTTTTAGCAGCAATCTGGCTGTTCAGTTGTTCTGAATAACACATTTATCTTCTAATGGTGGGCTAGTTGAGACACTTTTGATAAACAACATAAACAATAGACGGTAACTTTTCTGATGACTCCAGATTTGTCTTGTCTATGAATATAAAATCTGGTGTGTCTTGATTATAACTCTGGAAGGACAATATGTATTTTATATTATCTTATTATTTTTTATCACACTCTTTCCACTTACCTTTTTGTGCAAAAGAAAAAAAACAATCTTTGTATGTCTTCAGGACATGTAATAAGTGTCTTTTGAGGATTTTTTAAATTAACAGTGCTGAATTTAAATGAACTACCCTTGGTACCTCTTCTATCAATGTAGATGTTACTCTTGTAGATAAAGCTATATTATAAAACCTTGTTAAACTGTGAATATCCCACAGTGTGTACTGTATAATACAACCAACATTAATATCATTTGGCCAAGAGAAGGTAAGAAAATGTATAGTCTTGAGGATTATAAAGGCATTTAGCCAAAAACTGTGTATAGAGTAGATATCAAGAGTGTCCCTTCATATGTTTCAGTTAAGCCTAACAATTGAAATACACATTTGTGGCAAGGTAAATACTTGTCAAACTCCTTGTATTCTGCATTTTTGTCAGTCTGTACATATGTACTGTATATGTATATGTACATTGTGTATCTTTGTGTATATTGTGATTTGTTGATAGATATTGATATTGGTTATATAAGGCCAGGTATACACTCAGGTTTTCAAACTTCATATAATTTTGTTTATCTGGAATATCATTATAGCATTCAAATTCTGTTAGATCATCATCACTGCTTAATGAGTTGTTGAGATAGATAGATATAGAATGCTGGTATAGATAGATACCAGCATTCTTGCTAAAAAAATAAAAATTAAAGGTTGTCTAGTGTCTTTGAATGTTATATTCTTTGTTCGTTTCAGACAGTGGATAAGCAAACGGCAATATTATTGCAGTATTGAGTTGCACTACTGAGGCTACAGAAAGACTTTGCTTGTTACTAGATAAATAAGGGCAAATACTGGCCATACTTAGAGTTGAGGTATGTGCACAGAGTGAGGATTAAATACTGAAATTGTACATATCTGTATGTAAGCTTCAGGTGTAACTGTATACATAAAAACTTCTCAAAGAAGTTTGCTGGATTGCCTGTGTTTTGAGAGTTAGGCCTGTCTAAGTTACTCATAATTCTGACATGTTTTTGTTTGATGTTAGCTTAAGAGATGAGCAGCAAATTGTCTGACAGTTTAATGTATCCACAATATATCATGATGAAATTTAGCATCTGGGCTGTCATTTGCATAATCTGTGTCAGACTTGCAGAAAGGTGTTGCAGAATTTGCATCACCAACTTCAATACCCAACTCTCTATTACGTCCTATAAGATTAATACAATGACTAGAAGACATTAACATTTAACATTATCATGATGAGATATTTTTCATTTTGATCCTCAGAACCTCCCTCCCTTCAAATGCTGGATGTAGAAAAGGGATCAACTGCTGTGTTTCATTGTGAGGTTATTGGTACTACCCCATTTGGAGTTAACTGGTTTAATAACATTAAACCACTTCCTTTGGACAAAAAACATGAGCTTGTTTTTCAAGATTCAGTTACACGTTTGAAGTTGCATTCTTTGGAAAGATCAGATGTTGAGGAATACCAGTATTGCTTATCAAATACAGTCGAAAAGATGTCTTCACATTCAGTTTCTGGTTCTAGAGGTTCGTATGTCAGAGAAAGAGCAGCCTATGCTGTTTTTTTTGCACTAACCAATGTCTTGTAACTAACTTGCAGCGCAGGCCATTATTTCAACCCATAATCTACTAACAAGCATTTGGCAATTTAAGAATTTCAGATGTTGGCATGATCAACTCAAGCAGCAAGCATTAATGGTGTGATGAACCTGCAATATCAAAATGTTTCTGATTGCTGATTAGCACTAATTGACTGCAGCACCAGGCGGAAGGTTTCAGTGCAATTCCAAGTTTCATTCTTGATAGGGGTCTCCAGAAAATGGGAACAATGAGGAAATGGGATTATTCACGCATAACACAGTGGAAACCATTAATCTTTGCTAAACAGTCCAGCAACATACATAAGGGGATGACCAAAAGAAAAAATCATTATTTATTGCTCAGTGACATCTTCTATAATTCTTGAAATAAGATGTACACCATGAAGATATGAAGATGGTTTATACTTGGCAGCTAAGAACACTGCTGGAGCTATTGGAACAGCCAACTGCACCATGACAATGGACCAGAAAAATCTCAGGCAATCAATACTTGATCAAGTCAGCTTGAATGGACTATCTTGGAAGTCTTTATTTGGTCATGCAATGATCCTACGTGGATTCTGCATAGACTATTTGCAGACCATGTGAATTTGGGTTTTCATCACTGATTTGAAGCTGTATATCAGTTGTCTGTCAGTGTGTCAACTTCAAATGTAGATAAATTGAATGTCTACTTGTTCTGTGTTGTTTAAGTTACAACTGAAGTAAAGTTTTCTTGCTGGTGGCATACCCAAAATCTTTGGACACGGCAAACCTTTCACGGCCAGGAACCTCTCTGTGATCTGAGAAGCACAATAAACTACACATATGCTCAATGTCTGAGCATTATTCTTTGCCTTAAATTGAGAATTTTTTCTTTCTTGTTTTGCCTATTCACAGACAACTGCCAACACATGTAACTGAGTGCTTTTGAAGAATATAGAAGACACAGAAATGACCAAGAAGAATTTGTAATACATCTGAAAATATGTTTAAGATACAATTTGGATGAAAGAAAAAAAAAAGTGTTTCAGATCTTGATGGATTATTCTGATGGATCTTGATGCATACTGTAGGCCAGTGAAGTGAATTTGAAAATTCAAACCAAAATAACTACTTTTCGTTATATCTTCCTGAATGGACCAAGAAAACTACTCCAAATTTTCAGACAAGCATGCATGCAGAAGCAACTGTACTCACATATTCATATATTGTAACTTGTCCTCTAGAAACAGAGCTTACTCAAATTTGTACACAATTTGAGTTCTTCGTTTTTGGGATAAGAAGAAAAACTGTGGATTTTGGCCCTGGATCAATTTCCTGCTGATATTCAGGGAATACTGAATACTGAATGCTACTAACACTGCTTCATAACCAATCCTGTCCTTTTTTCCACCCAGTATCTGCAGTTCTTTTGTATGTAAATTTAAAAGAACTTTTTTTTTCTAAGACCAAAAAGTTATAAAAATGTATTTTTCTCAGATAGCCCTTGATTTGTGAAGAAGCTAAAAGATGGTACAAAGATGGTAAACAGCTCTATGCTTTGTACAGATATAACACAAAGGTAGCAGAGAACACCTGCATCCTGGAATGCCTATATGAATTTACAAAGTACACCACAGGAAACTATTCTCTCTAAACTCTTATGGAAAGGATATCTGCCATGCCAAAGTTATCACAATCACCCGTTTGTAAATGTTGAAAGGAATGCTTCTCGTTGTGTTCTTTTACTATTTAGGATTTTGGACATTTTATTATTTTTCACCTCATGTTGCAGTATTGACTAATATGCTATTAAGTTTCTAACACAAATCACCAGGAAAGTGATCCTTTCTCTCTCAGAACCAGCCTGCTTTGTGAAGAAGTTCCAACCGATCTTAATATACCAATGAACCAGTTTTTAAAACTTGAATGTTCATTCACTGGAGCACCAAAAGATTTTGTGACTTGGTAAAAGGATGGCAAGCAGCTCTATGCCTCTTACAGATATAATACCAAAGTCACACCAAACTCATGCATCTTGGAGTGCCTGCATAGTTCCAACAAGGAAACCTCTGGAAAATACTCTTGTGAAGTTTAAAATGCATATGGAACTGATATCTGCCATGCTCAAGTTAAAACAGTTGCACTCTGAAAGATGCTTGCCTGCATTTAAGAAAAAAAATAAAGTTATCACAGTCATCATGTAACTTCCAGAGACAGCAAGTTGATATTGCAGTGTAGGACAGCATGGTGCCTGGAATGATGCTCTTGTCTGTGCTGCTATACAACGAGTTGTGTTATAGTGTGATGAAAGGTCTTTTTTCGACCTCCACAGGGAGCATGTGTCTTAGTATCGGGTTTTCTAGTGCTTGTTTGTGGGTCTGCTTGGATCAACTTCTTTCCATTTGTCTTTTGGTCTGCACGCTTTCTGAAAAGCTTGAAAGTTGTTATATCTCTTCCACATGGATTTTTTTCCACATGGAAAGCAGTGAGGAATGATTTGCTCTTTAGTTACTGGCATGTTGATGAGGATGGTGTGAAACCTTTACAGCTGGTGCTTGCTGTTTTCACAAAAATATTGATTCTGCCACCCCTCTTAGAACCTCCTTGCTTCCTGAAGAGGTTGAATGACACAGTCTTCCCAATTGCAAGTAAACTGAAGCTTGAGTGCACTTTCACTGGAGCTCCAAAGTTGTTTGTAACATGGTACAAAGATGGGAAGCAGCTGTATGCCTCATACAGATATAACACAAGAGTGACAGAAAATTCATGTATCCTGGAGTGCCTGCACGAGTGTAACAAAGAAACTCCTGGAAAATACTCTTGTGAAGTCTCAAATTCCTATGGAACTGACACCTGTCATGCCAGTGTGACGACAGAGACAGGTTCGTATAACTTTGGATTCCTTCTATTTTCTACTGCATCATATTTTATCAACCAGGTCACACTACCATCATGTTTAGTCATCTACTTTGGAAAAGCATAATTTGATTAACGTTTCTGGATTGTACCTTTGGATAACAAGGATTTTCATGGATTGTATGGTCAAGATTCAACATAAATGAAACCTTGTTCAGAATATTGAGGATGCCAGTTCAAGAATAATAAGAATAATTTGCATGCTATGGTGTGGCTCTCAGAACCTGCCTGGTTTGAAAAAAAGATTAAGGATATGAACATCACCATGAGCAAAAAACTGAAGCTTGAGTTTAAATTCACTGTACTGCAAAAATATTTGTTATGTGGTACAAAGATAGTAAACAGATAGATGCCTCTTAAAAAAGAAAACACAAGAACGGTTGGAAACTCCAACACAATGGAAAGTCTACATGAGTGCACTAAAGATACCCTAAGAAAATTCTCTTTCCTATGGAACTGACATCTCTTATGCTTATGTGATAGCAGTTTCACAGTAGTATAATATTCTATATGCTTCGATTTAAGGTGACTTGTAGGTTTGCTAATGTAAAATTTATTGTGCTAATGTGAAACTGGGAATACTACTCAAGAAGACAATTTATTTGTCATCATGGGAGTCATGTGACTGGGTTGAAAAAACTTACCAGGGAAGCTACCAAGACACCTACAGCAACATTAAAGGAGCTGCAGGAATATCTGACAAGACTTGATTACTCTCTGCATGTGACAAAAATCTCTTATATTCTTCACATGTCTGCGCAATGGGATAGGGTGGCTAGACAGAAACCCTTACTCTTACAAAAAAGCATACAAACTCACCCCAAAGTAAAATGTGTTACAGCCTGATGAGTCCAAATACAAAAGGTATGTTTGGTAGAAAAAAAGCAGCCAAAAGAACACTGTACCCATGGTGCGAGCATGGTTGCAATAGCAGCATGCTTTAGGGCTGCTTTTTTTTCTAAAGCCAGAACAAGGGATTTATCAAAGTGGAGGGAAGCATGAATAACAGTTGATTTAAGTGCAAAACCATCTGGTGTCTGTGCCATGTGCCATGCTGATAGACTTTTACTCAAAAAGACTGAGTGGTTTAATATAATTTATAATCTGTGGAAGCTACTGAGAAGTGGCTAACGTGTTGGACTTATGATCAGAAGGTTGCAAGCTTGACTCTCAGGTCCACCAAGCTGTTGTTTTTGGGCCCTTGAGCAAGGCCCATAACCCTTAGTTGTATAAAAGATAAATGTAAGTTGCTCTGGATAAGGGCAATTGCCAAATGGCATTAATGTAAAGCTAGAATAAAGATATTTGTTAGTGATCTTTTAATGCAGTTTTTATTTTCGGTCTTAAAGAAAAAGTGAGAGAATGACTGTTGCTGCTTTAAGTGCTTTAAACAGGAACTTGTTTCATGGACAAGACATGAAATGCAACTGTAGCAAATATCACGTATTATTCTTTACTTTTATATTTAATATATTTGTAAATCATATTTATATTTAATTTTTGTTTAAATATTTATTATTTACTAAATAAACAAGTGCTGGCAAATCAATGTGGTGCAAGAGGAATAAAACACTCCCAGATGGACAGTTATAGGAAAGTAAAAAACTTTAACAGTAACTCCACTTTGCCTTGGACTGCATCACACATCTCATGCTGTGTTTTCTGGAATTATTTCATGCCATATATGATGGTTAATATATGTGAAGAGGATGTTCACTTACAAATATTACATTAAGAACTAGTGCCATGTAATTTGTAAATATTACCAATAAAATTTATTTCCATATACCTTCAAGGAGGAAAATTATATATTTGGTGCATAAGGTTACTTTGCTCTGTATATTGCTTATATGCTTATAATGACATATGAAAACACTCATGTGCCACCCAAATATCTGTGAAATGCATGCACTTCTGTGTATCTTGAGTGTTTAATAAAGTGTACTGTTTTGATTTCAGAACGGAAAATTCCACCAACCTTCACTAAAAAGCCTCCAGAGCATTTTGAGGAGACTGAGGGTACATTGGTAAAACTTGAGGGCCGTGTATCTGGAACACAGCCACTATCTATTAGCTGGTACAAAGATAACGAGCAAATTTTCAGTTCTGACAGCTGTGAAATGTCCTTTAAGGGCAATGTGGCTGTGTTATGTATTAAAAAATCACAGACATCAGATAGCGGCACATATACTTGCTGTGCCTCTAATGAAGCTGGAACTGCTTCCTACACTGTGGTGATGAACATTACAGGTACAGAACGTTTAGTTTTCTTATTATGTTGATTCTCTATATCTTAATTAGGGTTTTGGCCTCTTTGCATGGTTTGCTGTAGTGAGAAACTTTACTCTGTTAAATATTTGGTCTGATTACTTCTCTTCCAAAAAAAATGCTAACATAAAAATGAACATCTTTTTTTAAGGAAAACAAATGCCACCAACCTTTGATATTACCCTTAAGCCTATTACAGTGAATGAGGGTGAAAGGCTTAGTCTTAGCTGCCATGTTTGTGGCTCTCATCCACTGACAATCCAATGGATGAAGGACAGAAGAGAGGTGGTTTCCTCTGACAACTCCATGATCACATTTGAGGATGGAACTGCCACACTAACAATTAGCAAGGCATCCAGAGCTGATGCAGGAGACTACCTGTGCAAGGCAACCAACAATGCTGGTAGTGATTTCTCTAAGGCAAAGGTCACCATTAAAGGTATAATTTGAGTCTTATTATGTGGATGATGAATATGCATTACACCCATTCTTAATTAATAACTATTTTTCAACATATTTTTAAATTAGCTTTTTTTAAATTATAGACTATGTTGCAATATCTCTGCATGTTTTTAAGCGGCATTTAAAATAAAAAGATAAGTTATAAGAATAATAAGAAGTAGAAGAATACATTCTTTCATCCTAAATCATTATTTCTACCTCAGCATTTGAGCCCCTTCTGATTTTGTGAAACTGAAAAAGAAGACCTTTAGATCTTGATTTGTAAAATTAATTTTAAATATGGGGAAATTTTTTGCCTGTCTTTAATTTTTTGTGCAAATTTAGAATGTTTTTCTTTAAGTGCCATAATTTTTTTCCCAACAAGACACTTCACTTTACTTTTATTTACTGTCACAAATAAAACAAATAGGCCAATTCACTCTGTGGTACACCATGTTGTCTTATTTGCACGCATACCTGATTACACACACCTTCTAGTTTTTCTTTACTGTTCTTCAAAAAACATCAATGTTTTCATGGCTTTTATTTCAATTAGTATTTTCTACCTCAGTTGGCCAAAGTCGATATGGCCTCTGAAAAATACATACACAGAACACGGGTAGATTTTCTCAGTTGTTTAATGAAGGGTCTCCTTAGCATTTAAGTCTCTTTTTCCATTTATTATCTTTGCACTTAAATTGCTGCTGTCCTTTAACAATCAGCTGGAGCAGCTCCTGTGGCAGCTCAAACAGCACCTTCAACACCTCAGCCTGCTCAGAAACTGGACAACTTGTTCTTCATTGATGAACCTAAGCGTGTCCGTATAACAGAGAGTAAGTGGTTATTTCCACAGAAACATACTGTTTTACTAATTTGAACTAAGTGCATATTTTATTTTAGGGGTATGTCATTTTCTGCTTTACAGAGGGCACTGCAACCTTTATCGCCAAGGTTGGAGGTGATCCCATTCCTAGTGTGAAATGGATGAAGGGCAAATGGAGGCAGATGACTCATGGTGGCCGTGTTGCCATTGTGCAGAAGGGCCAAGATGCCAAGCTGGAAATCAGAGATGTGACCAAATCTGATACTGGACAGTACAGGTGTGTAGCATCAAACAAACATGGAGAAATCGAATCCAGCACTGATCTGACTGTTGATGAGAAGAAAGAGATTGCACCCGAATCAGTAAAATTGAAGAAGTGAGTTTAAGATTTTATTCCCTCCATATATATATATATATATATATATATATATATGTCCTGTAAATATACCGGACTATTTCCATTTAAAAATTATATCTATTTATATATAGTAAGTAAATATTATACTTATATGAATTAAACACTTATTTTCAGGACACCATCAAAGCAGAAAAGTCCAAAGGAGGACAAAAACATTGACATTGTTGAGCTGCTAAGAAATGTAGATCCAAAAGAGTATGAGAAATACGCTCGCATGTACGGTATCACAGACTATCGTGGTCTTCTTCAGGCCATTGAGCAGCTAAAGCAAGAGAAGAGTGAAGAAAGTGGAAGACTGGTATTTTTTTCTGTTACATTACTGTTACAAGATCGTTTTTTTTGATTGTATAGATTTTGTTTACTGTGTAGTAATAATTTGTAATCGTATTTATTGTATTTGTAATTTATTTATTTTTAAGGAACATGAACATAGTAGAGAATCTGATGAGGATTTGGCTAGGCTTGTGGCTGATTTGCAGAGAAGAATGGAACAAACTGAAGTGAGATCATTTATCAGCATTCAGTTCTAACTTAATATAATGAGATATGTATTGATGCATGTGACCATGTGTATTTATTTCCTTTTTACAGCCCATTAACCTGCTTAATGACATCAAAGATCAGACTACTAAAGTTAACACAGATGCTGTCTTTGAATGTGAAATTAAGATCAACTACCCAGAAATCACACTATCTTGGTACAAAGACTCAAAGAAGCTTGAGAACAGCAGTAAATATGACATTAAAATAGTGGGTGATCGCCACTTGTTGAAGATCACGAATGTCCAGACAAGTGACCAGGGAAATTACCGTGTTGTCTGTGGTCCACACATCTCCAGTGCTACATTGTCAGTCACAGGTAAGTCTTTTTAACATTATTTGTTGTTACACCAGTTTTGCAACTTTAGACACAGACAGAGAAATAAGAAGCAGAACCATTTCGGTAAGAAGGCAAAGCTGCCAGTAATGCACTGATCAATAAGATGATCAGTTTTTTGTTTTTATTTCAGTCTTGAGTATTTGCATACAAAGTCTTAACTTCTTCACTTTGCTGACACCAGTAAATTATGGGACTGAAGGAAGAACACACTTTTTGGCACAAGACTGGAGTCAGTTCCCTTCTCCTAATATCATTACATAATGCCCACAACTACACTGGCAGCCTGTTGTCCACAATATTCTTGGGTTCTTTATTTTTAACTAGTTAATTCTTCTTCACTGGGCATAGAGGCACATTCTTTTCTATGACAAAACATTTACTGGTTCCTTTTAAAAATGTATATATTTCTGGCCAAGGTGGTGATATTGAAACAATATAACAGTGTAACATAATTTACAGCAGTTACCACCACATTCCTAGTAAATATTCTGAACAGTAATATTTAAATAATAAACTTTTATCTTATGATGCAGTGAACAGTGTTCCCAACCTCCAACCAGCACCCATAACTTTAATGTCAGTGAATAGGGCTTTATGAAGTGAACATTAAATCACAAAAAATATGTCTTTTTACAAAACAAATTTTGATTTCTACACTAATCTCTTAAATACCAAATGTTCTCTTGTCTTCATAATACTCTTGAATTGCATGAAATCTGGTGGCTAAAAAAAAGTGATGGAGGAATGTAGAGTTTTTTTGTTTGTTTGTTTGTTTGTTTTGTTCTTCTGGGTTTTTTTTTTCCAATAATAAGTTAATTATTCAAATCACATCTTATTTCCAGCTGATCAAATACAGTTCACTAAGCGCATTCAAAACATTGTGGTGAAGGAACGCCAGACTGCAACTTTCGAGTGTGAGTTGTCATTTGACAATGCAGTTGTTACATGGTATAAAGACTCATGGGAACTTAAAGAGAGTCCAAAATATGCCTTTCAATGTGAGGGACGACGTCATTTTATGATCATCCATAATGTCACATCTGATGATGAAGGTGTGTACAAATAACCAGCATTTAGTTTCAATGTATATATTAAATAAATAAGTTAAACTCAACTATCTTCTTTAACCATGTTTTAGGGGTATACTCAGTGATTGCACGACTGGAGCCCATTGGTGAAGCTAAAAGTACAGCTGAGCTGTACCTCTCAGGCAAAGGTAGTAATTAAATATTCGGATAGCGTTAATGTGTTTAGCATACTATTAATCACCTTTAGTGATGTAGGCTCTGATTCCCAGTAACAATATATGACATCCTTTCACAGACATTGATCTAGGAACAATTTCTTACGGTGAGTATTTTTATATTTAGTGACAGAGTTGCTTAATAATTTTGCAAATCTGTACCACATTATACAATCTAAACAATAAAATAAGACAAAAATTTTCAATACATTTAGATGTCTCAGATACATCAATACAAGTGCCTGAGGTTTCATCTATGATTAGTTTTAAAGGTAGGACTTTAAGTCATTTCATAACTCATTTTCGAAGCAATGCAATTTAATTTAATAATGACGTCTTTCAAATTTTTCCTATTCAAAAGATGAGTCAAGAGAATATTATCATTATGAGGAAAAGACTGAAGTGACAGGTACTATTTCTAATGTTACAGTACTTCACCTTTAACACCTTTAAACCTCTTTTTAATATTCAACCATTCTCATCCTAATAAGATTTCCATCCCTCATTCTTCAACAAATCATCTCTCTTCTGAGTGTTAAACTAATAATTACAAACAAGAAGGCAACATGTATTCATATCATCACATATTCTTATGTGTCTCCTATATTAGTTATTTATTTTGTCTGTGACTAGCTCAAGGAGAGTTATGTTACAGAATCTAAATATTTGATTTTTAATTATATATACTTTAAAAGAGCTAAGCTCATTTCTTTCTTTTATTCATTCATTCTTGCTTCTTTTCCACCCCTTTGTGTTGTTGGCACACTACAATTTGGTATGTTAGAGTATGAGAGTTGGGCAGTGCAAGAAGAAAGAATAATTCATGAAGTTGCATCAACTCAAGGTATACCAATGGCTACCATGTCACTAACTAAGAGCTTAATGGTTAGGCTACTTCCTCCATGCATGTGAAGTCTGTCCTTTGTTGATATTTTTTTGTTTGTCCTCATCATCTATGTGTATTATAAGCAGTATGTTAATTATTGCTCTCTTGTACTAACTAATCCTCTTCTTTTTGTATTTAATACATCATCAGTAGTCATCCAAAACCCCACATATGATGTCCTAAATGCCATGCCATTAATTAATACTGTACTATGCAATGCAAGCAATGTACTCATATTTATGTCATATCAATGTTTATTTGTTTTCTTTCAGGAGAGAAGAAGCCAATTGAAGAAATTGTACCCAAAATGGTGGTACAAACAACTGAAGAAAAACCTCAAAATGGTAAGAGAATGCCATGATCCTGATTAAACCTTATTATCATAGATGCAATTTAATGCAAAACCAATAGGAATGTATTTCTCCATTTAATTTTATTGTATTTATTAGAACCTGAAGTCATGCCTGTGGAGGAAACAGTACCAGTAACAACTGTACCTGAGTCAAAACAACATCCTACACCCAAAGGTATTCAACTTAATTGTCCTTAGCATTGTCCTTATATGCTGTCATGCAGACTCTTCACTGATGCACATTCTTCAAATGTGAAATGTTCATATTAGGCAAATGTAAAATTCTACTTGTAATTTTTCTATATCTTCTTTGCATGTTAATATGTAAACTTTCTTGTGTCTTTTAACAAGTAGAATGTGTTGATTTTATGGATTGTATAATGTTATTTGTGTTTTTGTTTCATTCTTCACAAATCTTTACTATGGCTATATTCTTGAAACTGTCTGTGTTGTCTGTTAGTTCCATCTTTTAGATGCTAACAGTTCTCTGTCTTATCTAAAGATGTTCTAAAACCTGCAGCAACTGAGCCACCTATGCCCAAACTGCCAGCTGAACCTAAAGTGGTACCAGTGGCTGTAGCCAAGCCAGAGCCTAAACCTGAGCTTAAACCTGAACCAAAAGCTACACAGAAGCCAGAGCCTAAACCTGAGCCTAAACCTGAACCAAAAGCTACACAGAAGCCAGAGCCTAAACCTGAGCCTAAACCTGAACCAAAAGCTACACAGAAGCCAGAGCCTAAACCTGAGCCTAAACCTGAACCAAAAGCTACACAGAAGACAGAGCCTAAACCTGAGCCTAAAACTGAACCAGAAGCAACAAAGAAGCGAGAGCCTAAACCTGAACCAAAAGCTACACAGAAGCCAGAGCCTAAACCTGAGCCTAAACCTGAACCAAAAGCTACAAAGAAGACAGAGCCTAAACCTGAGCCTAAAACTGAACCAGAAGCAACAAAGAAGCGAGAGCCTAAACCTGAACCAAAAGCTACAAAGAAGCCAGAACCTAAACCTGAGCTTAAATCTGAACCAAAAACTACACAGAAGCCTGAGTCTAAACCTGAGCTTAAACCTGAACCAAAAGCTACACAGAAGCCAGAGCCTAAACTTGAGGCTAAACCTGAACCAAAAGCTACACAGAAGCCAGAACCTAAACCTGAGCCTAAACCTGAACCAAAAGCTACACAGAAGTCAGAGCCTAAATCTGAGCCAAAAGCTACACCGAAGCCAGAACTAAAACCTGAAACTAAGTCAGAACCTAAGATTTCAGTTTCAAAGAAACCTGAGTCAACGCTAATAACAGGTATTGTTTAGCTGCCTTTTGTAGAAAATGTGCTTGTCTGTCTGTCTGTCAATTAATCTCTGTCTGTCCAATTCTGTTTGCCTGTATGTTTTTATGTGTCATATTCATTGTACGTTTTTATCATATGTTTGTTATCTTTGTGTAAAAAAACATTGTGTGTCTTCAAATATTGCTTTTGTCCCTTTATGTATGGTTTCTTTATTCATTCAAGTATTTTCATGTTATGTCAGTATTTTCTTAATTTGAATGTTTGTTAAAAGAACCAGATGCTCCCAAGAAGCCAGAAGCAGTACCACAATTAACTACAAAACACGAAGAGCTTTTACCTCAGAAAACAGCCATTACACAAAAAGGTAACTGTCAAAAGGAAACAATTGTGAAATTACAAGTGAAACTGTACATTTGGTTCGTGGTATTTTATTTTATGTCATGTCTTTTTATATATATATAGCTGTCATATATATACATATATATATATATATATATATATATATATGTATGTATATATATATATATATATATATATATATATATATATATATATATATATATATATATATATATACACGACAGCTATTTTTACTATAATGGGAACTTGTGTATTGTCTGTGTGTTGTAGCAACCAAAGTTGCTTGTCCAAATGTTTAATTTCTTAATCTTAACCTCTTACCAGTCTTTGATGTATTATACACGTGTCATTGTCTCCTTTATCTGTATAAGTATAACCAAAATATCTTCTTTCCAAGCTCATGAGGTGGTGCAGGCAACAGAAACACCAAAAATAGAACCAGATAAAAAATCAGACCTTGTACCATCAGTTGCCCCTGAACCTCCAAGGATGACAAAACCTAAACAGGAATTTTCTGCAACACTGAAGGCTGAGCCAAGTAAAAAACTAGAGCCTGCACTTGTACCAGCAAGAAAACATGAAGTACAAAAGACAGATGTGTTTAAAATACCTGAAATTACACCTGCCTCTAGAGAGCTGGTAGAAGTCCAACTGGCTAAAGAGCCAGAACCTACCCCTGTGACAGTATTTAAAGAAGGACCAAAAGCTATTTTCCCAGAAGCTCCAAAAGTAGAGCAAGGACTAACACAAAGTCACCCAGAGTTGCCTCTGGCAAAACCTATCCAGGAGAAAGAACAGGCACCTCTTCCTAAACAGAAGTCTCCCCCAAAGAGAGGTATAATTTCCAAACCTTTAACACAGTTTTGTGTTCTTATTGAACTTTTCCATTAACAAATATGCGTTTTATGCATAAAACTTGCGTTTGCCAGTAAACACCCTCAAAAATTCTTTCATGACTTGAGTACAAAAATCATGATCTATTCTGGATATTTTTAGTCTTAAAACTTGTGTTAGGCGTTTGTCTTTTTTTTTTCTTATACAATTTCTACTTTTACAAAGTGGTTGAACTTAAATATCCAGACGTTCCAACTGAGGAAGCACCCGTCCCTGAACCTCAAAAGGAGATTGAAATGGCTCCTACCAGAGGTAATGATCGGTTGATCTTGGGGGTTTGTCCTTAATATCTTATCCAAAAGTACTTCTTGGATTATGTGTTATGTCTTTAACACTGTGTGTTCACATCAGTATATGAAATGGTACTGATCTTTTCAACAGAACACATTTTACATGTATAGTGTTCAAATGCCTTCATGTCTTAATGTCTCCTTTTAAACATGCTTCTGACACCAGCAGATGGTGGAATCTTAATTTGTTTTATGTATTTGCAGCTTCAAAAAAAGTTGAAACAATTGAAATATCTAAGAAATTAGAGGAAATTTCTGTAACAAAGGAAGTGATTTCACGACAGGAAATCTCATATGAAAGTGATAGTATGTCATATCAACCTATGGAGACTTCATTGAAGGGGGTTCAAATTAAATCTGAAATTAAAGCACCAATTGAGAGTGAGCTGATGAGAAAACCTCAAACTGAAATAAAGGTTGCTCCTTCCAAAGGTATGCTTCCTAGGCCTTGGTAGTTTCTTCTAATCAATCATTTTTTTCTTACACATACTTAAACAAGTAATGTACATTTACAAAAAATGTCAGCTTGGGTTAGTTGGAGAACAGTTATCATAACAGATTACCCAAATGAAAGTATTTTCAGTAGAGAAACTGAACGGGTACTCAGATGCAAAATTTATATATATACATATAGTAAAAGGCTATTAAAAAAACAAAGTCACCAAAGCCAATGTTTATACATTTACAATAAATGTTTATACAGGAAATATTAAGATAAAATCTACTAATAGAGGAGTAGTATATTATTTGTATTTTTAGTCTGTTACTAAATATTAATCTTTCCATTTCAACATGGTGATATCCTCATTTTTTGCATCTTTATACTCTTAGCAGCTCAACATATTTCAGAAAGTCAACAAGTGGAATTGTCTAAGAAAACAGTGGCAAAGAAAATCTTTTATGAAACTGAGAACAAATCTTATAAGACTGAATACAGTATGTTGAAATCATCTGAAGTTACAACTCAGGAAACACTTCTTGAAGAAATACCTGCAGATAAACCTCAAAAGAGGACGGAACTGGCCCCAGCCAGAGGTATGCTTGGTTGGTCCTGAGGGTTTTTCTTCTGTAATCCTTAGTTTTCTTTAAAAAATCTTCATGTTTTAATTTGCAGCTCAATCTGTAACGGTTTAAGACCTATTCAATTTACATCACAAATTTATCTAGTACAATACACACAATTGCACAGAAAGACACCATGTTACAGATTAGTAACTAAATGTTAATAAATTCAATTAGAAATTTTAAATGTTTTGCTCAGTGCCATATGGTACAATTACAGTTTCAATCTTGTATCTTTAAAGATATTGCACCTTCCAAGAAAGTTTTAGAAGAGTTTTCAAAGACTCCCCTTACAGCGGAGATGTCTAAGAAAACTGAAGAGATCTCATTGGTGGAGGCAGTGATTTCAAAAGAATCCTCATATAAAATTGACAGTATTCAGTATCGTCCTGAAGAGGCTTGTCTGAAAGTACCTAAAGTTAATCTTGCAGAAGTGCCATCTGAGAAAAAGCCAGCGGCTAAAACTCAAAAACAGAAAGAGACTGGTCTTTCCCAAGGTATGTGTGATCTGGAAGGCTGTCTGTTTAGGATTTGTTTAAATAGTCAGTATGATAGATTACTATCTATGAAAATTTGATTGGGAAATCTGGTTATAAATATAAATGATGAAAGTAAAATATTATCATATTAAGTTTTAGTTTGGCAATTACTTACATACTTAATTTAAGTATGTTAATGGCTTAAATGTAATGAAAAGTAAGTGCACATATGGGGCTGTATTTTTCTTCATATGCATGTGTGTCTCTGTGTGTTTAAATGCTCTTCTTTTGCCACATTATACAATCTTACAACTTCTTTCATCTTTAAAGTCTACACAGCTCCAAATAGAGTTGAACAAACTTTACACACAGTGGACAGTTCTGCTGAAACTAAGATCACCGAAGTGGAGCAAGTGGATTCAAGTGAAGAACTTTTATACAAAGCTGCTGACATTCCATGTCAACCTGAAGAGACTCAGGAAGTTTATGTGGAAAAAAAGGTGGCTAAGGTTGACCAAGTTTTCACAGCAGAGGATTCACTAAGGAAAAAGACTTTGTTGTCTCAAGAAACAGTAACAAAGGACAAGATCCCTGAAATTAAGGCTGAACCAATTACACAAGTGATGCAGTCAGAAACAAAGAAGATGTCTAAGACTTCTGGTATTTTGAAAGAAGCTGAAAAGCTTCCAGACTTGGTGTTCAAGAGTGATGTGTCTCAAACTAAGCCAGAAATTATTACTAAAGTGGTGACAACAAAAGAAGCTGTGTCTATGAAAGTAATACCCAAAGAAAATAACATTAAAATGAAGAAAGAGCTTAAAATGTCTGAAATAGGTACTTTGACAAACACGTATACATGTGCCGTCTTCTTCACACTCTCTTATTCTACTCTGCCAAATATTCACACTCTTAAGGCACTTTATACAAAGTGTTCTTTGTCTTGTCTTTCAATGCTTGCCAAATAGGCAAGCGAAATTATCTTATGTTCTTCTTTTGTTCTGTAAAGTTGTGTTCAAATATTTCATTACTCTCGAGTTTCAATATAGCAAATATAGAAACTCATGAACACTATTCCATTTTTTAATTTAATGAAGTATATGGTCTATTTTTTAATGCAGTACATAAATGCTTATTAACTTTTTTGATTGTGACAATGACTTGCTTTTATTTAAAGTGCCAGTTGTTGAGATGAAGCCAACACCTGAGGCACCAAAAGCAACAGTGACACCACAAAAAGTTTCTCTACCTCAAGGTACTGTTTTGGGCATTCATGACTTCTGTTCTCTTTTTTCCCCCTTTTTTTTCATGAGATGGTTGTTGGCTAGATGCTATTTTATAATACAAAATGGGATGTCTATGTTAAATGTTTCTCTTCATGTGCAATGCAGCACATCTTTCAATGCATAATAGCAATTCTTGACTGTGTCATTGGCATGATTTTATTTAAAGAGCCAACCGTGGAGAAGATGGCAATACCTGAGGCACCAAAGCCAACAGTAGTACCAGTTGAGAAAAAAGTTTCTCCACCTCAAGGTACTGTGCTGGCTTTCATGTCTTTTTTTCCCTATTCTCTACTTCTGTGTCCTTAACACAATATGAGATGGCTTTGTTAGGTGTTCTTCTTGTATAGCTTGAAAATTGTCAGCACCTCTTTCTTTACAATTATAACAATTATGGCTGTGACACTGGCATGATTTTATTTAAAGAGCCAGCTGTGGAGAAGAAGGCAACACCCGAGGCACCAAAACTGATGGTGGTGCCAGTTGAGAAAAAAGTCTCTCAACCTCAAGGTACTGTGTTGGCTTTCATGTCTTCTGTCTTTTTTCTGCCTGGTCTCTTCTTCTGTGTTCTTATCACAATTTGCAGTGGTTTTGTTCGATGTTCCTCTTCTTGTGTAGTTTTTGTAATGCTGTTCTTGCAAATCTTGTTTGTGACATTGGCATACTTTTATTTAAAGAGCCAACTGTGGTGAAGAAGGCAACCCCCGAGCCACCAAAGCCCACAGTGGTTACAGTTGAGAAAAAAGTCTCTCCACCTCAAGGTACTGTTCTTGGCTTCCATGTCTGCTGTGTTTCTGCTATATTCTTCTATGTCCTTAATACAATTTGAGATGGTTGTGTTAAATGCTCCTCTTCATGTACATTTTGCAAATTCCGTAATGCTGTACATCTGTCCGTCCCTAATACATTTTCTTGACTGGCTTGCTTTTATTTAAAGAGCCAACTGTGGTGAAGAAGGCAACACCTGAGGCACCAAAGCCCACAGTGGTGCCAGTTGAACGAAAAGTCTCTACTGGTCCAGGTAGAGACTCTTTACATGCCTTGAGTGTTCTCTTCTGTGTCTGCAGTAGAGTTTTGATTTGTTCTGTTTTTGTCTGTTCTGTAACACAGTGGCCTTTATGTACATATTATTATTTCTTAATAACAACATACTTTTCATTTAAAGAGCTGACTGTTGAGAAGAAGCCCACACCTGAGGCACCAACAGAAACACAGCTTGAACAAAAAGTCTCTCCTCTTGAAGGTAGAGTATTATGTCCATGTCTTCTATTTTAATGACATTATTTCTTCTGTCTTCAAAAATGATTTTTAGCACTTCTTTATGCATCATATTGTTTGTTTGTTACAATGTCATGCATTTATTTAAAGAGTCCACTGTAAAGAAGGTATCACCTGAGGCACCAAAGCCAACAGTGTTGCCACCTGAGCAGAAAGTCTCACCTCCTCCTCGAGGTAGTGTCTCAATTTCCATGTCCTTTGTTTTTGTTTTTGTCTCAACTGTTCTCTTCTGTATCTTCAGCAGAGTATGAGATTTTTTTTTTAGTTTGTGTTGCTTTTATAGGGATTGTATCTTCTCTGTAACATATTAGCTCTTTCCATGCAAAAATGCTCAATTCTTGAGTGTGACAATGGCATGCTTCTATTTAAAGAGCCAAGTGTTGAGAAGAAACCAACAGCTGAAGCACCAAAGCCAGCATTAGCACCAAAAACAGTGTGTCTTCCTGAAGGTACAATATTTGTTTTTATGTCAATTATATTGTGCCAATATTACTTCTCTTTTTATCATAATTTCTTATATGTTACAATGGCATGATTTTCTTTAAAGAGCCAACTGTGGTAAAGAAGGCATCACCTGAGGAACCTAAGCCAACAGTAGAGCCACTTGCACAAAAAGTCTCTCCTCCTCTAGGTAGAGTCTTAGCCTCTTCTGTCCCCTTCTTCTTGTTGCTTTGTCAGTCGTATTTTATTTTCTCTTCTTTCTTAAATGTGCATATAATCCAGTATGTAATTCAATTTATTTTCATACATATGATTATTTTTCACTGTGAAAATTACATGCTTTTATTTAAAGAACCACCTGTTGAGATTAAGCCAACACATGTGGCACCTGAGCCAGCAGAGACACTGGTCGAGAAAACAGACTCTCCTCCTCAAGGTATAGTGTCAGTTTTTTTTTTTTTTTTTTACTTTTCACATTTATTTTTTGTGTTTATTATATGTCTTTAATTCTGTGAGACTTTTTTGTACTTTGTATTGTGTCATACTTCTAGTCTCTAGTCAGGTTTTTGTCTTTCCTACATAGTATATATTACTTTTCACATATTTATGGATTTTATTTGTTTATTTGTTTATTCATATTTATTGAATTATTGTCCTATTATGTTTCACTCTCTCTAAACACTAATAATTATTTGCCATGTTTGCCTTTTAACATTTTGGCTATTATATTCAAGTAGATATCTAAAGCAGTAGGTCTCAAACCTAGAGGTCCATGAATTTTAAATATTTATAATTTTATAAAATTAATTATGGAGAGTTCAGGAATATAAAACTCTATGACTATAACAAAATATAAATATGACTATAACAAAATATAAAATATTGTTAATACAAATGTAAAGAATGTTCATGAGGTTCAATTCTGTATTGAGGGGATCAAATGGGTGCCTTTTTACAGTTAAAAGGGTGCCTGGGTACAAGTTTTTAGAACCCCTGAGTTAAACTATTCAAACTCATCTGACTGAATATAACACACAAAAGTGTAATGTTAGTGCTGTGCTGCTTTAATTATGTCATCCTTCACCATTAATTATGACTGCTTTCTCTTTTAAAATGTGCTAATCTCTACAGATCATGGTCCCGTTCAAGCTCCTGGCCCAGTCCAGAAAGGTATGTACTTTATTAGCTGTATGATGCAGATTTTAATAATGTAAAGTATGCTGTTAATTATTAATAATTGCACTCCACTGGTTTCTTTTATTGATGTTCTGTGTTTTGTGTTATTTGTCAGTCTTGTTTCTTTAGTTCAGTGAAAAGGTTATTGCAATAAAAAAGTTATATTTGTTGGCAATGAGTCAGTTATCATCATAAATACTGTATATGGAAGTATATTTAGGTCATCAGTACCAAGATCTGGCTAAGATCTGGCTAACTGACATCAGTCAAATTAAGTGTCGTGTATTGTATTTGGCTGTCCTGAGTCTTAAATATTGTGCTGTTTGTGATGTGACATTTATTGCTTTAGAACAATATATTAAAGCCAATGAGAAACAAGAGAAACAGGATATTCCAGTCAAGAAAGACAAGATGCCAAAAGAAGAGAGACCTAAGGCTCCAACCCAAACTATCAAAAAAATATCCAAGATACCACCAACCAAACAGGAACATGAAAAAGTAGTGCTAAAACCAGTTGAAACACCTGAAAAATCAAAGGTTGCACCTATGAAGAAAAAACAAATTACATCGGCAGCTAAAAAGATAGAAGTGTTCACACCAAAACCTGTGGGTCTAGAAGCCAAAAGTGAACATAAAGATCCTGAGATACTCACAAAAGCAAATAGAATTCCAACAGAGAAAAATGAGATGGAGAAATGCTCTTATACACCATCAAAAGATGAGGAGAGGTCAAAAAAAGATGAAAAGCCAGGCAAAGAAGACAAGGTCAATATTCAAGCAAAGAAGACAGAAAAAAGTCCAAAAGATGAAGCAAAGCCACTAATAATTAAAAAGGGTAGACATATTCTAAAAGAATGTGAAGAAAAAGTGGTCATATCACTAAAACCATTTGAACACATAAAAAAGATTTCTGAGCATGAAAAGATCTCACCAAAGGTTGAGAAACCTGAAGAAGAAAAACCGTCTCTGACCATAGTAACCAAAGTAAAACAAAGTTCAAAAGAAGAATGTGAAACATCTGTTCTACAAAAGAGTGGTTCTCTGCCAGGAAAAAATATGGAAGAAGAGAAAATATCTCTGAAACCTGTTGAACTTGTCAAAAAAGGAGCAGAAGTGAGAGAGACTCTTTCACCCAAAGCTGAACCCATTCCACTGCAGAGGAAGTCCAGTGCAACAGTTCCTAAAAAAGACTCACCTAAAGATTTAGTAGAACCTGTTACTCTGAAAAAGGTCCCAATCACTTCCCAACAGAAAAAAGCATCTCAGGAACATAATGAAAAAGCAAAAAAGCCACTAATGAAAGAGTTATCTCCTGGAGCTGTGCAGCTAGAAAAGATTCCAACTCAGCAAGAAGAAGAAGTACTTGAGGAAGAATTTGAAGACAAAAAGGAGGAAGAAGAAGAAGAAGAAGAAGAAACATGGGGTTGGGAGGTTGTTCCTTCTGAATGTTATGAAGCAGAAGAGTTTGATACCACCTTGGAGGATGGAGCCATTGAAGCTCCAGGCGGCACTGGTGACAAGATAGGTGAGAGGGAGACCAAAACCTCACCATTGGTATTTTATTCTTGACCCTGCCCTCAAAAATAATCACAAATAATACATACCCTTTATAATTTAACCTCCAAAATACAGTTTTTAACAAATTTGGCTTCATCTTCCTCATTGTTTCCAGTATGTTCACTTTTATTTTTCTGTCTTACCTTCATTCTTTTCATAAGCCCATCATCCTAAGGGCTTCACCTAATTGTTTGTATGTGGATGTCTGTTACTGTGTGTGTAAATGTCAACTGTTGTCTGTCTTTCGTAAATGTCACATATTGTTTGTCAAAAACAGTTTTCATCTATTTTTCAAGTATGTATTTTCTTAATCTTCTAATTATATGTCATTCATTTACATCAGTTATTTCTGTAATATGCATGCATTGTTGATAAAAAAAATCATTAGATATTCTTGGCTACCATTGCAAAGAGTCTGAGTATAGGTTAAACACAGTTTAATCAACAAACTGCAATTTTTTACATCTGCTATTATTACAATATTTGAAACAGATGGAAAACCCAAGGAAGAAGGCGCACTAGGCAGAGGCAGAGGGCTTAAACGTAAGGACACTGTTCTAATTTTGTTAAAATATCTAAAATAAGTAAGCATTAATTACACACCGTGTTTCCAGTAGCAATTTAACAATGTTCTTGCTTCTTCCACATTACTTTTAGCACGCCAAACTCCATCACCTGGTGATGCAGGACGTGGAAGAGGGCTTAGGCCTGGTGGTGGTGGTGGTGACAAACCTCCTGGAGAGTCACCATTTGCTTTCCAGCTTAAAGCTGTCCCTCTCAAGTTTGTGAAAGAGGTTCAAGACATTGTGCTGTTAGAGGCTGAGTCTATTGGTTCCTCTGCTGTGTTTGAGTGCCAGATTTCTCCTTCCACTTCTATAACTTCATGGATGAAAGATGGAAGTAACATCAGGGAGGGTCCAAAGTACAAGTTTACTTCTGATGGAAAAGATCGAAAACTGGCCATTATTGATGTTCAGCTGTCTGACAGAGGGGAATACACATGTGTTGCCAAGCTGGGAAATAAAGAGAAGACCTCAACTGCCAGACTTATTGTTGAAGGTAAGCACAGTTTTGAGCACAGTCCACCCATATTCCATACTGAAACTCTAGGGTAAATTCAGAACAAATACTTTACCCTTTATCTTAAATAGAGCTGCCTGTTAAGTTTATCAAGACCCTGGAAGAGGAGGTGTCTGTGCTCAAGGGACAGCCCATGTACTTGACTTGTGAGTTGAACAAAGAGCGAAATGTGGTCTGGAAAAAGGACGGAAAAGAAATCGAAACAGTTGCTGGCAAGATAGCCATTAATGTCATTGGGCTGCAACATGCTGTGACAATCCAGGATGCAAATGATGATGATGCTGGTGTTTACACATGTGAATGTGAACAACTCAAAACTCAAACAAATGTGAAGATTTTGGGTATGTATAAGACTTTAAAAAACACCTACCACAAATTATGTATCTTAACTGATACATATGTACAATGACATATAATAACAATATAAATATTATAAATTATGAATGTTCTTTGCAGAAATCATCAGAGACTGGTTGGTGAGACCACTGAGAGACCAGCATGTGAAACCAAAGGCCACAGCTACCTTCAAATGCGAGCTTTTCAAAGACACTCCCAACTGGAAGTGGTACAAGGGAGATGAAGAGATTCCAAATGAGCCCACAGATAAGACTGAAGTCAAAATTGATGGAAAAGACATCACTCTGACTATTAAGAATGCTCAACCAAATGATGTTGGCGAATATGCAATGGAAGTTGAGGGAAAACGATATCCAGCAAAGCTCACCCTTGGAGGTAAGTAGCATGGTGATTTGACTTATTATTTTGTTTTTGTTTTATGTTTTATGGAACTGATAATTGGTACTTTTCATGTTTTATGTTTGATACCAACATAGAGCGTGAAGCTGAGATCCTGAAACCCCTTGCTAGTGTGGAAGTAGTTGAAAAAGAGGAGGCCAACTTTGAAACTGAAATCTCTGAGGATGACGTGCCCGGAGAATGGAAACTTAAAGGGCAGGTTTTAACAAGATCACCGGTAAGACCTGATTATATTTTTATGTAACGATCTATGCTTTGCAGGTTAAGACCACCATACTTTCTTGATATATTGCAATAATATTCAGATAAGTATTAAGTTTTTGATAATATATTACCAAATCTAACATTTAAAATTGACTATTTCTTTGTTTATTTTCAAGACATGTGATATCAAAGCTGAGGGCACGAAGCGCTTCCTCACTTTGAAAAATGTTCAGCTTGATCAGGCTGGTGAAGTTACATACCAAGCACTGAATGCTCAGACAAGTGCTATGCTTACAGTGAAAGGTAAAGCAACCATTAAAATGTTATCTTCCCAGAAAAAGAAGAATGTTAATAGTTTTGTAACAAATAATTTAAAGTTTGCATTACACTGAGCTCAATGTTGTCGTACCTCCCAGAACTGGAACTCGAATTCACTGACCCACTGAAAGATGTTTCTGTGCCTGAAAAGAAACAGGCTAAATTTGAGTGTGCAATCAATAAGGATGTGCCTAAAGTGATGTGGTTTAAGGGTTCTGATATTATTACATCTGGAAATAATTATGAAATCATTGATGATGGGAAAAAACACATTTTGATTATAAATAATTGTGAATTTGAGGATGAGGGAGAATACACCATAGAGGTGTTAGGGAAAACATCAACAGCAAAACTAACGGTAGAGGGTAAGTGGTTATCCTTCCCCTTTTTGGTAATCATTTTGAACAAAATAGTACTTGAACTACAGGCTGCGAAACCATGGAATAACCCTGTGTAAGGGAATGTGTTTTACACTGAAATTATATGCTGTATTA
The DNA here is from genome assembly GCF_019097595.1 of Hemibagrus wyckioides. Taxonomy (NCBI): domain Eukaryota; kingdom Metazoa; phylum Chordata; class Actinopteri; order Siluriformes; family Bagridae; genus Hemibagrus; species Hemibagrus wyckioides. The sequence goes on along the minus strand of NC_080715.1, from coordinate 6,912,261 downwards.
TATGAAAATTATATAATGTATGACATCATAGGTATGAGGCTGAAGTTCATCACAGAATTAAAGGATCAAACCGTAAAGGAAACCCAAACGGCTCGGTTTGAGATCGAGCTCTCTCATGACAATGTGCCAGTGACTTGGTACAAAAATGAAATTAGATTGCATCCAAGCAGAACAGTAATAATACATGTTGAAGGGACAAAGCATTCATTAGAAATCAAGGAAGTCACACTAGATGATACTTGTCAAATAAGGGCAGAGACTAAAGGAATATCAACCATGGCTAAGCTTCTGGTTATAGGTAACCCTTTTTCTTCCTATCTCATTATTATTTGCAAGATGCAATTTGTATGAATGAAATTTGGTAGTTATCTGTGACTTTGAGGGATCAGGTTAATTGTTAGTTACTTGCGTTCATTCTGTACTAGGCACATAAGGCACATTTTAAAATGTCATACAAACCTTTTTATGATTTTCTGCATAGGAATGTTTCTAATTCAAATTATTTCGCAGAGGGTGATGCACGATTCATTACCAAGTTGCAAGAATACACTGCTGTCGAGAAAGATGAGGTCACTCTTGACTGCGAGCTGAGCAAAGACGTTCCTGTCAAGTGGTTCCATAATGAGATTGAAATAAAGGCCTCAAAGATGGTTTCCATGAAGGTTGAGGGTAAACGAAGAATTCTCAACATTAAGAAAGTGGAGCAGAAAGACAAAGGAGTGTATGCTTGTGACTGTGGAACAGACAAGACATCAGCCAATGTTAACATTGAAGGTGAAGTTTGAATTATTTACAAGTGGGCAGTTTGGCATCCTTTAAATTTGGCATACCTCTAAATACAGACTTCTCAATTTCAGCTCGTGATGTGAAGGTGATGAGGCCTATGTATGGCGTTGAAGTGTTTGATGGAGAGACTGCTCGTTTTGAAGTTGAAATCTCTGAGGATGATATCCATGGCCAATGGAAACTGAATGGCGAAGTCCTGACTCCTTCAGCAGTAAGCATGACATTCTGTTATTTTACCCCCAGCAAGTTATTTTTTATACTATGTGTAAAGATTTCAGTGTGGAAATAGTTATACCAATTTGTTCTTGTTTTAAACAGGATGTTGAGATCATTGAGGAAGGTGCAAAACACACACTGACACTATACAATTGCAAAGTTGCCCAGACAGGAGAGGTTGTTTTCCAGGGAGGAAATGCTAAGTGTGCTGCAAACCTTAAAGTAAAAGGTATTCTCTTGCAATGTTCTCTTGTTCTCTTCCTTACCAAACAAAAACATTTTATTAGCAGACATATTCTGAAAGTAAATCAGAAATTGCTTTTGTGTTACAGAACTGCCCATCACATTCCTAACACCTTTGAGTGATGCTCAAGTATATGAGAAAGATGAGGCAAGATTTGAATGTGAACTGTCAAGGGAAGCAAAGACCTTCCGATGGCTGAAAGGTTCTCAAGAGTTGAAGGCAGATGACAAATTTGAAATTCTGGCAGAGAGAAAAAGGCACACACTTATTCTCAAATCGGTTGCATATGAAGACGAGGCTAAATACATGTTTGAAGCTGAGGACAAGAGAAGCTCTGCCAAATTGGTGATCCAAGGTAAAAGAAATCACTTTGTGATGGTTGGGATGTACTAAGTCAAATTCTTTATATCAAACTTTTCTCCCATCTATATTCTTTATTTGACATTTAGGAATTCGTCTTGAGTTTGTGAGACCCATCAAGGATGTTACTGTAAAGGAGCGTGAGACAGCACAATTCAGTATTGAACTTTCTCATGAAAAAATTCAAGTAAGCTGGTACAAAAATGATGTCCGTTTGCATCCAAGTAAAGTGGTGCACATGTCTGAACATGGCAAGATCCACACTCTGTCAATCAAGGAGGTGTCTATTGATGATACCTCACTCATTAAAGTAGAGGCTCTTGGAAAGACCTCAGAGGCCATGCTTACAGTGCTTGGTAAATATTCAAAATTTGCCTGGTAAAGAGAATAATGTTTTTGAAAATTTTCAGTAAATTTAAAATGATTATTTTTATTTTCAGAGGGAGAAGCTTACTTCATCACCAAGCTACAGGACTACACAGCAGTCGAGAAGGATGAAGTTGTGCTGAAATGTGAACTGAGCAAACCTTCGGCTGAGGTGAAATGGTTTAAAGATGGAACAGAGATTATCCCATCAAAGAATATCCTCATCAAGGCAGATGGAAAGAAACGCATTCTGATTGTGAAGAAAGCAGAAAAGGCCAACATTGGCGAATATGTCTGTGACTGTGGTTCTGACAAAACTACAGCTAAGCTGAACATTGAAGGTATATATATATATATATATATATATATATATATATATAGAGAGAGAGAGAGAGAGAGAGAGAGAGAGAGACTCTTTGTAATTACAGTCTTTATTAAATTGCTTCCTTTTTCTCTGCAGAGCGTGATATTAAGATTACCCGTCCACTGTACAGTGTGGAGGTTACAGAAACTAACAGCGCACGATTTGAAGTAGAGATTTCAGAAGAGGATGTCCATGGGCACTGGAAACTTAAAGGAGAGGCTTTGCACCAGTCTGCTGTAAGAATTCTATGATAAATAATCAACCACCTTTTAAATATTTTATATATAATACTTGTATTAATATGTTTTTTTTAAGAAACATTTTTAATGATGCAAAACATTTACTCTCATTAGGACTGTGAGATTAAAGAAGAAGGCAACAAACACATTCTGATTCTCTATAATGTACGCATGGACATGGCTGGTGCTGTGGACTTCAGTGCTGCCAATGCTAAATCTAGTGCTCAGCTTAGAGTTAAAGGTGAGAGTTACAGTGTTTTTGTTAGAGCCACAGGTGATGCATGTTAATTTATTTTTTGTCAATATTCAATAAATACCCCAAATATAGGTTTCTATAATTGTATGAACTATCTTTGGGTTTGAAATGTAATACTTAATACTTATTAGTATTACAAAATGCAAATAGTACATATACATTACAGTTCAGATTTTCTCATGTTACCCAACCAATATTGTTTCTACTATTCATTAAATAGTGTGTCACAGTAGTAGAAGCAAACAAGTAAAGGAAACTTTATGACTAAAGTGACTTAAATTTAGATATATGGAAAAGACATAAGTAAATAGTGTCTGAGATCGTGGTCTAAATGTTTACAGCATTTGGCAGACCCCCTTTTCCAGACCAACTTACATTTCATTTATACAGCTGAGCAGATGAGGGTATGGGCTCATGCACAGGCTGGTCCTGGGATTTTGAAAGCACAACTTTCTGATCAGTAGTTTAACACTTTAACCACTTTCCCGAAATAGGATATGCCCCTTATACAGTCAGGCATGTAAGGACAAGTGTTGCTCTTCAGGTAACCGAGAACATCAATGCATTGGCATACAGAAAAAAAAGTGATATGCTCTTGCACCATATTCATACCTTACTAAGACACTTATTTTTTTCTTTAATTTGTCACTCATTTGTATCTGCCATTGCAATGCTTTTGTTTTAGCCAATCACAACACAAGGTTATTTTAAGCTCTGATAGCCTTATCTAGAGGGAGTGGTGGATGACTCTCAGCCCTTATCCTTAAAATGGGGCCCCATTGATAAAATGAGAATCTGCAGTTGGGCTAGAACCTTGTAGGCTACAGAAGCACAGCATGCTTGTTTAGTACTTGAGAACAATAGGGATTTTAATCTTTTTAAAAGAAAGGATTTATTTCCTATGCTTAGTAATTATGACAACTTCTCAATCCCAAGCTCGGACAATTAGCCTTCTGAGGCCCCTTCGGGATATCACAGTTACTGCTGGAGAAACTGCAACTTTTGAATGTGAGCTTTCATATGAGGGCATTGTTGTTGAATGGTTCGTTGGGACAAAGAAAATGGAGTCAAGTGATACAGTAAGTCTTTACAAATATTTATATAGTTTTATAGGTTGAGATCATAGGTAGATTCCAGGATTTATTCATGCAAAGTTACACAGCAATTTGTTTCTGTAACTGCACATATGGAATCCTTCACACATACAGTATAGGATGTTAAATGAAAGTCTTTTGTTGGTCTTTGCTTTAAAAAATTAAATGCATTTAAAAAATGCATTAGAATATTATTCTCACAAATAATTTAAAAAACATATTGTGCCATACTGAACACTAGAACAAAAGTAGAAGCTTTTTATGAACTTGTTCCCTAAGTTTGTTTGACAAGAGTTTTAATCTGTTAGTCATCAAGCAAGCTTTGCTCTGAAGTAGCTCTTACTGTAATATGCAGGTGGTAACCAGAGCTGACGGAAGACTGCACAGCTTGACTCTGAGAAACGTTGAGATGACAGATGCTGGTTTTGTGAAGATAATGGCAAAGGACTTTCAGACTCAGGCCACACTAATAGTAAATGGTAAAAATTTCATTATGTATTTTTATATGGCAGATGTGCATTACAGTTTACTGCTGTGACATTGCACTTAATAAAGCATAGAGCATTGTTTTTTGTACATTCACTTTCTATAATGTATTATTTCCCACAGAACCACCTGTTGAGTTTGCTAGGCCCTTGGAGGACCAGACTGTTGAAGAGGAGGCAACTGCTATTCTAGAGTGTGAACTCTCCAGAGAAAAAGCTGATGTTATATGGTTCCGAGATGGACAGGAAATTCACAAAACAAAGAAATATGAAATGGTGGCTGAAGGCCGCATAAGGAAGCTGATAATTAAAGACTGTACTCCTGATGACTCCAAAATATACACCTGTGACGCCAAACACTTTAAGACCTCTGCTTTCTTGAGTGTTGAGCGTAAGTAAAAAGACATTGGAATAAACATTAAGTTTTAATAATTTGTTTTGTTTCACTAGATAATAGATATTCATATCATGCTCATGATTTGTTTTTGTTTTTCTTATCAGCTCCACATATTGACTTCACTAAGCCTCTTCATGATGTTGAGGTCAGAGAGAAGGAGTCTGCCAAGTTTGAATGTGAAGTTTCCCGTGAAAGTGCCAAGGTACTGCATTCACTTGAAGTTTAGCTGCAATTTACTGTACCACTGTGACATAAATAAAGAATACATGAAGTTGACAAAAATTTGTGGCCATTTGTTTTAATAGGTCCGCTGGTACAAAGATGGTATTGAAATTAGAAAGGGCAAGAAGTATGAGATTATTGCCAAGGGAGTGCAGCGTATTCTCATTATTAGCAAGGCAGTCTTTGATGATGAAGCTGAATATGAATGTGATGCAAGAACATCCAAAACCTCTGGCATTCTTACTGTTGTTGGTATGTTTAGTTTTAATTTCATTTCCATACATAAAATTTAATATACAATGCATAAACTAGTTTTGGTTTATTGTTTTGCTTACAGAGGAAGAGGCTAAATTCACAAAGAACCTGGCTAATGTTGAAGGCACTGAAACTGACAGTATTAAACTGATCTGTGAGGTTTCCAAGTCCAGTGCAGAGGTTACATGGTATAAAGGTGACCAGGAATTGCTTGAGGGTGGGAGATACGAACAAACTGCAGATGGCAGAAAGAGAATTCTTATCATCCAAGACCTTCATATGGAGGATGCTGGAGAATACAGCTGCAGACTGGCCAATTCACAAACTACAGCAACATTAAAGATCAATGGTAAGCAACTCAAATTTATTTTAGCTATTTTTTGCATTTCTACTGGATGTTCTGAAGAAACTAACAATTAATAGAATATTCTTTGACCATATATCCTTTTATTTGGTCATGCAAAATTTCTTCTTCATGTTTCATCAGAATTGGCAGCTGAGTTTATTTCCAGGCCCCAAAGCCAGGAGGTGGTTGAAGGTGAAAAGGCACAATTTGTGTGCTCACTGTCCAAAGAGACCTATGAAGTTAAGTGGTTCAGAGGTGATAAGGAACTCCAAACTGGGGACAAGTATGAGATTGTTAGCGATGGCAAGAAAAGAGCTCTCATTGTTAAAAACTGTGAGCTGAACGATGAGGGAACCTTCATTGCCTGCATTGACTCTGTCAAGGCTTCTGCAGACTTACATGTGATTGGTAAGTGTTTCTAAGCAATTCACTTTCTTGTACTTCAAATGAAGTACTGATGAAACTAGCAATGTTTAAAATCGTTTTTCATCTTACTAGAAAAACTGAGAATCATCACACCTGTCAAAGACACACAAATGAAAGAAGGACAGGAAATTGTACTTAACTGTGAAGTTAATTCAGAGGGAGCTAAGGCCAAGTGGCTGAAGGAGAATGAGACTATGTTTGAAAGCAGCAAGTTCATCATGGTACAAAGAGACACTATTTTCTCTCTGAGGATCAAAGCTGCAGACAAATCTGATGAAGCTACATACACAGTTACACTGATCAACCATCGTGGTGAACAAGCAAAATGCTCTGCAAAAGTCAGTGTAATAGGTAAGCTCTGTATTCTTCTTAGGCTTTCTATTTAAGAGAGGATTTGTTTTGCAGTGTGTTCTATATGTTTCTGTGTATATACTGTGTATACAGTATATGACACACTAATGTACTCATATTTAATTGTTTACCCTTTTTGCCCTTTCTGCAGAGGAGGAGCTCCGTATCATAGACCCTCTTGAGGACTGTGAAACTGAGGAGAAGAAAACAATCAGTTTTACTTGCAAAGTGAACAGACCAAATGTGACTGTACAGTGGTTAAAGGATGGACAGGAAATCACCTTTAGCAAACGCATTGTTTACCGGGTGGACAAAAACAAGCATACTTTAACTATCAAAGACTGCACCATGGCTGATGAGGGTGAATACACTGCAGTTGCTGGAACTGACAAATCTTCAGCTGAACTAATCATCAGTGAAGCACCAACTGAGTTCACCACCCAACTCAGAGACCAGACTGTTACTGAATTTGAGGATGCAGAGTTCATTTGCAAACTTTCTAAGGAGAGGGCCACTGCTAAATGGTACAAAAATGGTCGTGAAATCAGAGAAGGACGCAGGTAATTTATCCTTTTTTTATGCTTTATGGAAAGCCATAATATATTGGTTTTGCAATAATAATAATAATAATAATAATAATAATAATAATAATAATAATAATATAATAATAGTTATTTAAAATAATCATTTTCGATTTTGTCTGCCAGATATCACATGGAAAAGGATGGAATGACATGCACATTATACATTAAGGAATGCAGACCTGATGATGAATGTGAATATGCCTGTGGAGTAGATGACAAAAGATCCAGGGCTCGTCTCTTTGTTGAAGGTTATTTTACCACCAGTACTTTGTTGAGAGAAAAGCACAATTATTGTAGCATTGTTGTCACCAGTTCTGTGGAATTGTTCAATAGCTCTCCTCTCCTCTCCTCTCCTCTCCTCTCCTCTCCAGAAACACCAGTGGAAATTGTCAGACCCCCAAAAGATGTATTTGAGGCCCCTGGCTCAGACATTGTATTTGAGGTTGAGCTTAACAAAGACAGGGTTGAAGTTAAATGGATGAGGAACAACATGATCATTGTCCAAGGTGACAAATACCAAATGATCAGCGAGGGCAAAGTTCACCGACTTCAGGTTTGTGAGATCAGGCCTCGTGATCAGGGCGAGTACAGAGTTGTTGCCAAGGATAAAGATGCAAGAGCCAAGCTTGAGCTTGCAGGTACATCTATTTTTATTTTTTTTTACTATTATTATTATTTTAAATATTTAAATTATTTTATTATTATATTTATATAATATATATTTTTCAAACATAGTACTATACTATACTATACTATACTATACTATACTATACTATACTATACTATATAAGGAATTTCCTCCTGGGATTAATAAAGTTCTTTGAATCTTGAATACATTTACAGACAAGGTGCAGCTATATACATTTTATTTTTTAACTACAATTTCCCCATGCTCTATTTCTTCTTACAGCTGTACCAAAAATCAAGACCACAGACCAGAATCTTGTAACAGATGCTGGAAAGCCCTTCTTGATGACAGTTCCCTATGATGCTTACCCTCGTGCAGAAGTTGAATGGTTTTTTAATGACACCAGCCTTCCAATGCAAAACATTGACACATCCACTGACAAGACAGAGTACAGGTTAAAGGACCCTAAGAAGTTAGACCAAGGCCGCTATAAAATTGTCATCAAAAATAAGCATGGACAGGGAGAGGCTTTCATCAATCTGGATGTTATTGGTGAGTTAGCAATTGAGAAAGCCTAAGAAGTAAAGGAAGAATTTATTTCCTGTTGAATATATATAATACTATTGCTTTCACATAATGTTATAATTGTTAAATGTTAATTAAATTCTTATTTTTAGATGTTCCTGGGCCTGTCAAGAATTTGAGAGTTGTTGACACAGCTGATGGTGAGGTCAGTTTGGCCTGGGATGAGCCTGAGAGTGATGGTGGCAGCAAGATTTTGGCCTATGTGGTTGAGAGACGAGATGTTAAACGCAAAGCTTGGACATTGGCCACTGACCGTGCTGATATTCCTGAGTACTGTGTTGGTGGATTGCAGAAAGACAACTTGTACTTCTTCCGTGTGTGTGCTCGCAACAGAGTTGGCAATGGAGAGCCAGTCTGTACAGATGAAGCTGTCCAAGCCAAGAATAAATTTGGTAAGCACCATGCTTCCTTTTATCCATGGATATCTACATAATTAAAATATTGCATATTACTTTAGAAACTTTGACAAGTGGGCAAACTTTTAATCTTTTTATCATTACAGATGTTCCTGATGCACCTCAGAATGTCATGGTAGGAATTGTCAACAGGTTTGGTGCTACAGTGACTTGGCAACCACCCCTGTTTGATGGTGGAGCTGAGATCATATCTTATATAATTGAGCTTCGTGATAGGACAGCTGTAAAATGGGAGCCTGTAATGGTGGTCCGGGCTGAGGATCGCACAGCCACACTAAATGATGTTGTGGAGAATAAGGAGTACATCTTCCGTGTTAGAGCTGAGAATAAAGCTGGAATTGGCATGCCAAGTGCTGCTACCGATCCTGTCAAGATCATGGATCCCATTGGTGAGTGATTTAATTCTGTGTCAAAGCAATGTTTATATGTAGGTTACATTTTACTTCAAGTGTTCTTAAATTTTAAACTTGTTTTAATATAAATGTACTTCTGATACTTATTCATGGTACAGAGAGACCAAGCCCACCACTGAATTTCGATTACACACATCCAAAAAGAGATTCTGTTCAGCTGGCCTGGGACATTCCACTTAGCAATGGAGGTAGCATGATCACAGGATACATCATAGAGAAATGTGAAGATGGTTCAAGCAACTGGCTGAGGTGCAATGCCAGGCTCTGCCCAGACCTTTATTATAGGGTAAGTAGGAGAAGCAACTATGTAGAAACATATGTTTGCAGCTAATGTTAAATGGTTTAGTTAATGTGTTCTGTCTCTATTTAGGTATCTGGTTTGAAGTTTGGTCAGAAGTATCACTATAGAGTATCTGCAGAAAATGCAGCTGGAGTTTCTGATCCAGCTGAACAGATTGGACCAATCTTGGCAGATGACCCACATGGTAATTAACTATAAAGGCTCTACTTTTCACAGAAAAACAAACATTGCATTATATAAAACCATTTTGTTGAGAATGCTTATGGCTTTACTGACATTGTTTTTGGTCTCTTTAGTTGGTCCCACTATGGATCTAAGCGTATTCAAAAATGGTCTAGAAGTTTTTGTCCCCAATGCTCTTACTATTCGTGTGCCCATCACTGGATACCCCACACCCAAGGCTAAGTGGATGTTTGGTGAAAATGAGCTTACTCCTGGTGATCGAATCTCAATGGTCACAAAGCCTACATACACTGAACTAATCATTACCCCAAGTGTCCGACCAGACAAGGGAACATACACCTTACACTTGGAGAATGATGTGACTTCTGTCACTGGAGAGATTGAAGTAAATGTCATTGGTATGTCACACTGTAATTTCCAAAAAAAAATGAAATGTAAATATATACATATTGGGTATTGGACTTTTGAATGTGTACAATTATAATAGCAAACCATTTTCTAATTTAGCATCTCCAAGTGCACCCAAAGACTTCAAGGTTGCTGAGGTGACCAGGCATCATGTCCACCTTTCGTGGGAAGCACCAGAGCATGATGGAGGAAGTCCTGTTACTGGTTATAATATTGAGAAGAGAGAGGTGTCTCGCAAGACATGGGTCAAGGTTAGCACATCATTAATGTTTTTGAGAGCATTCATTTTGTGTTTTTAGTGTGTTTATTATTCATTTGCCAAGCATGTTTAGTATGCTCACAGTGTGTATACAGTTTCAGCAAAATCAGTGGGAGTATGAATTAATCACAAAAATTATATCTCTTTAAGGTGATATCTGGTGTGCAAGACCTTGAGCACACTGTCACAGATGTGATTGAAGGCAAGGAGTACTTGTTCAGTGTAATTGCTTGCAACAAATGTGGTCCTGGGGAACCAGCATATATTGATGAGGCAGTGAATGTTTCCTCTCCTGCTAGTAAGTTATAACACTATATATATTTATACTATAAAAAAATATAAATAAGAATTATAAATTATTAAACTATTAATTATTAAAAATATTACATATAATGGATAAGAGTGCTGGGTTTGCTTTCAATTATAGCTGTGCCAGAACCACCGGAAAGTCTAAAATGGAGAGACAAATCTGCAAAGGGCATCTTCCTATACTGGGAGCCCCCTTCGTATGATGGCGGTGCTCCTATCAAGGGCTACATTGTTGATAAATGCCAGCGTGGCACTGACAAGTGGGAAGCTTGTGGTGATCCAATACCTGAACTAAAGTAAGTGACAGATATTACCTGATATTAGTGAGGATTATTCACTTCATTCCAGAGAAATATTTTGAATCTATACCTCTTTTCCTGATATAGGTTTCAGGTGACGGGTCTTATTGAGGGACAGTGGTATGCCTATCGTGTGAGGGCAGTGAACAGACTGGGAGCTAGCAGACCAAGTAGGGCAACAGATGAGATCCTTGCTGTTGATCCTAAAGGTAAGTTTTTATAAAATATTTAATGGTTGTCTTAACAGTTCACTTTTTTTTGCTTACAAAAAATATTCATCCTCATTACCACAGAACCTCCAGTTATTCAGCTGGATGCCAAACTGCTGGCTGGCTTGACTGCCAAGGCTGGCACAAAGATTGACCTTCCAGCAGATGTGCTTGGAAAACCAGACCCCAGGGTGAAATGGACCAAAGCTGACCTTATACTTAGGCCAGATGACAGAGTCACCATTGACACAAAGCCTGGCCATTCTACACTCTCTATTGCTAAGACAACCAGGGCAGACACAGCTACTTACATCATTGAGGCAGTCAACACTTGTGGTCGTGCCACTGCAACAGTTGATGTCAACATTCTTGGTACAGTATTATGGAATACAATACAGTATAATTTTGAATATAAAAACATACAACAATATCTTAAGATATCTAGAAATTTTAAACCTTAATCTCCTACAACTAATATCTCAATTCATTCTGGTTTAATCAGACAATTCAATCAAGCAAATAATCAGTTTGTTAATTGGCTCTTAATTACTTGGTGACACTGATATATGATGTGTCATCTGCATAATTATGAAAACTGATTTAATGGTTTCAAATAAGGCTCCATTACTAATCTAAATAATAAGGAACATGTAGAGCAAGAAAAGCATCCTAAAAGTTTATTATAATTTAGATACTATTTGATACTATGAATTCAAGCATTGCTGCTGTGATCCTCCTGACAGATAAGCCTGGTCCCCCAGCTGCATTTGATATTTCTGAAATCACCAATGAGTCCTGTTGTCTGGCTTGGAATGCCCCCAGAGATGATGGTGGATCTCCTGTAACCAACTACATTGTTGAAATGAGACCTTTGGAAAAGGATGAGTGGCAGAAGCTCTCTGCCACAGTCAAACAGACCAATTTTAAGGCCTGCAAACTGGTGGCTATGAAGGAATATGTTTTCAGGGTATCGGCTGAGAACCAGTATGGCATTGGTACTCCCGTAGAGCATGCTCCAATTATTGCTAAGTATTCATTTGGTAGGTATTTACCCCAATACACTTTCATTGTTTCTGTCTTTAAATCGATGCTAATGCTAATGTTTCTTTTCTATTATGTAGAAACTCCTGGTTCCCCAAGCAGGGTGCAGCCCTCTGATATCTCAAAGGATGCTGTAACCTTGACCTGGTATGAGCCTGATGAAGATGGTGGAAGTCCAGTCACTGGCTACTGGGTTGAGAGGTTTGATCCAGAAACTGACAAATGGATCAAATGCAACAAAGTACCAGTCAAAGACACTACACTCAGGTAAGTCCTTAACACAAGCAAAATATGACCAAATTAAACTTGAATGTATATTAAAAGTTTAATATAAGTACAACATGGATGTTTCCTGCAGAGTGAAAGGGCTGGCTACCAAGAAAAAGTACAAATTCCGTGTTTTGGCTGAAAATCTTGCAGGACTTGGAAAACCAAGTGCTGAAACAGATCCCATCTTGATTAAGGATCCAATTGGTATATTGCAATAACACATATCATAAAATTGTTAGCTGTGATACAGAAAATGAGGGGAAAAATATTACATATTTTTTAAAATTGTTTTATAGATCCTCCATGGGCCCCTGGCAAACCATATATCAAAGACATTGCTAAGACCTCTGCATTCCTGCAATGGACTAGACCAGAGCATGATGGTGGTGCTAAAATTGAGTCTTATATAATTGAGCTCCTCAAGAGTGGAACTGAAGAATGGGTCCGTGTGGCTGAGGATGTGCCCATGACAGAGCACTTGCTAAAGGGGCTGATGGAGAAGCAAGAATACTCCTTCCGTATCAAAGCTGTCAATGCTGCTGGAGAGAGTGAGCCAAGTGATCCATGTGATCCAGTAGTGTGCAAAGAAAGACTCTGTGAGTACATATCTTTGTATATAGCCTGTCCAATCTTTGCATAGATTATCATAGACAGAAGCTAATACAAAAAAGTTACTTGAACTTTTGCATTAAAACAGATCCTCCATCCCCACCACGCTGGCTTGAGGTGGTCAACATTTCGAAGATTGACTGTGAACTGAAATGGACTGAACCAGAAAATGATGGTGGCTCTCCTGTTACCAACTATGTTGTTGAGAAAAGAGATGTAAGACGCTGGACCTGGCAGACTGTGGACACTACAGTGAAAGACACAAAATACACTGTAACTCCACTCAATGAAGGAACTCTGTATGTGTTCCGTGTGGCAGCTGAGAATGCTGTGGGTGTGAGTGAGTTCTATGAGCTAGAGGACTCTGTTCTAGCAAAAGATACTTTTAGTAAGTACTGCTCAGAATGGAAATATAATAATTTCTATACTATTTTAACAGTAAAAGAGCATAGAGCAGTTTAGGTAACACATTATGACTTCTTTCTTCAGCGACTCCGGGACCTCCTTATGCTTTGACTGTGGTTGCAGTTTCGAAGAGGCATGTTGACCTGAAATGGGAGCCTCCCAAAAGTGATGGTGGACGAGCAATCACAAAGTATATAGTCATTGTATATTATACTTACAGTAAACATACAGTATATTTGGTATATCATATGTTATCAGTTTTTGTTGATGTAATTAAAAAGCATATTTTACATTGTACACTACATTAATATGGATGTAACCACACTTACAGATATGTTATTGAGAAGAAGGAGAAAGTGGGCACCCGCTGGATAAAGTCTGGAAAGACATCAGGGCCTGAAATCAAGTACAGTGTGACTGATGTTGATGAGGGTACTGAGGTACAGTTCCAGGTTCGTGCTGAAAATGAGGCTGGAGTTGGTGACCCAAGTGAACCCACAGACATTATTACAATAGAGGATCCTATAAGTATGTCAACACATTTTTGCATACATGATATGGCACAAATATATTATTTTTCAAGAACATGATTAATACATTATTCAATGGCTTGATTTTAGGCCCACCATCTCCACCAATTGAGGTTAAGATCATTGATGCCAGCAGAGAGCACATCAACATCACATGGCGGGCACCAGAGAAGAATGGGGGAAGTCCTGTTACTGGATATCATGTTGAGCTGTCTGAGGCTGACACAGAAAAATGGATGAGGATCAATGCTCGTCCCATAAAAGAACTCAGATTCAAGGCTGAAGATGGCATTATTCCAGAGAAACAATATGTTCTTAGAGTCCGTGCTATCAATGCTGTTGGTGTCAGTGATCCCTCTGAAATCTCAGACAAAGTCTTTGCTAAAGATCCAGACAGTAAGCATTCTGTGTTTCATATTTCAATGAAGCACCAGTTGTATAATGTATCTGTCTTTATAATATGTTCATATTAATCTTTTTTTTTTTCAAAGGTGCACCAAAAATTGATTTGGAGACCCAAGATGTTGTTATTGTTGAGGGTGAGAAGATGTATCTAAAGATCCCATACAGAGCAATTCCCAAACCATCAGTGGTTTGGAAGAAGGGTGAGACAGAACTGAAGGCAGATGACAGGATGACTATGAGATGTGAACTCAACAGTATTCACCTTGAGCTTCTAAAATGCAAGCATGAAGATGCTGGTGTCTACACAGTCACTCTTGAAAACAGTCTGGGTTCAGTTACTGGAACAATCAATGTTAAAGTGATTGGTAAGACAACTGTGTTTTCTTCTGTCTGGAGTCATGTATTTTGTTAAGAAAAACAGCATGTAATTGAATGGCTTACATTAATAGGTTTGCCTGGACAATGCAAGAGCATCTCTCCAAGTGAGGTCACCAAGAACTCCTGTAAAATCTCATGGGAACCCCCAGAGAGTGATGGTGGTAGCCCCATTTTGCACTATTTACTGGAGCGCAGAGAGTCTCAGAAAAAGACATTTATGCCTGTGATGCCTGGAGTCAATGTATTAGACTTTGTGGTCAAAGACCTTATGGTGAATGGTGAATATTACTTTAGAGTTAAGGCTGTTAACAGAATTGGAAGTGGTGAATATCTTGAGCTTCGCAACCCTGTCATCATAGAGGAGCAGAAGCGTAAGTATAATTGCAATTTAAACAATTGCAATATTAACCCCATCATTCCACGCTTTTTTATTGTTTGGTTAATTATTTTCGTCCTTTGCATTTTGCTTTTTGAAATATTACAGAGCGGCCTGACCCACCAGTTGAGGTTGAGGGACACAACCCTACCTCTCAATCCATAACAGTCACTTGGAAAGCCCCACCCTATGATGGTGGCTGTCCAATTACTGGCTATATTTTAGAGCAAATCGAGAAGGATGGTGATAGATTTGTGAGATGTGTTCCAAACCTGGTGCCTGGTTTCTCCTACACTATCACTGGCTTAACAGAAGACAAGGAATATCAGTTCCGTGTTCGTGCAGAGAATGTGGCTGGAGAAAGCGATCCTTCTCGCAGCACTCCCCTAATTAAGGCTGCAGATCCTGTTGGTATGTAAAATGACACAGCAAAAAAGTAAGATCACATATAAGTAAAACAAAAAACACTTATTAAATGAATGTTATTTCATTTAGATCCACCAAAG
Source organism: Hemibagrus wyckioides (assembly GCF_019097595.1). Classification (NCBI taxonomy): domain Eukaryota; kingdom Metazoa; phylum Chordata; class Actinopteri; order Siluriformes; family Bagridae; genus Hemibagrus; species Hemibagrus wyckioides. The sequence continues at coordinate 6,896,740 of NC_080715.1, read as the reverse complement.
GTATCACTACATGCACACATTGCATCTGGCCTGACCATCAGAAAGGGTGAGGAGATGAGACTGGATGCCCACATTTCTGGGTCACCATACCCCAAGGTGACGTGGTTCAGGAATGATGAGAATGTCCAAAAGACTGTAAAGAAGAAGCCAGGATTTGTTGTACAAAAGAGAAAGAAGACCAAGGCTGTTCATCCTGAACCAGAGGAAGTGTTTCATCCTCCCCTTCCAGATCGTCTGTCATTTGACCAGAGCAAGAGAGGCGAGACTGCTATGATGGTGCGTGATGCCATCAGAGATGATCATGGAATTTTCACCATCAGAGTTGAGAATACTCACGGTTTTGCAACTGCATCTTGTGTTGTCAATGTTCTTGGTGAGTTCTTGTGTTTAATTTGGTGTTTTATATACTTGTGAATCTGTTATAAGCAGATTTTTCTAAATTGTGTTTTGATATAATATGTAGATAAGCCTGGACCACCTTTAAACTTTGGATTTGATGAGATGAGGAAAGACTCTGTCGTTTGCACATGGAATGCACCACTTGATGATGGTGGCAGTGAAATCATCAATTACATCCTGGAGAAAAAAGATAACACCACAGATGAAATTGGTTGGGTTACTGTTACCTCAACCCATAAAGGCTACAACTATCCTGTAACCAAACTCATTGAAGGAAAAGAGTATATTTTCAGAGTGACAGCTGAAAACAAGTTTGGCTGTGGACCACCATGCTATTCTGAGCCACTTGTTGCAAAGAATCAATTTGGTAATGAGCATGATCCTCATATGTAGAATTTAAAACAAATAATATTACTTACATATTTTAAGTCTTATTATAAAAAATATGGCACACTGGATGTTTGTTTTAAATTTGCTTTTTCAGATCCTCCTGATGCTCCTAACATGCCAAGAATTGGAGAAGTCACTGCCAGCAGTGTTGCTTTGTCTTGGCATGAACCTAAGGACAATGGTAGTCCCATCTTGGGCTACTGGATTGAGAGACGTGAGGTCAACAGCAAGTACTGGACCAGAGTGAACCGTAATCTTCTCAGCTCTCTTGCAGTCAAGGTTGAAGGTCTTATGGAAGGCCTGGTCTATGTCTTCAGAGTTTGTGCTGAGAATCTTGCTGGCCCTGGAGAATTCAGTGTCCCAACTGATCCTGTAGTTGCAATGGATCCAATTTGTAAGCTTCATATTTATTTCCCATGTCACTATACCAATACAAGAAAAGATATTTGCTTTACATAAACAGAATTGCAAAATAATTACTAGGTTACAAGTACTTAAAATATTTAAGTAATCAAAATGTCACTTGCCACCACGAGGACCACTGACATGGCACACACAAATTTAAACTTAAATTAAAATCTTATTTGCAAAGTCACTGCCAGGTGGCACAAAGGGATGCACTGCTTGTAAAGATTTTGTTTTATCAAACAACAATTAGAGCTGAATGTCATTATAGTGCCTCTTAGCACTCTTTTGTTTTCAATACAAATGAAAAATAGTGACAACCGTGGTGGAAGTAGGATCTTTCTGGATGATTAACTACTGTACATTACATATTTGTGCAGTGCCTCCGGGTCCTCCTGTGCCAAGAATTGTTGATACTACAAATACAACAGTTGAAATAGCCTGGATTCCTCCACTGTACAATGGTGGTGGAGACATTCTTGGATATCATGTTGAGCGTTGCCTTGTTGGGGAGAAAGAATGGATTCGCAGCACTGAGTTCAGATGCAAGGAATGCAAGTACACCTTGACTGGCCTGACCGAGGGGGCAGATTATAACATTCGTGTATATGCTGTAAATGAAGCTGGTCATGGAGTCCCAGGAATGACTGAACCAGTTCAAGTAAAAGAGCCTGAACGTAAGCTTATAAAAATACAGTTTGAAAAACATTAATAATGAATAGTAAAAATGTATCTAATGTAATATTTATTCTATAACAGAGGCCCCAGGAATTGAGTTTGATATCTCTGTAAGGAATGGAGTAATTATAAAAGCTGGAGAGACTCTGCGTATACCAGCTTATGTTGTTGGCAGACCCATACCTGAAGTGAAATGGACAAAAGATGATGGTGAACCTGACAAAGAACGTGTTATTATTGAAACTGTTGGAAAATGCAGCACTGTAAACATCAAGAATGCTCTGAGAACTGACCATGGCAAATATGAGATTACAGGAACTAATTCCAGTGGAACAAAATCTGCTTTTATCAAGGTTGATGTTATGGGTAAGGTAGCATCGTTAGAGTCATCATATATTTCTAATTTTGCATTGTCAAATGATTTAAATTATTCTGTCTTTTTTTGTGTAAAAAGATGTTCCTGGACCAGTGGTTGATTTAAAAACAGTCCATGTGACCAAGAAGATGATTTCCCTCACTTGGTCTGATCCTATTGATAATGGTGGAAGTGATATCATGGGATATGTTGTTGAGAGAAAAGATGCCAAAATGCACATATATAGACAACCACTGGAAACTGCTTCATGCAAATGCGACATTGTTGGTCTTCTTGATGGTGAAGAATATATGTTTAGAGTGGTTGCAAGAAACAAGTTTGGCCTTGGTGTCCCTGTTGAACTTGGACCTGTCCTAGCTGTGGATCCTAAAGGTAAAACCAGTTCAACTGGTCTCTCATTCTTTTTTTCTTGCTTAGGCTAAACACATTTTCATCAGTAATGAACATTGGCTTAAATATTTTGAAATTTCAGGTGTACCATCTGCACCAGAGAAGCTTCACTACACTGAAAGGACAAAGAACACTGTTACACTTACTTGGCAGCCTCCTCGCAGTGATGGTGGTTCTCCCATCAGAGGCTATTATGTTGAAAAGAAGAGAGAAGATAGTGATGAATTTGATGTTGCCAATCATCAGATCTGCAAAGATCTCACAATTACACTAGAAAATCTGAATGAGAAAATGATGTATGACTTCAGAGTAAAGGCTGTCAATGAGGTTGGGGATGGTGAACTATCCAAACCAATAAATGTCCATATTCAAGATGATGAGTGTATGTATTAGTTTCATTATATTTATTGTTGTAACAATTATGTTACATTTTGTGTTTGATAATATTGATGTTTTTTACCTGTTTTAGTTGCCCCAACTGTGACTTTGTTGAAGTACATCAAAAGCAATGCCATAACTGTCAAGAAAGGAGCAGCCATTGAAATTCCTGCTGAAATTGCTGGTCTGCCATTGCCCACCTTTGAGTGGACAAAGAATGGAGTTGTTCTTCAAAATTCAACTGAGACCATGACACTTGAATCTGAAGAGATTAACAGACAGACTATCAGAACCAAGATTGCCATTCCTGAAACTGTAAGACAAGACACAGGCCTGTACAAGCTAGCTGCCACAAATATTCATGGGACAGGCCAACAAATTATCAGAGTTGATATTTTAGGTATGATGCTACTTTTCATATGTTTTATAATAGACTGATAGCAATTAATCACAGTTTTACCCCAGAGAAGCACATTTAATTTGACATATCATCAAATTAATAATGTCTGGTGATTTGAGTACATTCATCAACCTACTTATAAGTATGTACCTACTTATAAGTACGTACAAGAACTGTTCGGAAAAGCACCAGGATATTTATTAAATATAATTTTTTCCTCTAGATCGTCCATTACCACCACAAAATGTTGTGGTCTCTGATATTAAGGCTGAATCTTGCTACCTCACTTGGGATGCTCCAGAGGATAATGGGGGAAGTGACCTCACCAATTATATTATTGAGAAGAGAGATGCCAGCAAGAAGAAATCAGACTGGGAGCAACTGACATGTTGTATTTTGGACAGACGCTATGGGGTTAGTGTGAAGTGAACATGCTGTGTTTAATGAGGAGAATTAAATAGGTAATTCTGAATTTTTACTAATTCTGATTTTTAAAGGTCTACAAGCTTGAGGCCTATGGAACTTACCAGTTCCAGATAAAGGCAGAGAACAAGTTTGGAGTCAGTGATGGGTGTGAATCAGAGAAAGTTGTCCTTAAGGATCCATATGGTCTTCCTGGTCCACCCCAAAGACCAAGAATCATTGGAAATTCCCGAACATCTATGCTGGTAGCATGGGATCCTCCAAAGGACAATGGTGGAGCAACCATTCAGGGCTACTGGCTTGAAAAGAGAGAAAGAGGAGCGGTGTACTGGAGCAGAGTCAACAGGGCTCCTGTAACAAAGCCAGCTGTTAAAAGCTTAGAGTACAATGTGCTGCATCTCATTGAAGGTGCTGAATACCAGTTCCGTGTGATGGCACAAAATGCTGCTGGCATTGGACCCCCAAGTGAAGCAACAGAATGTGTATTTGCCTTGGATCCAAGAAGTAAGTTGGATTGTGCTGCATTCATTTTCAAATAAAGCTGAGTGTTAGCTGTTTAAAAACAAGTTATACACTTATTTTACAGATGCACCGAGCCAGCCACCTGCGCCTCAAGTGAAAGACAAGACACCAAGCAGCGTATCTCTAGCCTGGTCTCCACCAGATAAGGATGGTGGAAGCCCCATTAAAGGCTATATCGTTGAAATTCAAGACGAAGGCTCACAAGAATGGAGAAGAGTGAATGAACCTGATAAGCTCATTCTCACTCCATCTTACACTGTGTCAGGGCTCAAAGAGAACAAGAAATGTCGATTCAGGATTGTTGCTGTTAATGCTGCTGGTGAATCAGAGCCAAGTCCAAGGACTACTGACATCCTGGTACAGGATATCCTTGGTAAGATATACCTATACATTATGTTCCATGGCAAACTTTTTCTTATTTTTTTATTTTGTCAATACATTTGGTCAGCTTAATCAATCTGGAAAACTGACCTTATTTTTGATATTATTAGACTATTAACAATTTTATGTACTTAAATTTTACAGAGGAACCCATTATTACATTGGAGGTGTCAGCTCCTGAGCTGCTTTCTTGTCATGCTGGAACAACAATTAAAATCCCTGCCACCATATCAGGCAGACCTGTTCCAGTGGTCAAATGGGAATATGATGGAACTGCCCGAACAGAGACAAAGAATGAGCAGCACATTCTTCCTGTGGATTCAAAGGTAAGACATTGCTCATTCATAATGCCTTCATATTAAAAACCCTAATACAGTTTTCCCATGAAATAAATACCACTGTATTAAAATTTCAACAGATCTCTTCGACTGATACCACAACAGAAGTAACTATCCCTGAGTGTAAGCTCAACCACTCTGGACAGTACATCATTACTGCTTCTAATAAAGCTGGAACTAAAGTGGTTAAAGTCCGTGTAGCAGTACTTGGTAAGACAGATAATGCTTGGTAAATAAAACTCTGACAATGCAAACAAAAACTATTTATTAATCAAAATTCTTTTTTCAGATTTGCCTGGGCCTCCAAAAGATCTCAAAATCACTGACATCACAAGAAGTACATGCAGACTTACATGGAAGCCTCCAGATAACGATGGTGGTGCGAGAATAAAGAGCTACTACATTGAGAAGAAAACAATTGAAGGAAAAGCCTGGACCAAGGTCAACCCAGCCTGTGCTAGTCAGTCCTTAGTAGTCCCAGACCTTGTTGAGGGACAAGACTACTTGTTCCGTATTCGAGCTGAGAATCGCTTTGGTATCGGACCACCTCTGGAAACCTTCCAAAGGACACGAGCAAAGGATCCTATCCGTGAGTATATTCAGTGACCCTCTCATCAAAAGCAAACTTGTCAATAAGTATGCTGGTACTGTTCAGTTAAAAGGCTATATACTTGCAGGTCCTCCCGATGCACCCACAAGAGTAAAAATTGTTGACGTATCCAAGGGGACAGTGACTTTGACTTGGAAGCCACCGAAAAATGATGGTGGATCCCCTGTAACTCACTACATTGTTGAACGGCTTTGGTGGGATTCTAGTGGAGAGCAGAAAGAGTCCTGGAGACAGTGCAATAGACGTGACATTGATACGACAACCTTCAAAGTGGAGGACCTCCATGAGGGTGCTGAGTATGAATTCCGCGTAAAGGCTGTAAATGAGGCTGGTGCAAGTAGACCGTCTTCAACTGCAGGACCTATCATCGCTAAGGACCAGACAAGTATGTAAAATACACTATGGTTTATTCATCTTATAGCAAGACCTTTAATGGAAATGCTACCCTTGCAAATTAATGCAAAGTAATATTGTATACTGATTACTTAGAATTTTTTATCCACAGAAAATATTCTATTTAACATTTAACAAATGCTTTCTTTTGTATAGGGGCACCTTCAATTGTGCTCGAAGAGTTTATGGAAGTTGAGCAAGGTACAGATATTCACATTATTGCTAAGATCAAGGGATGCCCATTTCCCACTCTGACCTGGCAGAAGGCCCCTCCCCACAAAAGTGATGCCAAGGTTGATATTGAATATGATGAGCATATCAATAAGCTTGTAACTGATGATAGCTGCACTCTGCTGATCCAGCAGGGCAAGCGCTCAGACACTGGTCTCTATACACTCACTGCCAGCAACAGCCTAGGCAAAGTCTCTAAAGAGATGAGACTTAATGTTCTAGGTAGGTCCTTCAAATAGCAAATTATTTATAATTAATATAACCTCACAAGTTCTTTAAATTAATATTTTGAGATTTCTGAAACTGATCACCACATTTTAATTTTTCAGGACTCCCGGGACCCCCTTCTGCACCAGTCAAGTTTGAGGAGATTCATGCTGAAAATATTTCCCTGTCATGGTTACCTCCTATAGATGATGGTGGCTCTAAAATCACAAACTACACCATAGAGAGACGTGTCTCCAATAGAAAAACATGGATTCCTGTGCCAGGTGCACCCAAAGAGCGCATGTTCACAATTGAGGGTCTAATGCCTGGCCATGAGTATGTGTTCCGCATCAGGGCACAAAATAAATATGGAGTTGGTGAACCTCTTGACAGTGAACCAGAGATTGCTAGAGATATTTTCAGTAAGTAGTCATGCTCAGACATAAAAGCTATTAGAAATTCATTAGCTCAATTATACACTTTTATGACTTACCATATTGCATCCTTTTTATAGCTACTCCTGGCCAGTGTGAGAAACCAACCCTATCAAGCATTACAATAGATTCAATGACAGTCAACTGGGAAGAGCCAGAAACAGATGGTGGTAGTCCAATTATTGGCTACTGGCTCGAACGCAAAGAGACCACATCAAAACGCTGGAACAGAGTTACTCGTGATCCAATCAGGCCAATGCCTTTTGGGGTTTCTTACAGAGTTACAGGACTCATTGAAGGCTCTCAGTACCTCTTCCGTGTGACTGCAATCAATGCTGCTGGATGTGGACCCCCAAGTTTACCATGTGACCCAACATTTGCCAGAGATCCAATTGGTGAGCAGATATATGTACATGTACATTTACCCATTGACTAGATAATTTTATCAAAAGCAAATTACAACTGAGCTGAGCAGATGAGATTTAAGGGTCTCGCACAAGGGGCATCAGTGAGATTGGCAGTAGCAGAATTTGAACTCACCATTCTGACCAGTAATCCAGAGCCCTAACCACTGAGCTCTACAGAGATATTACAATAGTGATTTTTGTATTTGTGATTATAGCAGCATCTCAGATTTATATATTTCTGTTTTTTGAGTAGCTCCTCCTTCACCACCAACCCCTAAAGTCACTGACTGGACAAAGAGAACAGCTGACTTGGAATGGATTCCACCTCTAAAAGATGGAGGCTCAAAGATCATGGGTTACTATGTTGAATACAAAGAGGAAGGCACAGAGGCATGGGTTAAGGTATGCTGTAAATTCAAATACTTACTTAACTACATCTTATAAGCTACTGTCCCCACTGTTGGTTAATGCATTATATATATATATATATATGTATAAATTATTTTAGGCCAAAGAAAAAGAAGTCAGAGGAACAAAATTTGTAATTACTGGCCTCAAAGAGAATGGATTTTACAAGTTTAGAGTTTTGGCCTTCAATGCTGCTGGGCTAAGTGAACCAGGAGAAGTTGCTGAAGTTTTTGAAATGAAGGACAAATTAAGTAAGTCTTACCAAAAATACTATTTAATTATTTTCATTGTTATTGTACTTTAGTTTTAAATTTACAACATATTTTGTAACATTTTATGTTTTTAATTTGTAACATATTTCTTTTCATGTTCCAGTTGCTCCAGGACTTGAAATGGATGTATCAATGAAAGAGAGGATTGTTATTCATGCAGGTGGTGTGATCCGCATCATAGCATATGTGTCAGGCGTGCCTGCACCTGAAATAACATGGAACAGAGATGGTGGAGTTGTTCCACAGGAGGCTGTTGTTGAGACCACATCAATCAGCACTTCATTAGTAATTAAGAATTGCACAAGAAAGCAACAGGGTGTTTATAGTTTAACAGCAAAGAATGCTGGAGGAGAGGTGAAGAAGACAGTCATTGTTGAGGTTCTTGGTAAGCAGGAGTATTAGAAAGATATTAGAAATCTATCTTGGAAAGACAGAGCATTTACACATCTGAAAATAAATAAAAAAACACATTGTTACATATTTTCTTTTATTTCCATCCCCAGATGTTCCTGGTCCAGTTGGTATACCTTTTATAGCAGATAATCTTACTACTGACTCATGCAAATTGACATGGTTCTTCCCAGAAGATGATGGCGGTTCTCCTATATCTAATTTCCTAATTGAGAAACGTGAAGCTGAACGCAAAGCTTGGACAGCATGCTCATATAATGCCGCTAGGCAAAATGCTGTGGTTAATAATCTTACTTTAGGAAAAGGATACTTCTTCAGAGTTGCACCTGAAAATGCAGTGGGAGTCGGTCCATTCCGTGAAACTGCATGTGAAATTGTCATCAGGGAACGTCTAAGTAAGTTGTTCTACTTTTTCATATTATAATAGTTATATTATTTACATAAGTGTAACACATACATGTCTGAAATACTGAAGCAAAAGTTTTATTGTAGTTTTTATTTTATATTGTATAATTGTATACAATTTTTTAACAAATATGATATCTATTTTATATTTTAATTAGGTGTACCAGACCGTCCAGAGGAAGTTGAGGTCACTGCTGTCACTAATGACCATATTAGTTTAACATGGAAGCCACCAAAGAATGATGGCGGATGTGAGGTGACTTCCTACATTCTGGAAGCACGTGTGATTGGCAAGGACAGGTTTATGAGATTGACCAAAGATAAACTGATGGACAGGAGATTCACCTATGATGGTCTTCGGGAGGGTGATACATTTGAATTCCGTGTGAGTGCAGTCAATGAGATTGGTCAGGGCAAGCCTTCCTTCTGCACCAAACCAATCACATGCAAAGATGAGCTTGGTATGAAAAACTAGTTCTTACTAAAATAACAATTACACATGTATATTACCACAGAAATATTTATATAATGTATGGAATTGATTGATTACTTTTAATTTTTTTCAGAACCTCCAACAATTGAACTAGACTTCCGTGACAAAGTTATTGCTCGTGTTGGAGATAGTTTTGCTCTGCAAGGACGCTACACAGGCAAGCCGGCCCCATCTGTTACATGGTCAAGAGATGATGAGGAGCTGAAGGCAGATCAACATGTTCAGTTCAAGAATACAATAAACACCATGTGCCTTGGGATTATCAAGGCTCAGCGTCAGCACAGTGGCAGATACTGTGTTACAGTTGAAAATTGTACTGGAGCCCGCAAGGGCATTTGCAATGTCACTGTTGTTGGTATGGGGATATGTATATATTATATATATTTATTTATTTATTTATTAATTTATTTTAATTATAATATATATAATATTATATATATTATATATATTTAATATATATAATTTTTTCCTCTACTTTATTGTAAACTACACTGTAAACTATATTAGTATATTAATGATTTCTTGTGGATGTACATTTCAGACCGTCCACTGCCACCTGAAGGTCCAGTTATATTTGAGGAAGTTCATAGAGATCATATGGTAATTTCTTGGAAGCCTCCTCTTGATAATGGCGGATGTGAAATTTCCAACTATATAATAGAGAAGAGAGATATTAACAGGGACATGTGGACCACTGTAACATCTGCCACCACAAAAACTACCTGCAAAGTACCCAAGCTTGTGGAAGGGCGTGTTTATATCATAAGAATCAGTGCTGAGAATATGTATGGCATCAGTGACCCACTGGAGTCTGAAGAAATGAAGGCCAAGGATCTTTTCAGTATGAAGTTTGTTTGTTTGTGGAAGTATATTTTAGACATTGTATTGTTCAGTATTTTAATGAGCATTTTAATGTTTCAATTTTTTAGGAGTACCTGAGGCACCTGATGAGCCTACTGTTAAAGAAGTGTACCATGACTCAGCCCTGGTGCTTTGGAACCGCCCTCGTGATGGTGGCAAGCCCATTACTAACTACTACTTAGAAAAGAAAGAGCCTTCTGCTAAGAGATGGTCCAGGGCAACTAGAGATCGCATCTACCCTGCTACCCAGTATAGGGTGCAAGATCTCACTGAAGGCTGTGAATATGAATTCCGTGTCATAGCAGAGAATGAAATTGGTACTGGAGATCCTAGCCCTCCATCTAAGCCAATACTAGCGAAGGATCCTATTGGTATGTAATTTTTATACTTGAAAAATAAAATAAACCTAAACAGCAAATTGCAGCAAACCACAATTGCCTAACTTTTGAAACTAGCCAAAACTTTTTTAAGGTGGTGTTTTATTCATTCATTTATTAGCACTTATTTTTTTCCTAATTTGAATGTGGCACACTTAAATATGCAGTGTGACACACAAATATACATTATTCAGTATGGTTTAAGTAGATTAGGAATATCCTCTGATATATGCTTTGCACTGAATAAAAAAAATATATCTTACAGTTTTAATGCACACAAACGATTTGTAGAGATCCCTTTAAATGATCACATTTATCTTTACAGTACGGCCTAGCCCACCTGTTCTACCTGAGGTCACTGACAAAACAAAAGATTCTGTGAGTCTGTCATGGCGTGTTCCTCGCCATGATGGTAAAGGCAAAATCTTTGGATACCTTGTTGAGTATCAGAAGCCTGGCGCAATTGAATGGTTGCAGGCCAATGACACACCAGAATCGTGCCCTGATACCAAGTTTGTTGTGAAGAACCTAAAAGAGGGAGAAGAATTCCGCTTTAGGATTATGGCTGTGAACGCAGCTGGAAAATCTGATCCTGCTTATGTAAAGGAACCAGTTAAAGTGCATGACAGACTTGGTAATTGTTTTGTTTTATTAAGTTATTCCTAAAACTGATGAAACCTATCAGTCCCAAATAGTCCTAATTATTCATATTTTATCCTTTTATCTGCAGAAGAACCAGAGTTGTTGCTGGATGCAAATATGTCACGGGACCATCTTGCTATGCTTGGAACAGATATCACACTAAGTGCTAAGATTAAAGGCATACCAATTCCCACTGTGTCTTGGAAGAAAAATGGTGATGATGTTCCTGCTCAATGTGTTATTGAAGTCACAGCAAGTGGAAGTAAACTACATATAAAGAAATGTACCCGTGCTGACTGTGGAAACTATACTATAACCATTCAAAATGCAGCCGGCTCAAAGACAGCAACATGCACAGTGCTTGTTCTTGGTATGTATAGCTAATATGTATATGTGTGTGTGTGTGTGTCCTGGTAATTAATTTTATTTTTACTTTTTGTGCAATGTAGATAAACCAGGACCGCCAAGAAAGCTCACTGTTTCAGATGTTACAAGTGAGTCAGCTTATCTAACCTGGCAAAAGCCAGAAGATGATGGCGGCGCTGTGATCTCTCACTATATTGTGGAGAAAAAAGATGTTGCAGCTGAGAATTGGGTACCAGTGTGTGCCTCATCGAAGAAGCTTAGCCTCATGGCTTTATACCTAATGGAGGGTGTTCAGTATTTATTCCGTGTAGCAGCTGAGAATCAGTTTGGAAGAAGTGCATATACTGAAACCAACAAGCCTATCAAGGCAGTTGATCCTCTCTGTGAGTATTTATTTAGATTATATGACTTTGATGTAATCATTAGGTTATATTAGATTAGATAAGATTAGATTAAACTTTATTGCCATTGTGCAAAGTACATGTACAAAGCCAATTAAATGCAGATAAATTACAAATAAAGACATATAGCTATGGGGGCTTATATATACAGGGCAGTGGATGTCTTATATGCAGGGAGTGCAGTAGGTGTTATAAATAGGGATAAATATTATATACATACAGAGAATAGATTATGGATAAAATATTCAGTAGTACAAAAACCACATTATAGGTTATGTGTTGTGCAAAGATGCAACAGTTTAGTAAAAATAAATAAATATAAGGGTGTTATTGCTATCGTTGTTTATATTTTTTATTCAGTTCCCTTCCAGATGGGACTCAATTAAATCCATCCTGTTGCAAACCTAATCATTAAAACAGCTCCATGAATTGAATTTAGCACATTAGTTAAAAGCATTAAGCATTAAGCATTAGTGTAATTAACACAAAACTTTATATCTTTTAATGTCTCCAGATCCTCCTGGCCCTCCCAAGAATTTGCACCATGTCGATGCAGAAAAAACTGAAGTATGGCTTGAATGGGAGTGGCCTGATCGTACTGGTGGAAGTGAAATCACTGGATTTATTGTTGAACATCAAGAAGAAGGGGCCACTGACTGGGTCACCTTTAAAACTGTCAGCAACCCAAACTGCCATGTTACTGGACTTGAAGAAGGAAAAACGTACAGATTCCGTGTAAAATCCCAAAATGCTATTGGCATTAGCCGACCAGATACAAGTGTACCAATTACTTGCCAGGAGAAGACTTGTAAGTTTAATTTATTTGAAACTACTTTGTGACTATATATATATATATATATATATATATATATGTGTGAAGATATATTTAACACAAATTTACCACTGTGGTCTCTGCCTCAACACAGCATGAACAAACAATTTAAATAATGTCTGCAAGATATTAAGTTTTTCTTTACTTTTATTTTTTGTTTGTTTTACAGTGGCACCGTCTATTGAAGTTGATGTGAAACTCATTGAGGGTCTTACTGTAAAGGCTGGAAGCACAATTGTACTCCCTGCAGTCATGAAAGGAATACCAATTCCAACACCCAAATGGCTAAGTGATGGCACTGAGCTGAAATCAGAGGGCAAATACAAGATTAATAATGAAGGAACTTCAACAGTTCTAAGCATTGCTGATTGTGCAAGGACGGACAGTGGAGAATATATTCTTACTGTTTCAAATCCCGCAGGAAGCAAGTCAGTTGCTCTTCATGTAACAGTGCTTGATCTTCCTGGTCCTCCGATTGGACCTGTCAACATCCTTGAGGTTACTCCTGATCACATGGTTATCCAATGGCGGGCACCTAAGGATGATGGTGGCACACCACTGATGAATTACATTGTTGAAAAGAAGGATGTCAAGAAGTCTTGGGAACCATGGTCTGTTGTTACTTCTGGAAGTATCAGCAACAAAGCAAAGGTCCCACGTTTAGAGAAGGGTCGTGAATATATTGTACGCATTCGTGCTGAGAACAAGATTGGCATTGGTGCTGCTCTTGAAAGTCCTCCAACTATTGCGAAGCATATGTTTAATCCACCAGGCCCTCCTGGGCCACCAACATGTTCAGATATTACAGAAAATGCTGTGACATTGTCATGGACTGCACCAGAAACTGATGGTGGAAGCCCAGTTAGTGGCTACATTGTGGAACGCAGGGAAATGACTGGTAAATGGATTCGTGTGAACAAAACACCAGTTTTGGATATTCGCTACAGAGTCTCTGGTCTTTTTGAGGGAAACATCTATGAATTCAGAATTTTTGCTGAAAATGTTGCTGGTGTAAGTGAGCCTTCCTATCCTTCAGACCAAATAAAAGCCACACGACCAATTGCTCCTCCTGGACCTCCAAGTAACATAAGACTGAAGGATTGGAGCAAATCATATGCAGATTTGGTTTGGACCAAGCCTAACAGAGATGGTGGTAGCCCTGTTTTAGGCTATGTTGTTGAAATCCAAAAATCTGGCTCTGCACAGTGGGAAAGGATCAATAAGGACCTTATCAAGCAATGTGCATTCAGAGTCCCAGGACTTATTGAAGGCACAGAGTACAGATTCCGTATTAGAGCATCTAACAAAGTTGGGGATGGAGAGCCACGAGAGCTAACAGAGACAGTACTTGCCAAAGACATCCTTGTTCCTCCAGAGATTACTGTTGATGTTGCTTGCCGTGACCTTGTAACAGTTCGGGCAGGACAGATCATCAGCCTTGTCGCCCGGGTTAAAGGCAGACCCGATCCTGAAATCACATGGACTAAGGATGCAAGAGCCTTAGGCAGAGACAAGAGAACAGAAATGATTAACAACTTTCCAATTGTTGAACTAGTCATTCAGGATGCTGTAAGAGGAGACTATGGAAAATATGCAATTCAAGCTAAAAACAGCTGTGGTCAAGCAAATGCTACAATCATTGTTAATGTGCTTGACATTCCTGGAGCATGCCAGAACCTAAAGGTTGCATATGTGACCAAGGACTCCTGCATGGTGTCTTGGGAAAATCCAGAGGACAATGGTGGCACAGAAATTACAAATTACATAATTGAGCGCCGGCAACCTAGTCAAAGGGGATGGACAATTGTTTCATCTGATTGCACCAAACGTCTTGTGAAGGCTCCACTTGTGGAGAACTGTGAATATTTCTTCCGTGTTAGCGCAGAGAATAAAATTGGTGCAGGACCACCAACAGAAACAAAATCAGCAGTACTTGCTGTTGACCCAGTTGAAAAACCTGGTGAGCCAGAGAATTTCCATATTACTGAAATTGGAAAAACCTTTGTCTTCCTTAAATGGAAGAAGCCAGAGTATGATGGTGGTAGTCGCAATCTTGCTTATCATGTGGAAAAGAAACCAAAAGAGGCAGAAGAATGGGAAAGACTCCACAAAGGTGCTATTAAAGAGACATATTTCATGGCTGACAGATGCATAGAAAACCAAATATATCAATTTAGAGTACAAACTAAAAATGAAGGAGGAGAGAGCAACTGGGTGAATACAGCTGAAGTTCTTGTAAAGGAGGAACTTGCAGTTCCGGCGCTACATGTCAAGTTGGAAGGTGTTCTGGTAGTTAAAGCCGGAGAATCCATTCCAATTGAGGCAGAGGTTAAAGGCAAACCACAACCAGATGTCAAATGGGCTAAAGAAGGTGACACTGAAGATATCAATCGAAGTCCTCGACTACAGGTTGAAACTGGTGTTAACTTTTCTAAATTCCTGCTTACAAATTCAAAACGAGCAGATACTGGAAAATATACCATCACTGCAACAAATCCTGCTGGAACCTGTACTGCTGAGGCTAAAGTGAATGTTCTTGATAGACCTGGACCTGTTAGAGATCTCAAGGTGTCAGGCATTTCAGTGGATAGATGTAAGTTGGAATGGGAAGTGCCTGAGGATGATGGTGGATGTGAAATTTATAACTACATAATTGAGAAATGTGAGACAAAGAGAGGTGTCTGGTCAATTCATTCTTCGGCTATTATAAAAAATTCTGCCAATGTAACTCGTCTAATTGAAGGAAATGAGTACATCTTTAGAGTAAGGGCAGAAAACAAGATGGGGACTGGACCTGCTGTACAAACAGAGTCTATTATTGCAAGGACCCAATTCAGTAGACCTGGTGCACCAGATGCACCTGAGGTGACCAAAGTTTCAAAAGATGAAATGGCAGTTGTATGGTGCTCCCCTGATAATGATGGTGGAAAACCTATCACTGGTTATATTCTTGAAAAGAAAGAAGAACATGGTATTAGATGGGCACCAGTTACTAAATCTCCTATTGCCAGTACATGTTTGACTGTAACAGGACTGTTGCCTAACCATGAATACCAATTCCGTGTAAAGGCTGAGAATGAGGTTGGAGTTGGTGATGCAAGCAAGCCATCTAGAACATACACTGCAAGGGATCCTGTTGGTATGATTTAGTTTAACCTAACACAACACTTATTGTAAATGTTTTATTTTTTCTTGATTTAAAAACTGTTCTCCCTTTGTAGGGCCTCCTGGTCCTGTTGGAAACTTAAAGGTGACCGATAGTTCCAAAACATCAATCACTCTTGGATGGACAAAACCTACACATGATGGTGGTGCTCCACTCATTGGATATGTAGTTGAGCTCAGAGTCAAGGGCACAGGCAAGAAGGGAGAAGAAGGATGGAAGAGGTGCAACGTTGCAGCCCAGCTGATTGGAACAGAGTTCACAGTCACAAGTCTGGATGAAAAGCTTGAGTATGAATTCCGTGTTTCTGCACAAAACCAGATAGGTTTGAGCCAACCAACTAATCTTGAGGGAGCTGTTTCTCCACGAGACATTTTTGGTGAGTTACTGAAAAACTGAAAATGCACTAACAACAGAACAGATAATTGCTGCCATGATTTATATTTATATTTATAAATATATATATATATATATATATATATATATATATATATATATATATATATATATATATATATATATTTATATTTATATTATATATATGTATATATTGACACTCTTGTTTCAAATTTATATAAATTTATTTATATTAAATATATTTATTTATTTATATTTATAAATATATATATATATATACATATATATATACAGTGTATTTATACATGTGTGTGTTTTGGTCTTCTCTCAAATAGATGCCCCAGAAGTTGTTTTGGATGCTGAGCTGAAAAAAGGTCTTACTGTTAGAGCTGGCTGCCCAATAAGAATAGTTGCAACTGTCAGAGGACGACCACCTCCAAAAGTGTTATGGAGAAGAATGGGAATTGATAATGTTGTCAAGAAAGGTCATGTGGATCTCATTGACACAATGACATTCCTTGTCATCCCTGATACCACCCGTGATGATTCAGGCAAATACTCCCTCACTGTAACAAGCCCAGCAGGAGAAAAAGCTGTATTTATCAATGTTAAAGTACTTGGTAAGTAGAACAAATGTAACAGTAAACAACTCGAAAACAACAGTTTTATTTACATACAGATTTCACTGTTTCATTTAAATGTTTTAACAGACACACCTGGACCGGTTGTTGGTCTGGAGGCCACAGATATTACAATGGTATCTTGCAACCTTTCATGGTCCCCACCTGAAACTGATGGCGGCAGTGAAGTAACTCATTATATTGTTGAGAAGCGTGAAATAGATCGCAAGACTTGGGCAACAGTTAAAACTGATATAGCTAAAACAACGTTTAATGTCAGCAATCTTGTACCAGGAACAGAATATTACTTCAGAGTTACTGCAGTGAATGTGTATGGTCCCGGTGTTCCAAAGGCCACACAGAGATCATATCTGGCTTCTGATCCTATCAGTAAGTATCACATAAATTGAAACATTTAAAAAGTTGATCGGATGTTTAGAATTTTTTGTAATTATTTGTTTGCCTTAGGTAAACCTGATCCACCACAGAAGGTAGATGTTTTGGAGATCACTAAGAACAGTGCTAAGGTGGGCTGGGTCAAACCAATGAGGGATGGTGGAGCTAAGATTGATGGCTATATAATTGACTACCTTGAGGTTCCTGAGCCCAAAATAATCAAGAAACCAGTGGTGGGTGAAAGTGAGGTGGAGCCTGGTGCTCAGCCTGTGTCCCCACCACCACCAGTGGTGAAGAAGGAAGAAATAAAGGAGGTAAAGAAAGAATGGACACCATATACCACTGTGAAAGATTTATTTGTCTCTGTTGTTGGGCTGAAGGAAGGAAGGAAATATCGCTTCAGAGTGGCTGCACGAAATGCCATGGGAGCTAGTCTTCCCACTGAAACCAAAGAAGCATATGAGATTAAAGAACAAATGTGTAAGTTACTGTATTCAACTTTTATGTTAAATAATTTGGCTCTTAATGATATGCTATCTGAAAATACTTTATGTTTTTTTTTTTATAGTGGAACCCAAGGTTATCATGCCAGAGCTTGTAACTGCAAAAGCAGGAGCAAGAGTGAGAATTGAGGCTCTTGTATCTGGCAAGCCAGCACCTGTGTGTCAGTGGAAGCGAGGAGATGACAAGGTGGTCCCCTCAAGCCGCCTTGCAGTACACAAATCCCAGAACATGTGTGTGCTCATCATCAAAGATGTCTCAAGAACAGATAGTGGTCAATATAGCCTTGTTGCAGAGAACTGCTCAGGAAAGGTGGAACCAGTTATTAAGATTGTCATTAAAGGTTAGTATTTTTAATTAGATAAATCACAGAACTTCATCTGCCAATGTATTAGGCACATATCCCTTGTAAGTGTCATTGGATATTTTATCATGTTTTTCTAACATGTAGAGTACTATGCTAAAGTCATAGACATATAGATAAACTGCTGTAAAAGCAAAAATGTCTTCGAAAATAATGAAATTAAACATTACTACATTAAAAATATATAAAGAAAAGTAAACAATGATAAACTATATAGAAAATAATGTCAACATTTGGTGTGACAATATTTTGCTTTGTCTCAGCCACGGTTCTTCTATGTTTGGAGATTTTAAAAGGTGTTTGTACTGGCTCAATAATAAAAAAAAGTCATAAACATCTATAACAAAAATTGTACCAAAAATCTGTGTATACAGTACAGTACTGAAGGAGTATTTCTTTATATATATATATAAATATAAAATATTATATGACATACAGTATTAGGCTTATTACCCATGCAATATATAGTAAAAAGTAAAATGCCTTATTACTACTGAAATGTTATTACAGCATTCTAAAAATGAACAAAAACACTGGAATGCTTTTTTTGCAGATATTCCTGGACCACCTGAGCCCCCATTTGAAATAAGTGACATTGACTCCGATGCTTGTACACTGTCTTGGAACCCACCACTAGAAGATGGTGGTAGCAATATCACTAATTATGTGGTTGAGAAATGTGATGTGAGCAGAGGTGACTGGGTTACTGCCCTTTCCAGCTGTGGCAAGGCTGGCTGCAGACTTGGTAAACTTATTCCTGGAAAGGAGTATATGTTCCGTGTTCGTGCAGAGAACCGTTTCGGAATTTCTGACGCCATTACATCTGAGAGGATGATAGCTAAATTTCCCTTTGGTAAGTTAAGCAAGATAATTGTAATTATATAGTAGTTCTTTAAAATCTATTTTATGAAATGATACTTACTATACATTTTTCCCAGATGTTCCTGGTGAACCCTTGAACTGTCGAATTACAAAAATAAACAAGGACTGCATGTTTGTGGCTTGGGATAAGCCAGAATCAGATGGTGGCAGCCCAGTTACTGGATATTACATTGAGCGAAAAGAGAGGAATAGTCTCTTATGGGTTAAGGCTAATGATTCAGTTGTGAGAACAACTGAATATCCTTGTGCTGGTCTCATTGAGGGTCTGGAATACACGTTCAGAGTATCTGCTATTAACCGTGCAGGACAGGGCAAACCAAGTGCAAAGACTGATTTTGTTACAGCAAGAACACCAGTGGGTAGGTTGATGTATATTGAAATATATCCAAAAATATTAGTTAGTTTATATTCACTTGTGTTACATTATTTAAAAACTGTATTCATCTCTGTCATTACAGATGCTCCTGGTAAACCAGAGGTACTTGATGTGACCAAAAATACAGTTTCACTGGTTTGGTCCAAACCAAAGAATGATGGTGGAAGCAAGATCATCGGATACTATGTTGAAGCCTTGAAGGTTCCTGGAGACAAATGGGTGCGATGCAACATAAGCAGTCAGAATGTACCTCGGGAAGAGTACAGTGTATCTGGATTGGAAGAGGGTGCCCAGTATCAATTTAGGGTTATTGCAAAAACAGCCATTAATCTTAGCAGGCCATCTGAAGTCAGTGACCCTATTCTGGTGTCTGCAGAGAATGGTGGGTTTTTTTATAGACAGTTTACTTTTCACCTTTGAGTACAGTGACACTCTTGTTTCATTTTATACATTTTATTGTTCACAGTTCCTCCCAGAATAGAACTGCCAATACAAATGAAGAAGATGGCACCAAAGAAAGCTGGGTCAGATATCTGCCTTGAAGCTGAGGTTTTTGGTAAACCAATGCCAAAGGTTACATGGAGCAAGGATGGAAAAGTGCTGAGCATGGATAAAGACATGAAGATGTCACAAAAAAGACACCTATTTTGTCTAAACCTGACTGCAGTTACAAAACTACATACAGGGCAGTACAGCATTCTTGCTGAGAATGCAAGTGGGTCGAAGACAGCAGACATAGAGCTCACAGTTTTGGGTCTGTATTGTGTATTAATACCCTTTAGCACATTGATGTCTTACAAATGGCATATAATATAAATATGAAATATTTTCATTGAATGAGTTAATTTATTTTATTATGTAATATTTCATGAAAAATAATTCATTAATGCCATTTCATATCACACATGCAGATGTGCCTGGTCCACCTGCCTCTATCAAGTTAGAAGAGGTATTTTCTGATCATGTAAAATTGAACTGGACAGCTCCACTTGCAGATGGTGGTTCACCAATTACAAACTATATTGTGGATAAGCGTGAGTCAAGCCGAGCTAATTGGGCCCAGGTTTCTGCAAAAATCAGCCGTGACATAACCGAATTTTGTGTGGAAAGACTGATAATGGGTCATGAATACCAGTTCAGGGTACGTGCTGAAAACCGTTATGGAGCTGGTGATGCCATCCTCTCAGATCTTGTTGTTACAAAGGACCCTTTCAGTAAGATATCTACATTCTTTTTAAATAACAAATGTCCTCTTGCATATTCATATGCATAAAAATGTTGTCATGCAACAAAGATTTACATATTTATGCTTGCTATTAACAGCTGTTCCTGGACAATGTGATGCACCAATCATTACAAATATCACAAAGGAGAAAATGACTGTAAGCTGGAAGGAACCCTCAGATGATGGCAACTCTACCATTCTTGGATATGTTGTTGAAAAGCGTGAGACCAAAGAAATAAACTGGACCAAATTAAATAGGAAGCCATTACTTGCAAGATCGCTTGAAGTTGGAGGTCTCTCAGAAGGGGCTCAATATGAGTTCAGAGTTATTGCAGTTAACAAAGCTGGTCCTGGAAAACCTAGTGAGCCATCAAATTCTGCTGTAGCAGTTGATCCTATCTGTAAGTCAGTTTACAATGTTATTCACATCACGTCTGAATTTATTTATTTATCGATTTTAATTTCTAATAATGTCATTAACAGATCCTCCTGGACCACCAATTTCACCAAAGGTTACAGACACAAGTAACAGCACTATTAGCTTATCTTGGACTAAACCTGCAAATGATGGTGGAAGTGAAATTTTGGGATATCTAGTTGAATGCAAAAGAACAGATGCAACAGACTGGATCAGATGCAATGTCCCAAAGAATCTACAGGACACACACTATGTTGTCACTGGACTCTTGGAGAAATCAGAATATCAGCTACGTGTTAGTGCGGTGAACAAAGTTGGCTTTAGTCAGCCATGTGAAGTCCCAGATAAACATGTTGCAAAGGATGTGTTTGGTATGAATTTTTTACTTTTTTTAAAGCATGAAAACTACAACTGAAAGCTGTACAATTATTACATAATACATCATAGATAGAACATACCTGGTCCATACTATAACTTAAAAGATGATTTTCATTTAATTTCAGTTGCACCCGAGGCTGAACTTGATGCAGAGTTGAAGGATACATTGGTGCTTCAGGCTGGTGCTCGAATGAAACTTCATGCCAAAATTAAAGGCCGACCTACTCCAAAGGTCACATGGGCCAAGATGAATACAAACATAAAGGACAGACAGGGAATTGTCATTAAAGTCTCAGACACTGAAACAATGGTTTATGTTGAAAAAGTTAATAGAAATGATGCAGGAAAATATATTCTCAACCTTGATAGTGTCAGTGGCATGAAGATGTACACAGTTGTCGTTAAGGTTCTTGGTAAGTTCACAAATGTCACTAAAATATTTATTATGAATTTTTTAAAGAAAAAACATTAAAATATCTCACTGCAATTTTTTTTACCACCTAACAGATACCCCAGGCCCACCACTAAACCTGATGGTGAAAGAGACATCAAAGGACAGTGCATCTATCATGTGGGATGAACCACTAATTGATGGTGGAAGTGAAATTACAGGTTACATAGTAGAAAAACGTGATGCAGAGAGAAAAGCATGGTCCACAGTTTCAGCCAGCTGTAATAAAACATCTTTCAAGATTGAAGACCTGGAGCCTGGTAGATCCTACTACCTTAGAGTAAAGGCTCAGAATAAGTACGGCACTGGTGAACCTGGTGAAACAGCAGATGCTGCCAGAGCCTCTGGTAACTAAACCACTTTTTAAAATTGTTTGTAAATGTTTTAATATAAGTATCTAAATTATACTGTCATTACGATGTACCACAATAACATCCAGTGAATTATTTTTTTCAGAACAACCTGGACCAGTCTTGGACTTCAAGGCCTTGCTAGTAACTAGAGATTCATGCACACTTTCTTGGAAGAAACCAGTTAGTGATGGTGGTAGTCGCATAATTGCATATGTGCTTGAAGTTCTTAATGGTGAAGACAAATGGAAGGAACTTCTAAGATCCAGGAACATGCAATATAGTGCTAAAGATCTTGTTGAAGGAAGGGAATACAAATATAGAGTAAGGGCAACCAACGATGCAGGCGATGGCCCAGTGAAGGAGCTCTCCATTGTGGCAAAGGATGTTATTGGTGAGATTTTATAATGTATTGATAGTATATAATAGAATTTTAACTTACTTACCATATGTATACTGTCTCTAACTTCTTCGATTTTGTTTGTGTAGTTTCTCCCAGCTGTGATTTAAGGGATTTGCCAAACTTGAACTACATTGCAAAAGAAGGAAGCACTGTTCGAGTCAAGATTCCCATCATTGGTAAACCTGTCCCAACAGTCTCATGGAAGAAGGGTGAAGATGAAAATTTGACTGACACTGGAAGAGTGTGTGTGGAATCGACTGCTGTTAATACAACTCTCTTGATTCGTGACTGCCAGAGAAATGATGGTGGAAAATATACCATTACTCTTCGTAATAGTGCTGGATCAAAAGAATCCTCTATATTTGTAAGAGTCGTTGGCAAACCAGGAATTTGTACAGGACCTATCAAGTTTAAGGAAGTAACAGCTGATGGAGCTACTTTAAAATGGGGTGTTCCTAAAGAAGATGGAGGATCAGAAGTCACCAACTACATTCTAGAGAAACGTGATTCCATTACCAATATGTGGGTAACTGTTTCCTCAGCAGTGGACACAAACAGTTATAGAGTGTCTGGTCTCCATGAAGGAACAGAATATATCTTCAGAGTTTCTGCAGAAAACAAATATGGAGTTGGAGAGGGTCTTAAATCTGAACCTATGGTTGCCAAGCATCCATTTAGTAAGTTTACATTAGAATTTTTCTCAATAATCACAAATGCATATTACAATAAAGTCAGCTAAACATTTATATATTTCCATCAGATGTTCCTGATGCTCCACCTGCACCACAGATCTTGAGCATGCGTCATGACTCAGCAACCTTGGCTTGGTCTGATCCACGAAAAACAGGCGGTTCACCAATTACGGGTGATAAAACGTTTATGACTTCAAATTTTCGAAAATTTCCAAAATATTCAACATTAAATTTTGTATTTAATGTTGTATGTATTATGTATTCTGTATTTGTTTACTCATAATTACAGAAGATATATGTGTTTTCAGGATATCATGTGGAATTCAAGGAAAGAAACAGCATGTTATGGAAAAGAGCTAACCCAGCACCTTTAAAAATGAAAGACTTCAAAGTAAAAGGTTTAACTGAGGGCCTGGAATATGAGTTTAGAGTAATGGCTATAAATTTGGCTGGCGTTGGCAAGCCAAGTCCTCCGACTGAGCCAATGGTTGCCTTGGATCCTATTGGTATGTAAGACCTACTATTAATTGCAATACCTACTAGGGATGCAACAATACAGTTAAACCACGGTTCAATACGTACCGCGGTTTTTACCCACGGTTTTCGGTTCGGTTCGGATGGCTTGGCAAATTAAAGTTTTTTTTCCATTATTCTTTGTTTAGGTGACAGGAACTGTAAGTATGTTAAGAAGAAAAAAACTGGTTTTAGCTGCAATTCTCTTTATTTAACTTAAATGCAAAAATCAACTAACACAATGAAAGTGTACTGAAAATAGTGAGATATAGAAATTAGCGCTTATATGACTTTATTACAGGAGATGTGTTTGGAGGACGGTGCTCTTTATTTCCAATCCGCTCTGTAATGACCAGTCACTGTGAGATAACGCTCTGTTACCCCCGAGCTCCAACTATCTGTTATTAGAGCAAGACTTTTTGCTTTAACCAAAGCGTTTTCAATTTTTTGCGCGTTTTTTCGTAGACGTAAGGAAAAAAGGCTCCCACTTCCACACAGTGATATTGTGGGGTGAGGGAGCTGTAGATGTGTGGTCATGTTGGAAGTATTTCCATGTCAGTATCTAGCTCGTGTGTAACACTGCTTAAACACAATCATTTTTTGTTTACCGTTTTTGTTTCATCGGCATTATGGTCAACAACAAATGTTCCCACACCACAGATTTGAATCACGGTGCTGCTTCCTCGTGTTTCTGTCTCACTTCACCGCCCTCCAGGGTTAGAGTGAAATCTTACACCAGCATCACAAGCATGGTCACTGCCCCTAACTTTAGCGCTCACTGATTGGATATTTACTCGTGGGGAGGCGTGTCTGTCTCAGCACGTAGACATACCGTGCAGGCAAACACACACAGGAGGTACAGAGAGTAATAGAGTGCATGAAGAAAAAAAAATACCAAAAAAAATGCATGGTTATTATTGTTTAAAGAAAAAACCATGGTTCACATGCGTATTGAACCGTGGAGGTCGTACCGAACGGTTCAATATTATATTGAGTATTGTGGCATCCCTAATACCTACCCTATTCAATTTCACAATATACTATTTTATTTGCAATCTGTTTGGCCTGTTTTAGATCCGCCTGGTAAACCTGATGTAATCAGCATCACAAAAAGTACAGTTACACTTCAATGGACTGAACCTCAGTATGATGGAGGACACAGACTTACGGGTTACATTGTTGAGAGACGTGATCTTCCTGCGAAGTGCTGGGTGAAAGCCAACACTGTAAATGTTGTGGAATGTGCATATACTGTGGCTAACTTGCAGGAGGGTTGCAAGTTTGAATTCAGAATCAGAGCCAAGAATTCAGCTGGGGCAATAAGTCCACCATCTGAACAAACTGATACTCTTGTATGCATGGATGAATATGGTAATATTTTTACTTTGTTGCTTGACTAACACGTTTATGCATTTTAATAAAGTACATGCTTAAAACACTTTTCTTTCATTATCCCACAGCGGCCCCAGCAATTATTATTGACCCCACAGTAAAGGAAGGGCTTACAGTCAGAGCTGGAGACACAATATTCATTACAGCAACAAGTATTTTGGGAAAACCTGCACCAAGTTCAGTCTGGTCAAAAGGAGGAAAGTATTTCAAGCCATCAGATATATGCCAGATTGAGACTACTCCTACATCCTCTACTCTGTCTATCAAATATGCAAGCAGAAAGGATTCAGGAGAGTATACCATTACAGCAAGCAATCCATTTGGTGTTAAAGAAGAAAATGTCAAAGTAAAGGTGTTAGATGTCCCTGGGCCCCCAGGACCAATTGAAACAAGTGGCATATCATCTGAAAAAGTTACTTTGACCTGGGCACCACCTAGTGAAGATGGTGGATCTGCAATTAAGTATTACATTCTAGAAAAGAGGGAAACAAGCCGTCTTCTTTGGACAATTCTTGCAGAAAAGGTTATTGACTGTCATTTTGTTGCAAATAAACTAATCCAAGGGAATGAGTACATATTCCGTGTATCAGCTGTCAACCATAGTGGATCTGGTGATTTTTCACATTCAGAGCCTGTGAAGATGGTGGATAATTATGGTAAGCAGCACCATAAGCTAACGATGAATAGTGTACATTGCCTTTTTGCATAATTAGTCTAAACAAAAACTCTATTCCTTACAGGTCCCCCAGGCCCTCCAGCAAGACCAGAGGTGGAAAATATTGGAGGCAGGACTGTTACACTTACATGGAAGAGACCAGCTGATGATGGAGGCAGTGATATCACAGGCTATATGGTTGAGAAAAAAGAAAGAAAGGGTGTAAGGTGGTCAAGAGCATCAAAGAAGACTGTACCTGACCTTCAGTTTGAGGTGCAAGGCCTCACAGAAGGAGAAGAGTATCAATTCAGAGTAACAGCTGAGAACAAGGCTGGCTTTGGGGAACCCAGTGAGCCGTCACAACCTGTTAGAACAAAGGTCATGGCAAGTAAGTAAAATCTGTAAAACGTCAGTTATGACTCTTTTTCTAATTCCATATAGACCAATAACAATACAAACTGAGAGTATATAATGCACCTGATTATATTTTGCCTTGAAATTAAAAATTAATAATGATACTATGAAAATAGTGAGGAGGTCAGGTTTTATGTCAGTTTGCTCTGAAAACATGTAAACGGCATTAGCATGACATCGATAGTTTACCATACAATACAAAAATTATCTATACTTTTTTTCTAGTAGACCTTTTACACATTACTTTGATGTAGAAAATAAGAATGACTATGCTGTTGCTTAACCACTGAAAAAGTCATCTTCATTGTATCTACATTGAAAGATCTATATTTGCAGTTTATTATCCTAACATATTTTCTTTTATTTAGATGTACCCGGACCCCCAGTCAACCCAAGAGTCACAGATACGACAAAAACCACAGCTGAACTGCACTGGGGTAAACCTTTAAATGATGGTGGCATGCCTGTTACAGGATATACTGTTGAGCACAAAAAGGATGGAGAAGAAACATGGGTGAAAGATACAACTACACCTTTAATGATCACAGAATTTGTTGTTCCAAACCTGGAGACTGGAGCAAAGTATCATTTTAGAATCAGTGCCATGAATGCAATGGGAGTTGGTGATCCAGCACAAACAGTAGATGTTACTGAAATTATCGAACGTAAAGTAATCCCAGACCTGGAACTTGATGTTGAATTAAGAAGAACACTAGTTGTCAAAGCTGGATGCTCTATTCGCATATTTGTTCCAATTAAAGGCCGTCCAACTCCATCTGTTACTTGGACAAAGGAGGAGACTGCACTAAAAACCCTTGCCAACATTGACAATACAGAGTCTTACACTCTTTTAGTCATTCCTGATTGCAACAGACATGATGCTGGAAAATATGACTTAACATTAGAGAATGCTGCAGGAAAGAAGACTGCCTTTGTGAATGTTAAAGTTTTGGACTCTCCAGGGCCTCCTATTAATCTTAAACCAAAAGCCATTGACAAGGAAAGCATTACACTTCAGTGGGAACCACCTCTTATTGATGGTGGTGCAAAGATTACTAATTACATAATTGAAAAGAGAGAAGCTACTCGCAAAGCTTATGCTACTGTAGTAACAAAATGTGCCATGTGTTCTTTAAGAGTTCCAAATTTGTCAGAGGGGTCAGAATATTATTTCAGAGTATCTGCAGAAAATGAATTTGGAATTGGTGAAGCAGTAGAAACCCTAGATCCCATCAGAGCATCTCAAGCACCAAGTCCCCCAGAAATGGTCACAATTACTGACGTTACCAAAAACTCAGCTAGTCTCGCATGGACCAAACCAAAACATGATGGTGGAAGCAGAATAACTGGGTATGTTATTGAAGCTCAGAAAAAAGGAACAGACCAATGGGCTCATGTGACAACTGTAAAGGCTTTAGACTTTACTGTAAAGAATTTAAATGAAAATGAGGAGTATGTATTCCATGTCATGGCAGTTAACTTGTCAGGCAGAAGCCATCCTCGAGAAAGCAAACATGTCATTATAAAAGAACAAAGCACAGAACCAGAATTTGACTTGCGGGGTATCTGCAAGAAGACAGTCATAGCAAAGGCTGGAGATGACATAAAGGTTGAGATACCTGTAATTGGGCGTCCTAAACCTACAGTAACCTGGCAGAAAGACCATCAAGCTCTCAAGTTAATGCAAAGGACAATGGTGGAAAATACCTCTACCTCTACCATCTTGACTATAAATGAATGTTTGAGAAGTGACACTGGAGTGTATTCAATTACAGGGAAAAATATAGTTGGTTCAGTTACTGAGAACATCATAATCAAAGTGCACGATGTCCCTGGACCACCTAAGGGACCAATAAAATTAGACAAAATATCACGTGATTCCATTGAGTTCTCATGGGATCTACCTGAAAATGATGGAGGTGTACCAATTAATAACTATATTATTGAAATAAGAGAAACCACCAGTCAGAATTGGACCGAACTCTCTTCAATGGTCATTCGAACAACATTTAAAGCACTTCATCTAACAACAGGGGTGGAATACCAATTTCGTGTAAAAGCCAAAAATAGATATGGTGAAGGACCACCAATTACCTCAGAGGCTGTAGTTGCAGCTTATCCATTTAAGTTGCCTGGGCCACCAGGCACTCCCAAGGTTGTCGAATTTACAAAGGACACAATGACAGTTGGCTGGAATGAGCCAGTTAATGATGGGGGAAGTGAAGTTATTGGATATCATCTTGAAAGAAAGGAGAGGAACAGCATTGTCTGGCACAGAATTAGCAAATCTCTTGTAGTGGGAAACCTTTTCAAAACAACTGGTCTGGAGTCTGGCACTGCATATGAGTTCCGTGTGATGGCTGAAAATGTAGCAGGAATTGGGAAACCAAGCAAAGCATCTGAGCCCATGCTTGCTCTTGATCCAGTGGATCCACCTGGTCAGCCTTTACCGATCTGTGTGTCTAAAAATGCAATCACAATTCAGTGGACAAAGCCAGAATATGATGGTGGGTTCAAGATTACGGGTTACATTGTGGAAAAAAGAGATCTACCAGCTGGGCGCTGGATAAGGGCCAACTTCACAAACATTATTGAAACCACCTTTACTGTTAGTGGTTTAACCAAAGATGCATCCTATGAATTCCGTGTACTTGCAAGAAACTCAGCTGGTGCTGTTAGCAACCCATCAGATGTATCAGATCCAATAATTTGTAAAGATGACTTTGAAGAACCAAAAATTATGGTTGATGCCAAATTTAAGGATGTTGTGCTTGTTAGGGCAGGAGAAGCTTTCAAACTTGATGCTGATGTTACAGGCCAGCCACTGCCATCTATGGTTTGGACGAAAGATGGAAAGGACATTGAAAACACATCTAAACTACAGATAAAAATGACAGACCTCACTGCTTCTTTGGTTAACAAGGACTCCCTTCGAAAAGATGGAGGTCAGTTTGTTCTGACAGCTACTAATGTGGGTGGATTTGCTAAACACACATTCAATGTTAAAGTCCTTGATAGACCAGGACCACCTAGAGGACCTCTTATGGTTTCAGATATAACAGCAGAAAAATGTGTGCTTAAATGGGCTCCACCTGAAGATGATGGTGGGGCAAACATTGAACACTATGTAATTGAAAAACGTGAGTCAAGCAGACTTGCTTGGACAAATGTGGCAACAGAATTGCAAGTTACACAGTACCAGGTAACAAAATTGCTCAAAGGAAATGAATATATTTTCAGAGTCATGGCTGTTAATAAGTATGGAGTTGGGGAAGCTCTTGAGTCTGACCCAACAATTGTAGACAACCCTTATGTTCCACCTGATCCTCCACAAATGCCTGAGATTACAGCTGTCACAAAGGATTCAATGGTGATTTGCTGGAGAGCTCCAGCAAATAATGGTGGAAGTGAAATCACTAACTATGCCATTGAGAGAAGAGACAGAATTGGTTTACGCTGGGTGAAATGCAACAAGAAGAAAGTAACTGACTTACATTTCAAGGTAACTGGACTTGTTCCAGGACATGAATATGAATTCAGAGTTTTTGCAGAGAATGTAGCTGGACTTAGTGCACCAAGTCCCTCAAGTCCCTACACAAAGGCCACAGATGCACTGTTCAAACCAGGTCCACCTGGTAACCCAAGGGTCTTGGACACAACAAGTTCATCCATAACACTTGCATGGAATAAACCAGGGTATGATGGTGGTTCTGAAGTCACTGGATACATCATTGAGACCTGTTTACCTGGAACTGAAGAGGAGGAATGGACAATTGTTTCTCCTAAAGGAGGACAAAAAGCAACATCATTTACTATAACAAATCTTAAGGAGAATCAGGAATACAAAATAAATATCTCAGCTGTTAACAGTGAGGGTGTTGGAGAAGCAGCATCTGTTCCTGGTTCCCCAAAAGCTGAAGAAAGACTCGTACCACCAGAAATTGACCTTGATGCTGACCTCCGTAAGGTTGTGAACATTAGAGCAGGTAACACTTTAAGGCTCTTTGTGCCAATTAGAGGAAGGCCAACTCCAGAGGCCAAATGGTCAAGAGAGAATGATGAACCTTTGGATAGAGCTACAATTGAGAGTACATCATCTTTCACATCCTTAATCATTGAAAATGTGAATAGATGTGACAGTGGTAAATATATTTTGACTGTGGAGAACAGCTCTGGAAGTAAATCAGTTTCTGTGACTGTTAGAGTTCTAGATACACCAGGTGCACCACAAAACCTCCAAATCAGCAAAGTTACCAAAGAATCTGTCTCACTTGTATGGGATCCTCCACTGAATGATGGAGGGAAAAAGATAAAGAACTACATTGTTGAAAAGCGTGAAGCAACAAGAAAGGCCTATGCTACAGTTAATGCTAATTGTCATAAAACAACATGGACTGTTGATCAGCTTCAAGAAGGGTGCAATTACTACTTCAGAGTACTGGCAGAGAATGAGTATGGTATTGGTCTCCCTATTGAAACCAGTGAATCAGTCAAAGTATCAGAAAAACCGCTTCCACCAGGAAAAATTACACTTCAAGATGTAACAAAGACAAGTGTCACACTGTCATGGGAGAAGCCTGAACATGATGGAGGAAGTAGAGTGGTTGCATATGTTGTAGAGATGCAGAGTAAAGCCAGTGAGAAATGGACACAGGCCATGATTGTTAAGGTACCAGAGGCAGTTGTTTCAGGGCTTACACCTGGTGAAGAGTACATGTTCCGTGTTTCAGCCAGAAATGAAAAAGGCACCAGTGATCCTCGCCAACTTGGTGTTCCAGTGATTGCCAAAGACCTTTTAATTGCCCCATCTGCCAAAATGTTATTTTCAACATTCAGTGTTCTTGCTGGAGAGGATTTGACAATAGATATTCCATATATTGCTCGTCCCAAAGCTGCAGTCTCTTGGGTGAAGGATGCTACACCACTAAAACGAACAAGCAGGGTTAGCTTCTCTTCCACAGACAACCAATTGAATCTTGTAATCAAA
This sequence comes from Hemibagrus wyckioides, assembly GCF_019097595.1. Lineage (NCBI taxonomy): Eukaryota > Metazoa > Chordata > Actinopteri > Siluriformes > Bagridae > Hemibagrus > Hemibagrus wyckioides. The sequence continues at coordinate 6,865,373 of NC_080715.1, read as the reverse complement.
GAGGCATGTAGAGATGATGTTGGCCAGTACAGCATCAAACTTTCAAACACAGCTGGTGAGACATCAGTGACTATAGGAGTGGTTGTTCTTGATAAACCGGGCCCACCAGTTGGCCCAGTGAAATTTGAAGCAGTAACAGCTGACAGTGTCACTATTTCATGGAAACCACCAGAGTATGATGGAGGCTGCACCATTAAGAACTATCTGGTGGAGAAAAGAGACACTTCCACAACAAACTGGGTCGTTGTAGCATCAAATCTAGCCAGAACCAAGATTAAAGCTGGAAGACTAAAAACAGGAACTGAATATCAATTTAGAATCACTGCTGAGAACAGATATGGCAAAAGCCCTCTGCTTGTCTCAGAGTGTGTTATTGCACAGTATCCATATAAGCTTCCAGGACCACCTGGAACACCCTTCATTCATTCTTCAACCAAAGATAGTATGGTTGTGGTGTGGAATGAGCCTGTTATTGATGGAGGATGCAGAATTTTAGGTTACCATCTTGAACGTAAAGAGAGAAACAGCATTCTCTGGGTCAAGCTTAATAAGACTATAATCCAGGACACAACATACAAGACCACAGGCCTTGAGGAAGGCCTTGAATATGAATTTAGGGTCTATGCTGAGAATATTGTTGGTATTGGAAAGGCAAGCAAAATATCAGAGGGACATGTTGCTCGAGATCCTTGTGATCCTCCTGGTACACCTGAAGCAGTTAAAATTACAAAGAACTCCATCACTGTTAATTGGACTAAACCCGAGTATGATGGTGGAAGCAAGGTCACAGGGTATATTGTTGAAAAGAAAGAATTACCTGAAGGACGCTGGCTGAAAGCAAACTTTACCAATGTTATTGAAACAGAGTATACTGCTACAGGTCTCACAGAAGACCAGAAATATGAGTTTCGAGTTATTGCAAGAAATGCAGCAGGAGTTTTCAGTGATCCTTCATATAGCACAGGGCCCATTACTGCGAAGGATGAGATTGAACCCCCTCGCATCAGCCTGGACCCACATTACACACAGGCAGTTATTGTAAATGCAGGAGAATCATTTAAGATTGATGCAGATGTACATGGAAAGCCAATACCAACAATTCATTGGATGAAGGGAGATCAAGAACTTGGAAACACAATACATCGTGAAATTAAAAACACCACCAGCTATGCATGCTTGTCTGTAAAAGAGGCCAAACTTGCTGATGGTGGCCAGTACACTCTGCTGCTACGGAATCCAGGGGGTGAGAGAGCTGTGCATGTCAATATCAACGTTCTAGATAAACCTGGGGCACCAGAGGGTCCCATATCCATTACAGGGGTTACCAGTGAACAGTGCTGTCTTGCATGGAAACCCCCAAAACAGGATGGTGGAAGCACAATCACTCATTACATTGTTGAGAGAAGAGAGACAAGCAGACTCATCTGGACTCTTGTTGAATCCAAAGTTCAAGCTGAAACTTTGAAAGTTACAAAACTCCTTGAAGGCGATGAATATATTTTTAGGGTTTTGGCAGTAAATAGGTTTGGTGTTGGTGAAGCACTTCAGTCTGATCCAGTCCTTATTAAGGATCCATTTATGCTACCTGATGCTCCAAAGGGAATAGAGGTCTCTGATATAAAGAAAGACTCAATGGTATTAAGTTGGGAGGCACCATCAAGTGATGGTGGCACTCCTGTCATTGGATATATAATTGAAAAGCATGACAAGGAGGGTGTTAGATGGATCAGATGCAACAGGAAAATAGTCACAGACCTAACCTACAAAGTCACTGGGCTTCTTGAGGCCCACCTCTATGAATTTAGAGTTGCAGCTGAAAATACTGTTGGGGTTGGTGAGCCTAGTTCAGCAACAGTATTCTATAAAGCTCTGGATCCTGTGTTCAAGCCAGGTGCTCCACACAATCCTAAGGTGATAGACACAACCAAATCATCCGTGTCACTTGCATGGGGGAAACCTATTTATGATGGTGGATGTGAAATCCAGGGATATATTGTTGAGTCATGTGAGGTAAAACCTGCTCAGGAAGTTGAAGTTACAGAAGGTGTGGCTGAAGAATGGACTATGTGCACCCCAGCAACTGGTGTTAAGTTAACATGTTTTACAGTAGAAAATCTAAAAGAAAAACAGAAGTACAGGTTCAGAGTATGTGCAGTTAACAAGGTTGGTGTTGGTGAACATGCAGATGTTGCTGGCCACATTGAACCAGAAGATAAGACAGAGGAGCCTGATCTTGATATTGATCCTGAGTTTAGAAAGCTTGTCAGTATTAAAGCTGGGGGATCTCTCAGAGTTTTTGTTCCAATTAGAGGACGTCCTGTACCACAAATTAAATGGGAAAAGGATGACAGCCCCATTAAAGAGACAGCACAAATTGAAGTCACAAGTTGTCACACTTCTCTTGTGATTGATAAAATAAATAGACAGGACAGTGGAAAGTACACAGTGATTGCAGAAAACTCATCTGGTGTAAAGTCTGCAACCATCATCGTGAAAGTTCTTGATACTCCTAGTGCTCCAGTTAACCTTAAAGTTCAGGAAATTACAAGAGAGTCTGTCACTCTTTCATGGGAACCTCCCGCCTTGGATGGAGGTGCAAAGATAAAAAATTATATTGTTGAAAAGCGTGAAACTACAAGGAAAACCTTCTCTGCTGTTGTAACAAACTGCCATAAATTATCATGGAAAATTGAGCCACTTCAAGAGGGCTGCTGTTACTATTTCAGAGTCCTTGCAGAGAATGAACATGGTATTGGAATGCCTGCAGATATTACTGATCCTTTGAAAGTATCAGAAGTGCCACAATGCCCTGGAAAATTAAGTGTTGTAGACATTACAAAAAAAAGTGTCTCTCTTGCTTGGGAAAAACCACTACATGATGGTGGCAGTAGAATTCTTCAATACCTTGTTGAAATGCAAGTGAAGGGAAGTGAAAAATGGTCTGGTTGTGCAAATGTAAAAACATTAGAAGCTGTTATTAATAACTTGAACCAAGGCGAGGAGTACACTTTCAGAGTAATTGCTATTAATGAAAAAGGAAAGAGTGACCCAAGAACCCTGGCAGTCCCAGTACAAGCAAAAGATCTGGTTATTGAACCAGATGTTAGGCCGGCATTTAACAATTACAGTGTTCTTGTGGGTAAAGACCTGCAAGTTGAAATTCCAATTTCTGGACGCCCTAAACCAAAGGTGACATGGATAAAGGATGGTGCATCTCTTAAATTCACAACAAGAGTGAACATTTCAAATACACCACATAGTACAATTCTTAGCATCAAAGAAGCTGCCAAAGAGGATGGTGGCATGTATGGAATCAATGTCTCAAATATTCTTGGACAAAAAGATGCAACAGTTGAAATAATCACTCTTGACAAACCAGGACCACCAACTGGCCCTGTAAGATTTCTTGAGGTCACAGTATCAAGTGTTACACTGTCATGGGAACCACCAAAGTACACTGGAGGTTGTCCAATTTCAAACTACATTGTACAAAAGAGAGACACAACTACTACTACATGGGAGAATGTTGCAGCTTCTGTTGCAAGAACAACACTGAAAGTCTCCAGACTAAAAACTGGGGTGGAGTATCAGTTCAGGATTATTGCTCAAAACAGATATGGCAAAAGCTATGCTTTAGATTCTCCAGCTGTTGTTGCTCAGTATCCATATAGAGAACCAGGCCCACCTGGTACTCCATTTGTGTCATCTCTGTCAAGAGATCACATGGTTGTTGAGTGGCATGAACCTGTTATAGATGGAGGCAGCAGCATTATTGGATATCACCTTGAAAGAAAAGAGAGGAACAGTAGTCTTTGGACAAAGATAAACAAGAGCTTGATTCAAGAAACAAAATTCAAAACCAGTCCTTTGGAAGAGGGAACTGAATATGAATTCAGGGTCTATGCTGAAAATATTGTTGGCATTGGTCGATGCAGCAAAATCTCAGAGGGTTATGTGGCCCGTGATCCATGCGATCCCCCTGGCACACCAGAAGCTATTCATGTTAGCAAGAATTCAATTACAATACTATGGACAAAACCAGAATATGACGGAGGAAGTGTAATAACTGGTTATACTGTTGAGAAGCGTGATCTGCCAGAAGGACGTTGGGTGAAAGCCAGTTTTACAAATGTCATTGAAACACAATTTACCATTAGTGGGCTTACAGAGGGAGCTAAATATGACTTTAGAATAATTGCAAAAAATGCTGTTGGCACCATTAGCAAACCATCTTTGAACAGTGGACCTATTGCTGCACTGGATGAAGTAGAGCCGCCAAAGTTTTCAATTGATCCTGAATATACTCAGACCATTATTGTGAATGCTGGGGATACATTTAAACTTGATGCAGATGTCCATGGCAAACCAATACCTACAATGCAGTGGTTCCTAGGTGAAAAGAAACTTGAAAACACAATGAAATGTGAGATCAAAAACACTGACACCAGGGCTATGATTGTCTTAAAGGATGCACTTAGACATGATAGTGGACACTATACTCTACATCTCACCAATGTCGCTGGGTCACAAACTGTTTCATTCCAAGTAAAAGTACTGGACAAACCCAGTCCACCAGAAGGACCTCTTCATGTCACAGGCGTATCAAGCGATAAATGTACACTGTCATGGCATCCCCCACAACATGATGGAGGAAGCCCTATTACTCATTATATTATTGAAAGACGTGAAACAAGCCGTCTTGCTTGGACCATTGTCTCTAGTGATTGTAAAGCCACAATATTCAAAGTGACAAACCTTCTTGAAGGCAATGAATATATCTTCCGTGTCATGGCTGTCAACAACCATGGTGTTAGTGAGCCAATTAATTCTTCATCTGTAATCCTAAAGAATCCATTTGTAGCCCCAGGATCACCACAGATTCTGGAGGTCACTAACATTGCCAGAGATTCTATGACTGTGTGCTGGAGTGCACCAGAGAATGATGGAGGAAGTGAAATTGTTGGCTATATCATTGAAAAGAAAGATCGTTCTGGAATTAAGTGGACCCGATGCAATAGACAGAAAGTCACTGATGTATGTTTCAGAGTGCAAGGCCTCATAGAGGATCATGAGTATGAGTTCAGAGTGTCAGCTGAAAATGCAGCTGGAATTAGTGAACCCAGCTTACCTACATCATACTACAAAGCTTGTGATCCTAAATATAAACCTGGCCCTCCCACACATGCACATGTAATTGACACCACAAAGAGCTCCATTTCAGTAGCATGGGGAAAGCCTCTTAATGATGGTGGAAGTGCCATTCAAGGATACATCGTTGAGATATGCAAAGCTGAGGATGATGAATGGACTATGTGTACTCCACCAACTGGACTGCGTGTTAGTAAATTTGAAATAACCAAACTAACAGAACAACAGGAGTATAAGATTCAGGTATGTGCTATCAATAAATTAGGTGTGGGTGAGCCTGCAGTTATTCCTGAGCCTGTGAAAACAGAGGACAGGCTTGAAGTTCCTGAAATTCATCTTGATTCAGAGTTGAGGAAAGGTATAATTGTTCGAGCAGGGGGATCATTTAGAATCAATGTGCCTTTCAAGGGAAGACCAACACCAGAGATTAAATGGACTAAAGATGAAGGGGATTTGACAGAGAAAGCCATAATTGAGAAGGGATTTAATTTCACACAGCTTTCAATTGACTCATGCGACAGAAAAGATTCTGGAAAATATACTGTGTCCCTTAAGAACAGCAGTGGCACAGCATGTGAGTTTGTGTCAGTAAAAGTATTAGATACACCAGCAGCTCCACTTAACCTGCTGGTAAAAGATATTAAGAAAGACTCCATGACACTTGTTTGGGATCCACCGCTTATTGATGGAGGTGCGAAAATCAAAAACTATGTTGTAGATAAGCGTGAATCTACAAGAAAAGCATACGCTAATGTCACAACAAAGTGTAGCAAGACAAGATTTAAGGTGGAAAATCTTGCAGAGGGGGCCCTATACTACTTTAGAATTATGGCTGAAAATGAATATGGAATTGGTCTACCAGTTGAAACAAAGACTGCATCAAAGGCTTCTGAAGTACCTCTATCAGTAGGAAAGATCATGTTGACTGATGTTACCAAAGTCAGTGCATCTCTTACCTGGGAGAAACCAGAGCATGATGGTGGAAGCAGGATTGTAGGCTACTTGATTGAAATGCAACCAAAGGGAACAGAAAAGTGGAGTGTAGCAACATCTGTCAAAACTTGTGAAGGTACAGTCACTGGGCTAACAGCTGGTCAACAATATTTGTTCAGAGTTCTTGCTTATAATGAGACAGGTAAAGGTGAGCCAAAGCTTCTTGCTGCTCCTGTCATAGCCAATGACTTAACCATTGAACCCAGCCTAAAATTACAGTTTAGTACATACAATGTCAAATCCGGTGATGATCTTAAACTGGAAATACCTGTATTTGGACGTCCAAAGCCAAAGGTCACTTGGATGAAGGATGGACAAGCTCTTAAAGTGACATCGAGAATCAGCACTTCGAACACACCGACATCAGCCATTCTACAAATTACTGAAGCCAGTAAAGATGACTTTGGAAAGTATACAATAAGTGCAACAAACAGTACTGGTACAATTACAGAAGAAATTGGAATCATTATCCTTGATAAGCCTGGTCCACCAACTGGTCCTATTAAAGTGAATGAAGTGAGCAATAGCTTTGTAACAATTTCATGGGAACCCCCATCTTACACAGGAGGCTGCCAGGTAAAGCACTATATTGTTGAAAAACGAGAGACCACTTCCACAACATGGGAAGTTGTAGCTGGATCAGTAGCCAGGACATCTCTTAAAATAACAAAGTTGAAAACTGGTTCTGAGTACCAGTTTAGAGTCATTGCTGAAAACAGATATGGTAAGAGTACCTCTTTGGAGTCAAAGGCAATTGTGGTTCAGTATCCATACAAACCTCCTGGGCCACCTGGAACTCCATATGTGAAATCTGCCAACAAGGATCAAATGATAATTGAGTGGAATGAACCTGTCATTGATGGTGGAAGCTCAGTAATTGGCTACCACCTGGAAAGCAAAGAACGGACTAGTATCTTGTGGACAAAGTTGAACAAAACTCTCATTACTGACACCATGTTTAAGATATGTAATCTCGAGGAAGGAATTGGATATGAATTCAGAGTATATGCTGAGAACATTGTTGGTATTGGCAGAGCAAGCAAGGTATCAGACAGCTTTGTTGCTCGTGACCCATGTGATCCTCCTGGTACCCCAGAAGCTATTTCTATTTCAAAGAACCATGTGGTAATACAATGGACAAAACCTCAATATGATGGTGGCAGCAAAGTGACAGGATACATTGTTGAAAAGAGGGACTTACCTCAAGGCCATTGGATGAGGGTCAACTTTACCAATGTGATTGAGACTGAATTCACAATCACTGGCTTAACAGCAGACCAACAGTATGAATTTAGAGTAATAGCAAGAAATGCTGCTGGCATTTTCAGTGAGCCATCTGACAGCACTGGTCCGATAACCACGACAGATGAAATTGAACCTCCAAGTGTTTCAATGGATCCTAAATACCAGGATGTCATTGTTGTCAGTGCAGGAGAGAATTTAGTTCTTGATGCTGATATTCATGGAAAACCTATTCCTGATGTTCAATGGCTGAAAGAAGGAAAGGAAATGGGTAAGACACTACGCATTGAAACAAAAACAACACAGAAATGTGCCTCTATTATTGTCAAAGACTGCACACGGTTAGACAGTGGCCATTATGACCTTGTATTAAGAAACAGTGGTGGCACAAAAACAATTCCCATTACTGTGCGGGTTCTTGACAGGCCTGGCCCTCCAACTGGGCCACTAAATGTAACTGGTATAATGTCTGATAGATGTGATCTGATTTGGGCTGAGCCTTCTCAGGATGGTGGTGCTAATATTTCTCACTACATTCTTGAGAAGAGAGAAACGAGCAGGTTATCATGGACTTTGATTGATTCAAATATTCACACTACCTGTTACAAGGTGACAAAGCTCCTGGCAGGTGATGAATATATTTTCAGAGTTATGGCTGTGAATAAATATGGAATTAGTGATCCACTGGAGTCTGGAGCAATAATTGCCTGCAATCCATACAAGACACCAAGTGCACCGTCAACACCAGAAGCAAGTGAGATAACAAAAGATTCAATGCTTCTATCATGGAATGCCCCAGAGACTGATGGTGGAACTGAAATTATTGGTTATCACCTGGAGAAACGTGACAAAGATGGTGTAAGATGGACCAAGTGCAACAGACAGAAGCTTTCTGACTTGCACTTTAAAGTCACTGGTCTTTCAGAGGGGCATTTCTATGAATTCCGTGTGGCTGCAGAGAATGCTGCTGGTGTGGGAGTACCAAGTGACTTATCTCTGTTCTATAGAGCAATAAATGCAACAACTCCTCCTGGTCCACCGCATCATCCTAAAGTAACAGATCATACATCTTCATCTGTCTCGCTGGCTTGGGGTAAGCCAGCTACAGATGGTGGAGCATATATCAAAGGTTATATTGTTGAGAGGAAAGAGGTCTCTGCAGAAGAATGGACCACATGTACACCCCCAAGTGGTTTACTGGCAACATGCCTAACAGTGGAAAACCTGAAAGAAAATGCTGAGTATAATTTCCGTGTGTGTGCCTTTAATTCAGAAGGAGTTGGTGAACCCGCTGATGTTCATGCCTCTGTGACTGCTACTGAAAGAACTGAGACACCAGAGATCGAACTTGATGCAAATCTTAGAAAAGTTGTCTCTGTTCGTGCAGGTGGAACACTTCGTCTCTTCATTAAAATTAGAGGTAGACCCGAGCCATCTGTCAAATGGGAGAGAGAAGAGGGGGCTTTAACTGATAAAGCACTGGTTGAAACTACTAGTTCATACACAATGCTGGTAATTGACAATGTCAATAGATTTGACAGCGGGAAATATGTTCTATCTCTTGAAAATAAGAGTGGCACAAAGTCAGCATTTGTAAATGTCAGGGTGCTTGACTCACCAAGTGCACCACAGAATTTTGATGTCAAAGAAGTTAAGAAAGACTCAGTCACTCTCTACTGGGAGCCTCCTGTTACTGATGGCGGAGCCAAAATAACCAATTACATAGTGGAAAAGCGAGAATCTACAAGGAAAGCTTACACAACTGTCACAAGCAACTGCACCCAAAATTTCTTCAAGATAGAAGATCTTCAAGAGGGAGGAATATTCTACTTCCGAGTGTGTGCTGTTAATGAGCATGGCTTTGGTCTGATGACAGAAACAAAAAATCCAGTCAAAGTTGCACAGGTCCCTATGTCCCCAGGAAAGGTCACTCTTGTGGATGTTACCAAGAACAGTGTGACTCTCACATGGATGAAACCTGCACATGATGGTGGTAGTAAAGTTATTTGTTACAATGTAGAAATGCAGTCAAAGGGCACAGACAAATGGGTTGCATGCTGTACAGTGAAAGTTCCAGAGGCTACCGTGTCTAACCTTACTCCTGGTGAAACATACTCTTTCAGGGTAATTGCACTGAATGAGAAAGGCAAGAGTGAACCCCAAGAACTTGGTGTGCCAGTTTGTGCTAAAGACATAGAGATAGAGCCTTCAATTAGTCTGCTCTTCAACACTTTCAGTGTTAAGGCTGGAGATGACCTTACTATTGAAGTTCCTGTAAGAGGAAGACCTAAGCCAGTGGTTTCTTGGAAAAAGGAAGACCTTCCTCTTAAGCAAACATCTTCTCTCACAATAGTAAATACCATGGTATCAAGCAAGATTGTAATCAAAGAAGCTTCTATTGAGCATGTTGGGAAATATGAAATCACCCTAGCTAACACAGCTGGCACAATTTCCAAAGATGTCAATGTCGTGGTTCTTGACAAGCCAGGCCCACCAGCTGCAGTAAAGATTGATGCTGTGACTGCTGACTCTATTACACTATCATGGTCTCCCCCTGAATATGATGGGGGATGCTCCATTAATAACTACATTGTTGAGAAGAGAGATACCAACACAACAGTCTGGCAGATTGTTTCATCAAACATTGCCAGAAATTCAGTCAAGGTATCTCGACTGACTCATGGTTCGGAATATCAATTCCGTATATATGCAGTGAACCGCTATGGAAAAAGTAAGCCTATTGACTCTCCTGGAATTACAGCAGAATATACATTCAAGCAACCTGGGCCACCTGCTACTCCCCGTGTGGCTCATGCTACCAAGTCTTTCATGCTTGTGACATGGAATGAACCAGTTAATGATGGAGGTAGCACCATACTAGGATATCATTTAGAACGCAAAGAGAGAAGCAGTATTCTGTGGACAAAGGTAAACAGGATTCTCATCAAAGATACTGAATTTAAAGTAACTGGCCTTGAAGAGGGAATGTTCTATGAGTTCCGGGTATATGCTGAAAACATTGCTGGCATTGGAAAGGTCAGCAAAGTCAGTGAGGCTATAGCTGCTAGAGATCCATGTGATCCTCCTGGTCAACCAGTGGTTACAAGCATTACTAGATCTTCTGTCTCTCTTTCTTGGACAAAGCCTGAATATGATGGAGGGGCCAAAGTTACAGGTTACATAATTGAACGTAGGGATATTCCAGATGGCCGCTGGATGAGATGTAACTTTACCAATGTTCCTGAAACATACTTTGATGTTACTGGTCTTACTCAAGATCAGCAATATGATTTCCGTGTCACTGCAAAGAATTCAGCTGGACTATTTAGTGAGCCATCAGATAACACAGGCCCTATCACAGTCAAAGATGATGTAGATCCACCACGAATTATGATGGACGTCAAATTTAGAGATGCAGTTGTTGTGAAAGCAGGAGAGACCCTAAAAATCAGTGCTGACATTGCTGGACGCCCAGTACCAGTGGCATCATGGACAAAGGATGGGAAAGATATTCAGCTCAAAACAAGAATTCAAATATCTACAACAGATACTAGCACTATGGTTGTAGTGAAAGACTGCATAAGGAGTGACTCTGGAAAGTATGGCTTAACATTACAGAATGTTGCTGGTACAGTAACAATGCCAGTGCAATGTTTGATTCTTGACAAACCTGGACCTGCAGCAGGACCTTTGTCAGTAACTGAGCTCACAGCAGAGGACTGCACACTGTCATGGGGACCACCACAAGAAGCTGGTGGTGCAGAAATTACACATTATGTTGTAGAGAAAAGGGAAACTAGCAGTTTGGCATGGACAATTGTACAAGGAGAGGTAAAAACTAGAACATGCAAGGTCACAAAGCTCCTCAAAGGCAATGAATACATATTCAGAGTTTTGGCTGTAAATAAATTTGGACTTGGTGAACCTCTTGAAAGTGAACTTGTCAAAGTCACTGATCCATTCACCTTTGCAGCACCACCAACAAGTGTTGAAATAACAAATGTTTCCAGTGAGGAGATGACTATAACTTGGGCTAAGCCTGCTTCCGATGGAGGCAGTGAAATAAGAGGTTATGTGATTGAACGACGTGAGAAATCAAGTCTGCGATGGGTCAGAATCAACAGGGAGCTTGTTAAAGATGAAAGAGCCATAGTATCTAAACTAAGAAAAGGAAGTGAATATGAATTTAGAGTATTTGCAGAGAATGCAGCAGGTTTAAGTCCTCCTAGTGAGCCATCAGCTCCAGCTGTGGCAAAGGATGCTTTACTTTTGCCAGCCCCACCATCTAAACCGAAGGTTCTTGATTATACAAAGAGTTCAATTACAGTTACCTGGAACAAGCCATTGTCAGATGGCGGAACACCAATTCTTGGATACAGAGTGGAATACAAGAAAACAGAGGATGAGGAATGGGCTGTTTCCACTCAGATGACAAAGAGCACAGAGTTCACTGTTTCTGGTCTTACAGCTGATGTGGAATATGTATTTGCAGTTAAATCTATAAACAAAGTAGGCCTAAGTGAGCAATCTCCAGTTTCTGAACCACAGGTAGCAACAGACAGAAAGGAGGAACCAGTGTTTGATGTTGACATTGAGATGAGGAAAACACTGATTGTTAGGCATGGCAATTCAATCACAATGAAAGCACCATTTAAAGGAGTACCAGTGCCTTCAGTCACATGGAATAAAGAAGGTGTTGACCTTAAATCAAGAGGTACTATTGAAACAACTGGAAAATACACATCACTAACTATTGAAAAGGCAACAAGAAATGACTCAGGACAATATACTGTTACATTGGATAATGGTGTTGGAACTGCAACTTTGACAATGGTTGTCAAAGTTCTTGATTCCCCAGGACCACCTGTTAATGTGAAGATTAAAGATGTGACAAAAGATTCTACCACAGTTACTTGGGAGGCCCCAGAGAATGACGGGGGTGATGCTGTGAAAGCCTATCATGTCGAAAAACGTGAAGCTAGCAAAAAAGCCTGGGTGTGTGTAACAAATAACTGCCACAATCTGGTCTACAAGGTAGAGGACTTGCAAGAGGGTGCAATCTATTACTTCAGAGTCATTGGAGAGAATGAATTTGGTATGGGTGTACCAGCTGAAACAAAAGATGCAACTAAAATAACAGGTAAGTTTTTTGCTTTGACCAGAATTAGTTATGTTCCTTTTAATTAGTTATTCTTCTTACTCTAAATACACTCATTTTTGTTCCAATAGAAATACCAACCCCACCAGCCAGACTTGGAGTAGCTGAAGTAACAAAAGACAGTGTTACAATAGTATGGTCAAAACCAGAGTATGATGGTGGAAGCAGAATTACAGGCTACCTCATTGATGCTCTTGAGAAGGGACAGCAAAAGTGGGTGAAATGTGCTACTGTAAAAACCAATACTCACACAATCAAAGGTTTGCGAGAAAATGCAGAATACTTCTTCAGAGTGCGTGCTGAAAATCATGCAGGACTCAGTGATCCAAAGGAAATGATCATTCCTGTGATTGTAAAAGATCAACTTAGTAAGTGTCATTTCAATTCTTATAAGTTTGTTTACCTGTTTCTGTTCAGAGACAAACTCTGATTAAACGTGTTCTCTTTATAGATGCCCCTGAATTTGATATGAAGAACTTCCCACACAACACTGTTTATGTGAGGGCAGGATCAAATCTAAAGTTTGAGCTTCCTCTCATGGGCAAGCCCATGCCAAAGGTGGCAATGACTAGAAATAATGTTCCAGTGAGGTGTGGAAAGAGATTTAGCTTTGATGTAACACCTGAGAGTCTCAATATCAGCCTCAAAGAGAGCATTGCAAGTGATGCTGGAAGATATGACATTGTTGCCTCCAATACCAGTGGAACAACCAAGATGTTCATTAATATACTGGTGTTAGATAGACCAGGTCCTCCAGTTGGTCCAGTTGAAATCAGTGATGTTGGAGAAACATCACTGTGCCTAAAATGGTTGCCACCTGTGTATGATGGAGGTAGCCCAGTGACCAACTATGTTGTGCTCAGACGTGAAACAAGCACACCAGCTTGGGTAGAGGTGTCATCCACACTTGCAAGGAATGCAATTAAAGTCACCAAATTAACAAAGGGTGAAGAATACCAATTCAGAATTAAAGCGGAGAATCGTCTTGGAATCAGTGATCACATTGACTCTCAGACTGTCACTGTGAAACTTCCTTACAGTGAGTATTTATTTATTGTATTTTATATCTGCTACAATTGTAATAACATAAAATTAACATTTACCTTTGATTGGCAATTTTAGCAATTCCTGGACCACCATCAACACCATGGGTGAGCTTTGTTTCAAGAGAAAGCCTTACAGTTTGCTGGCATGAACCAGTAGTAGATGGAGGAAACTCAGTATTTGGATACCATGTCCAAATGAAAGAAAGAAGCAGCATTCTGTGGCAAAATGTGAACAAGACAGCAATCCCTGCTAATCAGATTAGGGTGACAAATATATGCCCGGGTATGATTTATGAATTCAAGGTTGCTGCAGAAAACATGGCTGGTATTGGTAAATTCAGCAAGACATCAGAAGAAGTACTTGCCATTGATGCTTGTGGTAGGTTTATCAAAGCATACAATCATTTTTTTTTTTTTTTTAGAAATTAACATTAATAAAATTAACAGAAACACTACTATATGCTTAATACTTGTTTTATTTTCAGAACCTCCAGCAAATGTGAGAATCTCTGAGATTACAAAGAACTCAGTTAGCCTGGTCTGGCAGAAGCCTCCCTTTGATGGTGGATGTAAGATCACTGGCTACATGGTTGAGAGAAGAGATGCTCCAAATGGCAGATGGACAAAGGCTAACTTTACAAATGTTATTGAGACAAATTTCACTGTGTCAGGCTTGACACAAGATCAGTCATATGAATTTAGAGTCTTTGCGAAAAATGTAGCTGGGTCTGTGAGTAATCCATCTCTTATTGCTGGACCAGCAACTTGCGTGGACATTTCTGGTAAGTAACACTTTCACACTGACATTTACTGACAATTCACTGTCATTTATACCTACTGATCAAGAATTAAAAAGTAGCAGTTTCACATCCTATTTCTTAATCTCCACTTTTAGGTGCCCCAGTAATCGACCTGCCGCCCGAGTACCTAGATGTTGTGCAATATAAAGCTGGAGCTTCTGTTAAGATAAGACTGGGAATTATGGCTAAGCCACTGCCAACAATTGAGTGGCTCAAGGATGGAAAGGAATTAGTGTCAAGTTCACAGCTATCAATTGAGAGCACCACCGATTCATCTGCTATTCTTATCAAAGATACAACTCGTCTTAACAGTGGGACATATGAAATAAAGACCAAGAATGTGTTTGGCACAGCTTCTGCTTCCATTAGATTGTTGATTCTAGGTGTGTTAACATTTTACATTCATCTTGTAAAATATGCTTTTTTCATTAATTTTGCATGCCTGTGAATATTAATACATATATATATATATTTTTTTTATTATTAGACAAACCAGGCCCTCCAGCAGGAAATATTGAATTCAAATCAGTAAGTGCTGACACAATAGTAATAGCTTGGGAGCCAGTAGCAAATGATGGAGGTTCCAAAGTCACCCATTATATTGTGGAAAAACGAGAGACAGGTAGAGTTATATGGTCTACTGTTTCTGACTGTATGGAGGAACGCATAGTTTCTGTCCAGAAGCTGGTCAGAGGAGGTGAATATGTCTTCCGGGTCAGAGGAGTCAACAAATATGGAGCTGGAGATCCTCTGGAGTCTGAACCAATTACTGCCAAGAATGCATTTGGTATGAAAAGTTTATTTATTTTAGACTGCATTTATTTGGCATTTAGCATTTATTTTATATAGTCAAATATTAGCAACATAGAATATATAATGTAAATGAAATCATTTTAAATGCATTTTATGTTACTTGTAATATCTAGTAAAAGTCAATTTAAATATTATATTATATTCATTTATATTATATTCTGATCAAATTAAATAAATAAAAACATTTTTTACAACAATTTTTTTCAGTTACTCCTGGACAACCTTCCACACCAGAGGCAACAGAAATCACTAAAACATGCATGAAAATTGTATGGGATAAACCAGGAGTGGATGGTGGTAGCATGGTTACAGGCTACTATTTACAGAGACGTGACAAGAAGAATCTGCGCTGGACTACAATCTGCAAAGACCCAATTTGTGAAACCACAGCAAAGGTCTATCACCTAACTGAAGGAAATGAATATCAGTATCGTGTGTGTGCTATCAACAAGGCTGGAGAAGGTCCGTTCTCAGATGCTTCTGACTTTTACAAAGCTGCTGACCCTGTTGGTAGGTGTTTCTGTGTCAACTGTGCTTTTTTTTTTAAATTGATAGTGCTCTAATATGCAATACATTCTAACCTTATTTTGTACATTCCCCTATAGATCCACCTTCTGAGCCTACTAAACTCAAAGTTGTTGATTCAACTAAAACTTCAATTACTCTTGGATGGTCTAGCCCAGAGTATGATGGAGGCAGTGAAATTACTAGCTACATTGTGGAAAAAAGGGTTGGTGGAGAAGGAGAATGGGTAGTAATAAGTAAAAAAGGTGAAGTCAGAACTACTGAGTATGTTGCTTCAGATCTTGTGCCAGATGTTGACTACTACTTCCGTGTATCTGCTATGAATTGTGCTGGTCGTGGAGACCCAATACAGATGGAGGAACCAGTTCAAGCTAAAGATATTCTCGGTACATACATATTTTTATGCATTTCATGTTAATTTTAACGTATTCTGGTCGTTATATTGCTCATTTGTCATTATTATTATTATTATTATTATACATAAATTAATTAATAGTTAATTAATTGTTTTTATTTATTTATATATTTTTTGCAGAGGAAGCTGATATTGACAAAGATGTTGCAATGAGAACTCATTACATTGTCAAAGCTGGCAAAGATGTTGAGATCATGGTTCCGCTGAAAGGCAGACCTACTCCAAGTGTTTCCTGGAAGAAACAAGATCAAAACATTGATAATGATCCTAAATATGATATACATAACACAGATACTTCATCATGCCTTGTACTTTCACATGTAACCCGTAATGACAGTGGCAAATACACCATTGAGATATCAAATGGAGTAGGACAACCAAAATCTTTGACATTGTCTGTAAAAGTACAGGACAGTCCCTCTGCCTGTAGAAATTTGGTCCTGAAAGATGTCACTCGTGGCAAAGTGATCTTATGCTGGGAACCTCCACTGCTTGATGGCGGTGCTGAAATTACTAACTATGTAGTTGAGAAAAGAGACTCTTCAAAGCGCACATATGCTGCTGTAACCAACAAATGCATGGAAACAACATATGAAATTGATGAGCTCTCTGAGAAGATATCATACTTTTTCCGTGTGTCAGCAGAAAATGAGAATGGAGTTGGTGAACCATGTGAGACAGCAGAACCAGTTAAAGCTACTGAGAAACCTGGTCCAGTCAAAGATCTTGCTATGAAAGACTCTTCAAAAACATCTGTGACACTACAATGGAACAAACCAGATTATGATGGTGGCAGCATTATTACCGATTACATAATTGAAAAGAAACTTCATGGTCAAGAAGAATGGGCTCCTGCTGGAACAAACAAACATTGTGAACATGAGGTCACAAAACTTAAGGAACTCACAGACATGTTCTTCAGAGTCTGCTCAAAGAATGAGAAGGGCAACAGTGACTTTACAGAGATTGGTCCAATTAAAGTAAAGGACTATATCATTCCACCAGAGGCAAACCTAGAAGAGTATCCTGATGGACAGGTCAGTGTTCGCATGGGTCACAATGTACATATTGAGCTTCCATACAAAGGGAAACCAAGACCATCAGTTACTTGGCTAAAGGACAATTTGCCACTGAAAGAGAGTGAAAAGGTTCGCTTCAAGAAGACAGAAAACAAGGCAACCCTTATGATAAAGAATGTTGAAAAAGAGAATGGTGGTAAATATACACTTACACTTGACAACACCATCTGCAGGAAGTCATTCCATATACAGGTCATTACCCTTGGAGCACCATCCAGACCAATTGGACCAATTCGTTTGGATGAAGTCAGAGCAGAAAGTATAAGGATATCGTGGGATGAACCAAATGATGATGGTGGTGGAGAAATCACCTGCTATAGCGTTGAAAAACGTGACACCTCTCAGACCGATTGGAAGATGGCTTGTTCAAGTGTTATAGGGACTACATTCAATGTAACAAATTTAATCAAAGGAACTCAGTATCAATTCAGAGTATGTGCAGAAAACAGGTATGGTGTGAGTGAGCCTCTGATCTCACAAAATGTCATCGCCAAACACGAGTTTAGACCTCCAGGAGCACCAGGCATGCCATTTGTCTATAATGTCACTAATGATGGCATGACTATACAGTGGGAAGCACCTATCTTTGATGGTGGCTGCCCAATACTTGGTTACCACATTGAAAAGAAAGAAACAAACAGCATCATGTGGCAAAAGGTCAACTTAGTCTTGGTGACTGCAAAAGAATATAGAATTACTGGCCTTATTGAAGGTCTGCAATACCAGTTCAGGGTTTATGCTCAAAATGATGCTGGACACAGTCGTATGAGTGATGAGAGCAAACCAACTATGGCTGTTTCTCCTGTTGGTGAGTTCATTTAATTAACTTTTCTTTAAATTTGAAAAAAGTGTGTTAAAACCCATGATTCTTCCTGACAACTTATTAATGCCTTAATGATATTTGTTCATAGATCCTCCTGGAACCCCTGACTATGTTGATGTAACAAGTGAATCTGTGAAACTGAAATGGGATGCACCTAAAAGAGATGGTGGAAGCAAAATTGTCGCCTACAATATTGAGAAACGTCAGGGCCAAGGTCGCTGGTTGAAGACAAACTTCACAGATGTAACTGAGACAGAGTTTATAGTAACTGGTCTAACTTGTGGTGAACGATATGAATTCAGAATTATAGCAAGGAATGCTATTGGCACCATGAGCCCACCTTCTCAGTCTTCTGGCTATGTTCTCATCAGAGATGAAAGCTGTAAGTTAATACAATAAATATAATTGACTTTCACACTATAATGTCTTTTTTATTGTAATTAATGCTATCAACCCCCCCTTTTGTAGCTGCACCTAATATTGAATTTGGACAAGAGTACTTTGAAGGAGTTGCCATAAAAGCAGGAGAAAGCATCAAGCTTAAAGCCACAATTACAGGAAGACCAACACCCAAGATCAAATGGTTCAGGGATGATGTTGAACTAACTAAGAAGATGGTAGATATCACAACAACTGCAGGCATAAGCACCCTCTTTATTAGAGATGCTGACCGCTCTCACCGTGGGGTCTATGCTATAGAAGCCAAAAATCACTCTGGAACCAAGAAAGAGCAAATTAAAGTTGAAGTTTTTGGTATGAATAAACTTTTTATTTTTTTCTAGAACAACTTTTTACGTTTATATATATTTTATTCATTGCATCTAATTATTTTAATGCATTTAGATACACCTGGAGAACCTGTTGGACCTATTGTCTTCACAAACATCTCAGAGGGCAAAGTCACATTTTCATGGAATCCACCAGAAAATGACGGCTGCTCTGAAGTCACTCATTATATTATTGAGAAGCGAGAGACTTCCAAAATTTCCTGGACACTAGTTACAGATCACTGTGGGGAGTGTGCCTACAATGCTACCAAACTAATCAAGACCAATGAGTACCAATTCCGTGTGTCTGCTGTAAACAAGTTTGGGGTCAGTAGACCTCTGGACTCTGCTCCTGTCATTGCCCAAATGCAATATAGTAAGCATATCTGCACATTATTTTGCAATTTATTTAACATAATGGTTGCACAAAAAACAGCAAGTTAATAACATTTTATTGTTTTCTTTCCTGCAGCCATTCCAGACTCTCCTGGTACTCCTGATGCCACCAGTGCTGATGGAGAGAGTATTACAATCAGCTGGACTGCACCAACAAATGATGGAGGAAATGCAATTAAACATTACGTTGTTGAAAGACGTGAGAAGAAAACTGGCCGTTGGGTGAAGGTCTTGACTAGAAAACCAATTACTGAGGTTGCCCATAGAGTAACTCATCTCACTGAGAATGTGGAATATGAATTCCGTGTTTATGCTGTCAATGATGCTGGAGTTGGAGCATCAAGTAACATTTCATTGCCCATTAAATGTGCAGAGCCAACTGAAGAACCAGATGGTCCTTCAATTGTAAATGTTACTGATACCACTAACACATCTGTTAGTCTGGAATGGACCAGACCTGGTTATGATGGTGGCTTGGATGTCCATGGATACATCATTGAGGCACGCAAGGAAACTGAAAAAGAATGGCACAGAATAAATGAAGATCTTTGTACAGTCAGAAAGTACACTGCCACTGGTTTGGAAACAGGTGCAGAATACAAGTTCCGCATTAGTGCTGTTAATGCAGTTGGAAAGGGTGAACCTAAAGAGATCCCCGAACCAGTACAAGCAGTAGATAGACTGTTTGCACCAGAGATTGATATTGATGCAACCTTCCAACAGACACACATTGTGCAACGGGGTGGAAGTGTATGTCTCCGTGTAGCTTTTAAAGGAAAACCAGCACCTACGGCTTCATGGATAAAAGTGGATGGAGAACTTGGGTTAATGGCTGATGTAACTACCACAGAGACCTTCACTTATTTGACACTGGGAAATTGTACACGAAATGACAGTGGAAAATACACTATCACTCTTGAGAACAGCAGTGGTGGCAAATCCATCACTTTTACAGTTAAAGTGCTGGACACACCTGGAGCACCAGGTCCTCTCATGTTCAAGGATGTTACAAGAGGTGCCCTTACACTTATATGGGAGCCTCCAGTCAATGATGGTGGTGCACGTGTTCATCACTATGTTGTGGAGAAGCGTGAGGCTAGCCGGCGTACATGGACAGAAGCAGCACCAAAGTGCACGCAAACAAATTTGAGAATTTCTGAGCTCCTGGAAGGAGTGCCCTACTTCTTTAAGGTAATGGCAGAAAATCAGTATGGCATTGGTGAAGCTTATGAAATGCCTGATCCAATTATTGCCACTGCTGAACCAGCTCCACCCAAGAGACTGGATATTATTGATACCACTGATACAACAGTTACACTTGCCTGGATGAAGCCTGAACATGATGGTGGCAGCCGTATCACAGCTTATTGTGTGGAGGTTAAAACAAAAGGAACAGATAAATGGGTTGTTGGAGGGTCAACCAAAAACCTAAGTCTCATTGTTGAGGGCTTAGCTGAAGGTACAGAGTATGAATTTAGGGTTAAAGCTAGGAATGATGCAGGTTACAGTGTACCTAGAGAGGCTCTCACTTCTGTTGTTGTTAAAGAGCCCCGTATTGAGCCAACTGCAGATCTCAGTGGCATTAGCAACCAGCTTATCACCTGCAAGTCTGGCAGTTCATTTGAAATTGATCTTCCAATTAGTGGCAGACCAGCACCAAATGTCATCTGGAAGCTTGAAGAAATGAGACTCAAGGAAACTGACAGAGTCTCAATCAAGACGACCAAAAATAGGACTACTTTGACAGTAAAAGAAAGTATGCGTGGTGATGGAGGAAGGTACTTCCTTACCCTGGAGAATGTGACTGGGGCTAAGACTTTCACTGTCAATGTCAATGTCATTGGCAGGCCCAGTCCTCCAGAGGGGCCTATTGAGATTTCTGCAATTACAGCTGAGTCTTGTGAATTGTCATGGAATGACCCTGAGGATGATGGTGGAGCTGAAATAACAAACTACATTGTTGAGAAGCGTGAGTCTGGCTCAACTGCCTGGCAGCTTATCAACTCTAGTGTGAAACGAAGATCATTCCATGTTTCACATCTAACAAAGTATATGCAGTACACATTCCGTGTCTCTGCAGAAAACAGATTTGGTGTAAGCAAACCAACTGAGTCTGAAACCATTGTTGCAGAACATCCATTTGGTAAGCAAATAAATGTCATTAGTAGGACAGTTATTACTTAATTTTATGTTATTCCAAAAAACTAATGTTATTCTTTTACAATTATTTTTCTGTAACAGTTCCACCAGGGCCTCCAACTAGGCCAGAAGTGTTTGCTGTTGCTGCTAACAGCATGAGCATTCGTTGGGAGGAACCATACCATGATGGTGGTAGTAAGGTCACTGGGTACTGGATTGAGAAAAAGGAACGTAACACTATTCTCTGGGTCAGAGAAAACACCATTCCCTGTTTTGAGTGTTACTACAAGGTAGATGGCCTTATTGAAGGTCTTGAGTACCAATTCAGAGTGTATGCTATGAACAGTGCTGGCCTCAGCAAAGCAAGTGAAGCCTCAAAGAGAGCTGTAGCTCAAAATCCAGTTGGTAAGTTAATCCAAGAAATATATATATATGTGTATATATATATCATGTCTTTTCAGACTTAAAAATAATACAAATTTATCTCATATATTTACCCTTCAAGATCCCCCAGGCAAGCCAGAAGTAACTGATGTCTCAAGATCATCAGTTTCAATTAAATGGTCTGTGCCTCTGAATGATGGTGGAAGCCCAATTATAGGTTACATTGTTGAGCGTAAGCCATATACTGTCACTGGAGAGGGTAAATGGCTGAAGTGTAATTACACTAATGTTACTGATACAAACTTCACCATTACTGCATTGGGAGAAGGAGAAGTATACGAGTTCCGTGTGATTGCAAAGAATGCTAACGGAGTACTCAGCATGGCATCAGTTTCAACTGGAGCAGTGACTTGCAAGGCTGAATACAGTAAGACTCAAATTTCATTAGCTTATGTTATAGTGAAGTAACTGTATTCAAAAATCTAAAACATTGTTTCTTTTTTATAGCACCGCCAAAAGCAGAACTGGACAGTAAACTTCTTGTGGACACGGTTACTGTCAGAGCAGGGTCAGACCTTGTTCTTGATGCTGCTGTTGGTGGAAAACCTGATCCAAAGGTCTGTTGGGCAAAGGGACAAAGGGAGCTAGATTTTTGTGAGAAATATTCTTTACAGTATACTAGCACCCGTGCTCTTGCAATCATCAAGTTCTGTGACAGAGATGATACTGGAAAGTATGTTCTGACTGTAAAGAATGCCAGTGGAACCAAAACTGCTGAAGTCAATGTGAAGGTGCTTGGTAAGTAAAAAAAATCTACACATTTAAAAGTATAATTATATCTAAAAGAGGCTTAAATGAGGACATGCAGCTTAGCTCTAAATGTACCATTATTCTATTTTGTCTTTGCTCTTTTTTTAAGACACTCCGGGCCCATGCCAGGAGATAAAAGTAAACAACATAACTGAGGAGAAATGTACATTGTCCTGGAAAGAGCCACTAGAGGATGGTGGTGACCCCATCACACATTATATTGTGGAGAGAAGGGACACTAACAGACTCAACTGGGTCATCGCTGATGCTGAATGCAAGGCTCTTGTATGTAACATTACTAGACTTTTCAAGAATAATCAATATATTTTCCGTATCAGAGGTGTAAACAAATATGGAGCTGGTGTGCCACTGCAATCATCACCCATCTTTGCAAGAAACTCATTCAGTAAGTAAAAGGTTTTAGCTATTTATGCTCTGAATTTGATTTTAAAAGAGGGAATATGCTGATTTACCCTTTTGTTTTTATTTACTCTGTAGCTGTTCCATCGCCTCCGGGAACACCAGAAATTATTGCAATTGGTAAAGACTTTGCAACAATTGAGTGGCTTAAGCCTGAAAATGATGGTGGTAGTGAAGTCATAAACTACCTGATTGAAAGGAAAGAGAGGAAAAGCATCAGATGGATCAAAGTTAATAAAGACTCTATTCTCAAGGATACAACCTTTAAGGTTACTGGTCTTCAGGAGGGCAACATTTATCAGTTCCGTGTTACAGCTATTAATGCTGCTGGAGATAGTGAGCCTAGTGAAGTGTCCATGTACGCAGTGTGCCGAGTACCAACAGGTAAATTATCACAGACTGTATATGTGTATCAAAATGAATATAAAAAGTAAATATATAATGTTTATATTATGCATTAATATGTGACATTTTTGTCATTTACAGACAAACCAGATGCTCCTTCAATTCCACGCATAACAGACACTCACAAGGATAGCATTAGTCTGGCCTGGACAAGACCAGTAGAAGATGGAGGAGCTGATGTTATTGGTTACATTCTCGAGATGCAAGAATTAGGCACAGACCAATGGATCAAGACCCATGAAAAGACTCTTAGAATCACAGAATATACTGTGATAGGTTTGAAAACTGGCAGTAAGTACTGCTTCAGAGTTGCTGCAGTCAATGTGAATGGAGCAGGTGACTTTAGTGACCCGTGTACTGAAGTAGAGCCAGTTGAAAGAATTGGTAAGAATTGTTTTAAATAAAATTATTATATCATAATTATATCATATTTAATTATATATCTGTGAAAATTTTGAGATTTAGTAACAAAAGTAACAAAAATGCATTACTTTGCCAGAATTACCTGATCTCGAGCTTCCTGATGATCTAAAGAAGACGATATGCCTCAGAGCTGGAAGCTCACTGCGTCTTCATGTAACTGTTACGGGAAGACCAGTTCCAGCTATCACCTGGAGCAAGCCTGACGTGGATCTCCAAAACCGGGGATTCATTGAAGTGACAGATACCGCCACAACTCTTATCATTGACAAGGTCCACCGCTATGATGCCGGAAAATACACCCTCGAAGCCTCTAATTCAGCTGGCAAGAAGGATGCTAGCATTCTTGTCAAGATCTACGGTATGTGTTACATCTATATTTATTTTATTGGTGCTGAAATTAACTTAAATAATGAATAATGAGCTGAGAGTGGACAATTTTTGTATGTTTTGTGTTGGTATAGACAGGTAACAAATTAAAGGATAAACCAATGAAAAAATGAAAAACCAATAAAGTATCTTAGTCTCTCTGGAATTGTACTGGAGAGATGGAACACCATTTGTCCAAAAGATACTGACTCAGCTGTTGTTGTTTTTTTGTTTTTGTATGGTAGTAGTGGTGGTGGTGTAGAGCACTTTTTAACACACTGCTCAAAATTTCCCATAGATATTTAATGGGTATATCTGATTCCAAAGATGGTAGTATCTGATTCCAAAGATGTTGTTCTTAGGCCCTCTGTATAAGGACACTGCCATCTTCTCAGAATACCTTGTACTGATTTGAATGGCCTTTCTTTTTAAGATGGCAAATGTACTACAACAAATCTTTAAAATTGTTTTACTTTAATTGATCATTTGAGAGAGATTGATAGATAGATAGATAGATAGATAGATAGATAGATAGATAGATAGATAGATAGATAGATAGATAGATAGATAGATAGATAGATAGACAGACTGATTGACTGATTGACTGATTGATTGACTGATCCTGCTTAAGTGTTCATTTAATTTTATGCTTTTCAATTGTAGACACTCCTGGTCCACCAGGCCCCATTAAAATAAAGGAGCTCACAACAGAGTCTGCTCACATTACATGGGATGCCCCTAAGGTTGACGGTGGAGCACCTGTTAACAATTATATCATTGAGAGAAGAGAGACATCAATGAGAGCATACAAAACAGTTACTTCTAAATGCAGCAAGACATCATATAAAATTACAGGACTGTTAGAGGGAATGCACTACTACTTCAGAGTACTGCCTGAAAACATCTATGGCATAGGTGAACCTGTTGAGACATCAGATGCTGTGTTAGTGTGTGAAGTGCCACTACCTCCAGCTAAACTTGACATAGTAGATATCACAAAGTCATCTGTTACTCTTTGGTGGGAGAAACCTAAACATGATGGAGGCAGCAGAATCATTGGCTACGTTGTTGAAGCTTGCAAGGCTGGTACAGAAAAATGGATGAAGGTTGCTACTTTAAAATTAACAGACTTTGAATACACTATTGAAAAACTGAATGAAAATGAGCAGTACCTATTCAGAGTATGTGCACTCAACAGCAGAGGTATTAGTGAACCCAAAGAAATTGTTACCCCTGTAACAGTACAAGAACAAAGAGGTATGTATGATTTAGCATTTTAGAATTAAAATAAATAAATCAGATCAGTGGCAAAATGTGTTTGACTCATACATCTCTCTTTTTCAGTTATGCCAAAGGTTGATCTATCAAGCATTCCACAAAAGATCATCAGTGTTTTGGCAGGCAAACCCCTTGAACTTAATTTGCCAATCATTGGAAGGCCACCTCCAGTTTCCTCCTGGTACTTTAATGATAATAGGTTGAAGATACAGCAACGTGTGAAGATTCAGTCTACTGCGAAATTCTCTAGGTTAACTGTGCTTGACACCACAATTGATGATACTGGAGAATACATCCTTGAACTAAAGAATATTACTGGAATTACCAAAGAGACGATTAAAGTAATCATTCTTGGTAAGTCAGCTGTCTGATGTAACCTATCAATCTTCCAGCTTCTGACATGATAATCATTATTTCCTTTTTTTTGTTTCAGACAAACCTGATCAGCCTAAAGGACCTATTCGTTTTGATGAGATTGATGCATCCTCAGTTACAATAAGCTGGGACCCACCAGAGAGAGATGGAGGTGCTCCTGTAACTAATTATATCGTTGAACAACGTGATGCTCATCGTCCAGGATGGGTACCAGTTTCTGAATCAGTCAGCAGGCCAACCTTCAAATTTGACAGATTAACAGAGGGAGATGAGTATGTCTTCCGTGTCTCAGCAGTCAATCGCTATGGTGCTGGAGACTTCTTGCAGTCAGAAATTGTGGAATGCAGGAGTCTTAAATGTAAGAACTATAGCATAGTTTATATTTTATAGATACTTTATTTAAATATCTATTCCATATTATACAAGATGCAACAAACTAACACAAACATTTCTCTGGTGACAGCCATTCCTGGACCACCAGGCCGCCCAGTAGTATTTGATGCGTCTCGAGATGGAATGACCATTGCTTGGGAACCACCAGATGAGGATGGTGGCTTGGAGATATCTGGCTACATCATTGAGCGCAAGGAGGTCAGAGCTGACAGATGGGTCCGTGCTAATAAGAACCCTGTCACAATGACAAGATACAGATCCACTGGTCTTATTGAGGGCCTGGAATATGAGCATAGAGTCACTGCCATCAATGCTAGAGGTGTTGGCAAACCCAGCCTTCTCTCAAAACCGGCTGTGGCAACAGATCCAGTCGGTAAGAGTTGTTTTGCTTTTTTTCAAAAATGTATCTTTGAAATGAAATAATTCATTGTCAAGCCAGTTTTATAACAATAACCAATCTTTTCAGATCCACCTGCCTCACCTCAGAATCCGAGAGTAATAGAGACTACAAAGACATCTGTGTCTTTGGCCTGGAATCCACCTGATGAAGAGGGTGGCTCTAAAATTACTGGTTACCTCATTGAGATGCAAAAGGTTGGTTCTCTAGCTTGGATTAAGTGCAATACTACACCTACAATGATTTGTGAATACACCTTGACAAAAATGCCTCAAGGCGAGGAGTTCAAATTCAGAGTCTTGGCTTGTAATGCTGGTGGACCAGGCGAACCTGCTGAAGTGCCAAGAACAGTGACTGTGACAGAGATGCTTGGTATGACATAACTTATTTTTATGTTTTTATAGTGTTTACAACTATGAACATTATTATTTGCTATCTGCTTAACTATGATTAACTATTTAATCAAATTGCTTTATTTCAGAACCTCCAAGTCATGATCTTGAAGCTAAGTACAAAGATATATTCATTGTCCGACATGGAGCAGTGATCAAACTTTCAGTTCCTATAAAAGGCAAGCCAACACCTGTTTGCAAATGGACAAAGGATGGCTCAGATGTCTCTAACCGTGCAATGATTGTCTCAAGTGAGGATGTTTCTGAGCTTGTTATCAAGGATGCTGAACGGTCTGACTCTGGTGTATACATTCTCCATCTTGAAAACAAATGTGGCAAAAAGATGGTGCAAATCAAGGTCAAGGTAATTGGTCGTCCAGCGGCTCCCGAGGGTCCTCTAGGATTTGAGGATATCCAAGCACATTCTGTAAGAGTGAGCTGGAAGCCACCAAAAGATGATGGGGGGTCAGAAATCCTTGGATATATTGTGGAGCGGCGTGAGGTAACAAAAGCAGCCTGGTATACTGTGGACTCCAGAGTGGTTGACACATCTTTGGTAGTTAAAGGACTTCAGGAAAATGCTGAGTACCACTTTAAGGTGACAGCAGAGAACAAGTTTGGCATCAGTAGCTCCCTTAAATCTGAACAACCAGTGGTACCAAAGACTCCAATTTGTAAGTACTTTTTCAACTCTTATTACCAAAAGCAAGTATCAGGTTTAATCAATTGTAAAAATACCAATGCTTTGTGTATGCATAAAACAGGTGTACCAGAGGCTTCAAGTACACCACCAGAAATCATGGATGTTACTAAGTCCTCTGCTGATCTTGCTTGGAGTAAACCTAAAGACGATGGTGGATCACAGATCATTGGATACTTCATAGAGTATAAAGAGGTGTCATCTGACAAGTGGGTTCGCCATGAGACAAGGGTTACTTCCACCATGTACACTCTTAGTGGACTCACTGCTGAAGTAGAATATCAGTTCCGTGTGATCGCTGTAAATGACATTGGAGAGAGTGAACCTGGACCTTCATCAGATTCTGTCATATGCAAAGATCCATTTGGTAAGGAAATTCGTTTTTAATTAACATATTAACCACATTTGAGTTTAATAACAACACAAACAACTTACTTTACTTCCCTCTTTCTGTTTCAGATAAACCAAGTCAACCAGGGGAGATAGACACTTCAGCTGTAGCTAAAGATTACATAATGATTAGCTGGGAAGCTCCTCAATGTGATGGTGGAAAGCCAGTTCTTGGCTACTGGGTTGAGTACAGAAAATCAGCAGAGAGCACTTGGAAGAAGTGTAACAGGGAGCTATTAAAGGAAAAACAATTTACTCAGGGTGGTTTGCAAGAGGCCACTGAATATGAATTTAGAGTTTTTGCTGAAAATGAAACTGGAATCAGCAGGCCTCGTAGGACTGCAGCAGGAATTAAAACCAAACTAAGTGGTAAGTAGTTTTTGCAGCTCATATTTACAATATATAACTTAGATTATTGTTCTTTTATTTATTGTACATTTTAACATTCAACATTTTTTTGAACAGCTGGAGCTAAACCAGCCCTCAGAAAAGAGATGGATGAAGTTACTGCCAAGCTTGGAGAGACTGCCACTCTAAAATGTCAAATTATTGGAAGGCCTGTTCCAGAAATTAAATGGTACAAAGGTGGAAAAGAAATCAAAGAGGGACGCAAATATGCTGCAACCTCTGATGGCCGTAACCATACCTTAACCATCTCAACAGACCAACAAGAAGATGAAGGCTTGTACACATGCAAGGCTGTGAATGAAGCTGGAGAATGTGAGACCAGTGGAACCTTGGTTCTCGAAGCAGCACCTCAATTCCCTGTCCCATTAAAAGACAAAATCTTTGCAGGATGTGGTACAACTGTACGCGTTCATGCTGTGTATATAGGTCGTCCTGTACCAAAAATTATGTGGCTTCATGGTGCCAAACCTGTGGAGCCCTCTGAGAATGTCATCATTGAGAACACAGAGCATTACACTCATTTGATTTTAAAGAATGTCCAACGCAGGGTGAATGGAGGACAGTACAGAATCAGAATCAACAACCACTTTGGCTCTGCAGATACTGTAACACAACTTGAAATCCTAGGTGAAGACTTAATACATTAAATATATTCTTATAGTATTTTTATGTCATTTAATTATTTTAAAAATTGTGAATAACCTTTCTTTTTTCCAGACAAACCTTTCATGCCAGAAGGACCTATTGTTCTTGAGGCTTTATTGAAGAATTCTGTGATAATAAGTTGGAAGGCATCTAAAGATGATGGTGGATCAATGATAACAAACTACATTGTGGAGAAGCATGAAGACAAAGAGGGTGCTGGGTGGCAACTTGTCTCATCATCTATTTCAGGAACCTCATGCCGCATTTCCAATCTAGTGGAAAATGAAGGTTACTTCTTCCGCATTTCAGCACAAAACCGTTATGGCATCAGTGAACCATTGGAGACTCCATCTGCTATTCTTATCAAGAGTCAATTAGGTGAGCTAAGAAATATTAAGATAATACAATTAAAAATGGAGAAACATATTGAGTCATTTTCTTGTGCATCTCAAATGTTTTACAGATAAGCCAGGTGCACCACTAAAGCCAGTTGTATCTGGAGTAACCAAGACCTCTTGTGTTGTTTCTTGGAAACCACCTCTTTCTGATGGTGGGTCCAAGATCAAAAGCTATAGTCTTGAAAAGAAGGACAAAAAGACAGGTGAATGGGTTGCTGTAACCACTGATGAGATTCACCAGACAGTTTATTCAGTTAAAGGTCTTACAGAAGGCCTGGAGTATGTTTTCCGTGTGAAATGTGAAAATCTTGGTGGAGAGAGTGAATACAGTGAAGAGTCAGACCCTGTCATTCCAAGAACTGATGTTGAAGTACATGCTCCTGCCTTTAAAGAAGACCTCAGAAATATGAGTGTGAAATACAAGAGCAATGCAACATTTGTTTGCAAGATATCAGGACAACCCAAACCTGTGATTAAATGGTTCAAGCGCGGCAAAGAAATTCAGGCAGATGGAATCAAAATCAAGATCCAGGAATTCAAGGGAGGTTATCATCAACTTGTCATTACTAATGCTGATGAGGAAGATTCAACTGTCTATCAGATCAGAGCAACAAACCAGGGAGGCTCAATTTCTGCAACTGTTTCTCTTGATGTTGAAAGTAAGTTTAAAGAAACAATGAATCATGCTACATATTTACTTTAGTGTTAATAGTGTTTTGTAAAACACAATGTTTTTCTTTTTCTTTTAGTACCAGCAAAGATTCATTTACCTAAGAACCTACAAGACAAAGAGGCCATCTGTGCTCTTCGTGGTGAAGTGGTGAACATCAAGATACCATTCAGTGGAAAACCAGATCCAGTTATCACATGGCAGAAGGGACAAGATCTTATTGATAACAATGGGCACTATCAAGTCATCGTCACAAGATCATTCACATCTCTTGTGTTCCCGAATGGAGTGGATCAGAAGGATGCTGGTTTCTATATTGTCTGTGCAAAGAACAGATTTGGCATTGACCAACAAACAGTTGAACTTGATGTTGCAGATGTCCCTGATCCACCTCGCAGCATCAAAGCCAGTGATGTGTCTAGGGATTCTGTTACACTTAATTGGGTGGCACCTGCCAGTGATGGAGGAAGTAGAGTTAGAAACTACATTATTGAGAAGTGTGCCACTACAGCAGAGAGATGGATCCGTGTTGCCCAGTCACGTGACACTCATTACACTGTCACCAACCTGTTTGGAAAAACAAGCTACCAATTCCGTGTAATAGCAGAGAACAAATTTGGCCAGAGTGCACCATCTGAACCAAGTGGACCAGTTGTTACAAAGGAAGATAAATCAAGAGTTCTTAACTATGATGAGGAGGTTGATGACAGCAGACCTGTCTTTAAGGGTAAAGCTCCTCATTCAGAGGTTAAGAATTTACACAACAAATACATGATTGCTGAAGAGCTTGGTCGTGGACAGTTTGGCATTGTTCATCGTTGTGTTGAGATTAGTTCGGAGAAGACATTCTTTGCCAAATTTGTTAAAGTAAAAGGTGCAGATCAAGCAATAATAAAGAAAGAAATTGCCACCATAAATGTGGCACGTCATAAGAACTTCTTGCAGCTCCATGAATCATTTGACAGTCCTGAAGAACTAGTTATGATATATGAGTTTATATCTGGTGTTGACATATTTGAGCGTATTGGCACAGCAAACTTTGAGCTCAATGAACGTGTAATTGTTAATTACATCAGACAGGTATGTGAAGCACTTGAGTTTCTACACAGCAAGAGTTATGGCCATTTTGATATCAGGCCTGAGAATATAGTATACACCACAAGAAGGGGAACTACTATCAAGATCATTGAAATGGGACAGGTTAGATATCTCACACCTGGAGAACAAATTAAGATTCAGTACACAGCACCTGAATATTCAGCACCTGAAATTCATCAAAATGAGTTGGTCAGCTCTGTCACAGACATGTGGTCTGTTGGTGTCCTAGTATATGTTCTCCTGAGTGGACTCAATCCTTTCATTGCTGAAACAAATCAACAAATGATTGACAACATCTCTAATGCTGAGTACAGTTTTGATGATGAATCCTTTAAAGAGGCAAGTGTTGAGGCATTAGACTTTATAGATCGCCTTCTTACTAAAGACCGTAAACATCGTATGACAGCTGCTGAAGCTTTGAATCATCCTTGGCTGACAAAGAACTCAGAGGAACTAAGCACTAGGTCAATCAAGGTCACAAGACACAAGAGATATTACCAAGCAATGCTGAGAAAAGAATGGAATACTGTTGTCTCATCTGCTCGTATTGCTAGTGGTGGGGCGATCAGAGGTCAGAGAGGTGTAACAGTAGCCAAAGCAAAGATTGCACCATTTGAACATGGTCCATTTGCTGGGCAAATTAAACACAGTGTTGCTGATGAAGGAGATGATGTCAAATTTATATGCAACATCGACAACTATGATAGCAGTACTGAAGTTACATGGTACTGTGGAGTTCGACAACTAGAGGAAAGTGCCAAATGTGAAATTACCTATGAAGAGGGGCTTGCTACAATAACTGTCAAGGGTATCACTAGAGCCGATGATGGAACATACCGATGCAAAGTGGTCAATGAATATGGTGAAGATAGTGCTTACGCTGAGCTCTTTGTTAAAGGTGTCAGAGACTATCGTAGCTTCTACGCAGCACGTGTGGTGAAGAAAGTCAAACGCAGAATAGACACAGCCCGTCTTCTCCAAAGACCTCCAGAATTCACCCTTCCACTGTACAATCGCACTGCTTACTTTGGTGAAACTGTTCGCTTTGGTGTTACCATTACTGTGCACCCTGAGCCACGTGTTATATGGCTGAAATCTGGGCAGAAGATTACCCCAGGAGATGATGACAAGAAATATACTTTTATAAGTGACAAAGGTCTGTATCAGTTAGTTATTCACAAGCTTGACTCTGATGATGATGCCGAATACACTGTAGTGGCACGCAACAGGTATGGTGATGATAGCTGTAAAGCTCGTCTCACAGTAATTCCTCGCCCTGCACCTGCTGATAATACAATAAGACCCATGTTCAAGCGCCTACTGGCAAACTTGGAGTGCAAAGAGGGCCAGAGTGTACGCTTTGAGATAAGAGTGTCAGGATCACCATCACTAAAATGGGAGAAGGATGGTACACCTTTGGCATTTGGTCCACAGATTGAGGTTGTTCATGAGGGTTTGGATTACTTTGTCTTGCACATTAGAGACACGCTTCCAGAAGATTCTGGTACATACAGAGTTACTGCCACTAATTCTGCTGGTTCTGCTAGTTGCCAAGCCACACTTAGGGTTGAACGTGTGACACATGTCAAGAAGGACTTTGAGAGTGAAGAGGATAAGAGAAAGAAGCAAGCTCTAGACCAACAACAGATTGACAAAAAAGTCCGATTAACACAGATTCTGGCTGGTACAGATGTAACAGCACTTCCTTCTGTAGCACAACAAGCAGTGAGAGAGGCTGCAGCTATGTTCAAACCAGCAGTTACCACTAAAAAGGTAAAGACTGAAGCTGAGGAAGCAAAGGAAAAAGAAGAAAGAAGAAAAAGGGCAGAGGAAAAGAGATTGAGAATGCCGTATATTGTCCCTGCACCTCGTCTTTATGGTCCTACTGCTCTTGAGGAAGACATGGAGATCAAGCACTTTAAACCATTATCTGACATGAAGTGGTACAAGAAATTACGAGATCAATATGAGTTCCCTGAGCCAATGGAAAAGATTCCTCAGAAAAGACTTAAGCGTATTCGACTATCAAGGTGGGAACAATTTTATGAAGTGCCCTTGCCAAGGGTTAAAGACCAATACAAGCCAAAATGGCACATAACTCTTTCACAAGATGACTTGGAAACTGTAAGACCGGCAAGACGGCGAACACCTTCTCCAGAAATGGAAGCTTACTACAGAATAAGAAGGCGCTCACTTGGTGATCTTTCTGATGAGGAATTGCTTCTTCCTGTTAGAGAATACCTGTCAATGAAGAGTACTGAGGAAGAAAGACTTAAACTTGAAGAGGAACTTAGATTAGGCTACTCTGCTTCACCACCAAGTCTAAGTCCTGTACGCTTTGAACTATCTGCTTTGCGTCCTACATCACCAAAGAGGACTGTATATGATGTTGAAGATGAAGAAGAAGGGGAAGTTCCTTCATATGACACTTATCGCATTCCCTCCAAGTATGAAGCTGGCCCAAGCTACATTGATCTACGTCAGAGACATGATAAAGCAACATATAGACCTCCTAAACAAAAGCAAAGAATGTATGAAGAAAAGGAGGACCAAGAGCTCCTTAGACCAGTCACTACCACAACAAGGATAACTTCTTACAAGAGTCGGCTGAAACACATTGAGTTTGAGGAAAAAACAAGAATCACAAGAAAAGAGAAAACAAAAGTTTCAGTACCTATGGGAGAAACATTTGACATACATGATGTACCAATTAGATCAATTTCACCTAGTTATAGTAAGGTGACACAACCCAAGGCTGATAAGTCTTCTACAGTGGATGAGGACAAAAAAGCAACCATCTTATTTCCAAGCTCAGAGGAGAAACGTCCACACTCTATAAGCCTAGTGTCAAGTGAGAAAGTAGTGTCTACACAAGACCTATCCATAAAGGTTGACTACATGCAACGTTATGAATCAATGAAGAAAGCTCTGAAAACTGAGACGAAGTTTGAAACAGTGTCTCAGCAGCCCTTTAGTCTTGACCATACACCAAGGGTGACTGTAAGAATGCGCTCTCACCGCGTTGCAGTTGGTCAAAATACAAAATTCACACTGAATGTTCAGTCTAAACCAGAAGCAAAAATCCAGTGGTATCACAATGGCCAGCCTATTCAAGAAGGCAATAAGTATCGGATGTATAACATGAGTGGGGTTCTTTCTCTCCAGATCATTGACTGCCAAGAACAGGATAGTGGGACATACCGTGTCACCTGCACAAATGCAAAGGGAGAAGCCTCAGACTATGCTACCTTAGATGTTTCTGGAAGTGGATTTTCTGCATATACATCTCAGCGCAAAGATGAAGAGCCTCCAACTCCTTTTATACCTGAAATGACAAGAACAGATGTTTATCATGTGTCATCATCAAAGGCAACATCTACCACCGAAGCACATGTTATAGAAGAAGTAACTGAAATTAAAACATCAGATATCAAAACAGAGGCAACAGAAACTGTTATTCATGAAGAGTATGTATCATCTGAGGTAAAGCTTCAAACCACTGAAACTGTAAAAGTGGAGGAAGCTGCAGTCGAGAAAAAGAAACCATCGCTTTCTGCCACAATTCTAACTAAGCCACAGTCACTCACAGTTTCTGAGGGGGAGACAGCAAAATTTACATGTGATGTAGATGGTGAACCAGCACCATCTATAACTTGGTTAAGGAAGGGACAAGCTGTTGTATCATCTCACCGTCATCATGTAACAACGACAGAATACAGGTCTACATTTGAGATATCTCAAGTTGAAATTTCAGATGAAGGAAACTACACATTGGTTGTGGAGAACTCTGAGGGTAAACAAGAAGCAGAATTTACCCTGACTGTTCGCAAACCAACACCTGTGCAGAAAGTCGTTGCTTCTCCTCCAAGAGTGAAGTCTCCAGAGTCTCCTCGTCTGAAGTCACCTGCAGGGATCAAATCCCCACCAAGGATCAAGTCACCCGAACCAATTAGGTCACCACAAAGAGTCAAGTCACCATTCACAGCAAAGTCACCAGTTCCAAAAGAAAAAACAACCAAGCCTAGCTTTTCAGCAGGACTGGATGATATTATTGCTTTGTCAGATACAATCATCAAGCTGACAGTAAAAGTTGTCGGTGTGCCTAAACCAGTGATTTCCTGGATGAAAGATGGGAAGGTAATTATATCGCATCCTAACAGAGAATTATTAATTGTTTGATATTAAATACCATAAATCATTATAATCTCAATATAAATAGCATTAAAAATAATACACAAAATAATGATGGTAAATATTCTCATTCCAGAGTGTCTCAGAGGGTGGCAAATATGAAATATTTGAGGAAAGTGGTTCTGCACATCTTGAAATCTATGATGCTGATACGTCTGATAGTGGTGTTTATGAATGCACTGCAAAAAATAGTGATGGATCAGTTACTAGTAGATGCAATGTAACTGTTAAAGGTACAATTATCTCTCTGAACATAATACATGGATGCCTGAAAATGATTTTTTTTCTTGTTAGATACAATTAATTTTATAATAAAAATTTTGTTCTTTCAGAATCAAGAGAATCTACAGCATTTGCTGTACAAACAAAAGCAGAACTAACAGAAGCTCTTGTCAGAAAGGAGATAATTCATGAGGAAGTCCAGTCCTTGTCAGAAATGAAAGCTTCGCAAACACAAATAAAAATGACTGAAGGCCAGTCTGTCACACTGAAAGCAAATATCCCTGGGGCTTCTGATGTAAAATGGATTCTGAATGGAATGGAAATGATCAATTCAGAGCAATATAGATATGGTATTTCTGGAAATTACCACACTTTGACCATTAAGAGTGTAAGTTCCCATGATAGAGGAATTGTCACATGTGAGGCAAAAACTGAACATGGAATGGTCAAGTGCCAGTTTGGCACAACAGTCAGTGAAAAATTATCTGATGCACCAAGCTTCCTTGTGCAACCGCGCTCCCAGAACGTAAATGAAGGACAGGATGTCATATTTTCCTGTGAAGTAAGGGGTGAGCCTACTCCTGAAATTGAATGGCTAAAGGACAACGAAGTGGTGAGTAGTGTGACTCATCATACAACTAAATCAACTTTAAATTGTTATATTTTGAATTTAACATATTTTGATTTCATGTGTTTAATGAAACTAAATTGAAATCAAAATGAAATTCTTTTGATTTCCTCCAATTTCATAGTTATCCATTGCATCAAATATGAAACTGAGCCGCTCTAAGAATGTATACAAACTTGAGATTCAGAATACCACTGTTGAGGACAGCGGCAAATACACAGTGAAGGCCAAAAATCAATTTGGACAGTGTTCGGCAACAGCATCTCTCAATGTTCTTGGTAATTTTTTTTCTTCTTCTTGTGACACTTACTCACAGCACCATGCACTGTAAGTCTTGTGAAGTTTATGAAAGAGCATGATACAGTTAAGTCAGGACAAATGTTCTTCATGAAGTTATGACACTGCTGTAACTGTAAAACTTAACGGCATCTATTCATGTGTTATTGTGCCATGACTTTATATATTTAAGTTATCAAATTAAGCCAATATCTGGACTATAGTACAGTATTAACTTTTGCATGCATAAGAGGAACAGAGAGAGAGAGAGAGAGAGAGAGAGGGAGAGAGACGCTAAGTAAAAGTAGTTGCAAAGGAGGTTTTCACCCACCCAAAATCTACAAGCTGGGTGAATGACCTGGTTATTTGCTATACTCTCACAGCTCTGGTTGAAGAACCTGTCAAAATGATTGTACTGAAGAAAAGCTCAGATGCTACAAGCATACAAAGTAGCAGCTCTGCCTTGCACGTGGCTTCAACCATACAGGAAACAACAAGCAGCAGCTCCAGCATGGCTCAGATAAAATTTCAAAGCATGTCAGCAACTAGCATGACTTCAATGAAATCTGAATCAATGGTAGCCATGGGTTCATGCAGCATGATGGAAATGTCTAGCCATGCACATGTTGCGGGGTCCTCCCTCAGTTCCATTTCATACAAGCGCAAAGGTGAGGAAAAAAGTGGTTGTTTTAGTGTGTTGATACCACATACAGTGTTGCGGCAGTACTAGAAACATAACATTAACAAACATAATGTAATGTTTTGCTCGTTATATTTAACAGGTATACCACCTAAAATTGAAGCTGCCCCTGAGGATATTAGCATAGAGTCCGGAAAGGTTTTGACTGTGGCCTGTGCTTTCACTGGAGACCCAGTTCCAAATGTTGAGTGGTCTCGTTCAGGGAGGATACTGTCCAGTAAAGAGAGTGAAAGGCTCCAGATTGAGACCACTGAGGACACTACGACACTCAGAATTTGTGGCATAAAAGAAAATGAGGCTGGAGCGTACACCCTCAAACTTTCAAATGAGCTTGGCTCTGATACTGCTATCGTCAATGTCAGCATTCGATCTATGTGAAAAAAAAAAAATAATCCAGTCCATACCCATTTTCCTTTCTTCAATATATTTTATTTATTGAATGAGTAAGAAAAAATACTGTTCTAGATAAAGACCTGGATCTCTGTTCTGTAAATATGAACTATTTTTATACCAAACTTGACATTAAGTTATGCCAAACTAGACTAAAGTCTAAAGTTGTTATAAAATGTGCCATATTGGGTAATTATGACTTTTTGAACCATTTTTCTGTGACATGTACATAATGTATATAGCCGAATTTAACGGTTATGGAAAATGTATGAATTGTTATTTATGACAATAACTTAAACAAATGGAATGAAATGTTTAACAGGAGAAAGTTTCTCGTGGAACGAATACCCTGTGAAACCTGAAACAAAATTATGTGCCTCAACAATACGTTGAAGTCTTAAGATTGCCTCAACAGGTAGAGAGGCTCCCTGTTGAAGTTCTACTAAATCAAAGGGACAAAGCTATGCACTGTACATCTGTGCACATAGTATTGCAGTATTCAAATGAATTTATAACTTGACCATAAGACCTTGAATGCTGTTTGTGTCTCACCCTCACATAAGCAGCATGACTAGGTCTTGTGTTCAGACTGACTATATCATATCACCATTTTAATGACATGCTCAAAGTGCGAGCGGCCTGCACAATGAGCTGATGATGATATGCGCTCATGTTCTGCCAAAGGACTGTTTGAATTTGATATAATAAAAGCAACATCACCTGGCCATTAATTTACTTATCAATTCAGATACTCCTTTGCAGAATATATGCCACCTCTTGGAGGAAAGCTAGGTTATATTGTGTGTTTTTGTGTTAGTGTGTGTTAGTGTTAGGATCTCACTTTGCCAGGGTAATCATCAAGCAGTGTACCACAGTAAAGACATCTGCTGTGCATAGAAAACTACATACAAAAATACATGAATGCTATACCCTGCACTTTGATTCAATAGCAATTCATATATGTAGAATTACCTATATATTCTGCCTCCTTGAGTTTTATGAATTTTTGATTTAATAAAGCATGATTTCAGCACCATAAATTTTAAGTGTTATATTTCATTACTGTTTTAATTGTTTATTTACTGAAAACATATCTAAACACAAATAATTATAACTTCTATAATAATTCTGACACTTAATATTTTGTCTTATGGCTACCCCAGCATACTAGTTACTGCAAAGTGTATTACATTCAGGTTGTAAACAAAGTCATTAGTATTATTAGCTCAATCAGATTAACAAATATGTAATGAAACACAATGGGTGCTATTACAAGAAAACAGTCACTAACAGTAACATCATGTTGTCCGGAGTGACCTGGAGTTACTGTTACCACCATAACTTTCCTTTTCACATGTCCTGAAGTGTTTTTCCTCTTATACAGCAGTTTGAAATACTAACAATGTTTTATTAATGACACCTTTAACATTTGAACTGTATAGTTCTGTTAAATATCATGGAATGCCGTCAAAACAAGTTAGTTCCTGTTATACTCACTACTCTATTACAGCTACCCCCTCACAGGCCTTCTCAAGTCAATAAGACTGAAAATAAGGCAGCCTGTCATGTTTTAAAAAGAAAATTCTCCATCCTGAAGATTTTTCTGTTTCAGAAAACTTAAGAGAACAGTCTTCCCTCTGACTGTTACAAATCACTGACACTGGAGACAAAATATTTTACAAACATCTTTGCATAGAAAACACTGCATCAAGCTATGTTTTTTGTCATAAATGTACATGCATCACGAGAGGGCATTATTAAATGGGAATTATAAACTGAATAAAACAGCATGCCAACAGCATATGAACCAGCTGCACTCCCTTGTACTGCTTAAAGTGATGCATCTCATCTCCTGCAACTGGCCTGTTTACTGAAATTTACTGTTACAGTAAATTTCAAACAAGAAATAAGAGAAGGATAAAGGTTACAGGATTCAGGTCAATTCTCATGAAATATGAGTATATAACACTGAGACCACACTCAAATTCAGTGAAGTATTAAAATAGTTTAGAAAACATTTCTGAGCTTTCATTTAAATGAGTAATTGTGCACTATATAAACTTATGAGATTACAGGATGCTGGATGATAAGTTATGTCCTATGCCCAACTTGAAAAAAACTGAAATGAATGGATGTCAAGTTAAAGAGAAAGGTACTCAAAACAGCCCTTTTAATACAGGATGATTAGTTTCATGATTAGTTGCTTATAAAGTTAACACTATTCATTGGTAGTTGATGAGCTATGTGGTATGATTCAATGAGATGCTGCCGGTAAGGGTGTACCGGAGGGTGCATCTTTGCT
This sequence comes from Hemibagrus wyckioides, assembly GCF_019097595.1. Classification (NCBI taxonomy): domain Eukaryota; kingdom Metazoa; phylum Chordata; class Actinopteri; order Siluriformes; family Bagridae; genus Hemibagrus; species Hemibagrus wyckioides. The sequence goes on along the minus strand of NC_080715.1, from coordinate 6,825,368 downwards.
GTAAACATATTGTTTCAAATCACTGTAGTGTTCTTTCTTTTTGTAGGTTAAGTGATTTTTAGCCAACAGCTCTCTGTTACAAAAGTTATGCATCATAATACAATAACAGAGCTATTTTAGTCTTCGTACATTATAAACTCATGTGCTAAGGACATATGTGATTTTGGATTATTAAATAAATTTCATTTCTCATGGACCACAGCACTCTTGTAACACAAATTATTTTAAATACAAGGATATGTAGGCCATGCTTTCAGTGCCTTGCCAACACATTAAATGTTCCACATTTAATGAAGAACATGCAGAACATCTCTAGGTGAGGACTCTTAAAGCCATTACATTCATTACAATAGCCATACAGCATAAAGTGTTGTTACTCTATATCACTGTAGGCTTGTGCTTTACACAGTTACACAATATATGATATTTAGCCTATGTTTACTCTAATTATATTACCAGGCATGCCCACCTTTACTCATTTTGTGTAGGAGGACCTCAATTTATCAAGAATGTTAGTATGTATTAGAGCAACATTTTTCTCCCCAGTAAAACAGGAAATGAGCCAAGAAACATATGGACCTGGAATGATTTTGATCAATGATCAATGTTTTTTCTAACATTAGATAAGTATATAGTTTTTGGCCAAAAATGGTTGAGAAATTTTGTGATTTTCATCTCAGGCTATTGTCTTTGTGGACTTATTTCCACCTCCCAAAAAAATGGCAGTAGTTTGACTTTTTTTGCCCTGGATGTTATGCCTGATCGGTGTATAACCAGCTAATATTTGCGAGCTAAATAACGCTAGGCTACGAAATTATATTTTTTAACTCTCAAGCGCCTCAGACAGAAGACCGATCAAATTGTCAGTGCTCTCGGACGCCATCTTGAGGAACATCAAATAGATTCCGCGACTGATTTATTTTACTTGTGTTATTTTTTGTTAAAATAGTTAGTTGTCTTGCCGCATAATTTAGATCATGGATGAATCGATGTCGTAAACTGACTTTAGTTTTGATTCAGAATTAAAAGAGGACGACAACCAAATTTGGAAACACACACACACACACACACATAATGGCTATTCGGCGTAGTTTCGACATTACTTCGTCATGAGTCTGGATAAAACGAATTATACGCTTTTAGACGTTTTAGAAGGTTTCTTAAAATGTGTCTGGTTGTAGTAACCAGACCATTATCTTTCGCTTGAGAATGAAAGACAGGTCGAGCGGAGATTTAATAAGTTTTGGGGGGCGGTAATTCAACGCTGAGTTCGTCATCCGGCTAAAGATTCAAGTTGCCAGATTGGTTTGTTTTCCGTCTTCCGCCATAGATTAGCTTGAGGTAATAATATAATCGTCTTTTAATTCATTTGTAGTGTATAATAATAATAATAATAATTATAATAATAATAATGAAAAAAATTATCATCATCATCAGGTGTCCCATTCAGTATGCATTCCCACCTAGTATTCCTGGGATAGGCTAAAGATCCACATAAATACTGACCAAGATTAAAGGGATTAACAAATATGAATGCATTAATAATATTAATAATAATAATAATAATAATAATAATAATAATAATAATAATAATATTGAGACAATGTCCATTGTAAAAGGCGCTATACAAATAAATTGAACTGAATTGAATTTGAAGAAGGAGAAGAAGAAGAAGAACCACAGTGGATCTTGAGTCTATCCCAGGAACACTAGGTGGGAATGAATGCAAACCTGAGAACCGGGATGAAACACGTGAAACTCTAAACAGACAGTAAATAGGGATTAAACCAGAGACTTTGAAACGGTTACTATTATTATTATTATTATTATTATTATTATTATTATTATTATTATTATTACTGTTGTTGTTGTTATTGATAATAATAATAATAATAATAATAATAATAATAATAATAATAATAATTTCCCTGAGAGAATCGATAAAGCATTGTTATTATTATTATTATTATTATTATTATTATTATTATTATTATTGCAAAATGTTGTTGTAGTCTATATGAAAATAGGTTTGCAAATTTGTTTTTATGTTAGAAATGTAATCTACAGTTCTAAGAAAACGTCTACCAGGAAATAGTACAGACACCAACTGTTTTCACCAGCCATTTTCATATTTTCAGGTGAATATTTTATGAGTTACTTTATTCTTGTTTAGTTTGAAGATTTTAGTTTAAATTTGAAGATGATCTACTCCCACGTCTTATTACATCTGATCAAGCAGTAGCCTTATCTTGATAGAACATTCTAGTTCCTTTCTATGGATCTGGCAACCCAACAAAGATTCCGGCGTTTTTGCCACGCAGACAGATGTGCAAGATGTCTGTGCGTTCCTGTCTTTACTTTATTCTCTGTTTTCAGTTTTTCGGTGACTTTCTAAATTTGATTTGTGCAACCGTATCGAGTGATGAGGTTAAAATCGAGGTGATTTACTTGCCAGAAAACTGCACCCAGAAAGTGAGGAAGGGGGATTTGTTACACGCACATTATGATGGATATCTGGCCAAGGACGGATCTCAGTTTTACTGCAGGTAAAAGTACTGTACAAGCGGACCCACACACACACACACATTCCTCAGAGTCGATTATGTAAGGAAAACACATATAGTAAGTCCTTAACAAGACTTTCTTTCTTTCTTTCTTTCTTTCTTTCTTTCTTTCAAAGCATGTCGGTATAATAAACCAATAACATATCAACAATAACTCTGCTTAAATGTGTTAATTTATTGCTATTTATCTGACATTTTGAATGCACAGGCTGATAAATATACAGTATTTCACCTACAGCTGTATTTAATTGTCATGAAAGTTCGTTTTCTATATTATCTGCCATTCAGTGACACACAATAAGTATTCACTGCCCTTTAAACGTTTGTATGATTAGTAGTATTACAATCTGGGCATGGAATGGATTTTATTGAAATTATATGTCACAATGCTAATGAAGATGTACATAGTGTATCGTTTCTACATATAATTACTCCATTTTGCCCCCTAGTGGAAAAACACAATTTTTCCCTAATCATTTTCCCTAACGTTTCCCTTAATATTTCAATTTAATTACAGTCCAGAAGATTATTTTAAATTATATATTTAAGATACTAAATTTACCACATGGACCAGATTAGGCCCTTCATCAGATAAGAACCTTTATCTTTATGATCTATATTCATTTTACTATTTCACTGATTCATATTTAAAAGATTCTTTCATTTATTTTGTTATAATTAAGAGTCATGCAAGCACTGTTGTACTCCCTTTTCTTACCTCCAGTCGCTCAGCTAAAGATGGACAGCCTCACTGGTTTGTTTATGGGGTTGGGGAGGTCATCAAGGGCTTGGACATTGGCCTGAAAGACATGTGTCCTGGGGAGAAGCGAAAGATCACAGTTCCTCCTTCATTTGGATTTGGTGAGAAAGGGAAAGGTAAGAGACTATTGCAAAAGCACAATCTACCACAGTCATCACAGTTTTGTCACTTACTCAAACTGTCGCTGACAGTTTTGATCCTGATCTTTGGTAACTATGTGTGTGGGTTTCATATGTTCTCCTTTTGTATGCATTTCCTTCAGGTTCTCCAATTTCTGCCCAACTTCTCCATCTAGCCATGGGTTTGATTTTAAATATACCAGGGTTTAAACTAGAAGCTACATGGTTGAAAACATACACTGAGAAGATGTAGGTGGGATGGTAGAGGCCATAAAGATGCATCATGGACAAAATTTTCTTGCATCAATTTATTAATTTGTTTTTATTAACTGCTTTATTCTAGGCAGGGTTACAGTGATTCTGAGACTAGCCTGGGAACACTGGGGGTGAGGTGTGAATAAGCCATGAATGGTCCATCACAGGGCACCATGCACACACATTCACTCTCACCTAGGGGCAATTTATATTTACAACATTTAGCAAACTTTTGGCAGAGAGACATTTAGCTCATTTATACAGTTTATATTAACTGAGCAATTGAGGGTCAGGGGCATTGTTCAGGAGTCCAGTGATGGCAGCATGGTGGTCCTGGGATTTAAACTCATGACCTTCCATTCAGAAGTGTTGCACCTTAACCACTGAGATACTGCTTCCCTTTAGAGTTTTTAGAAGGTGTTTTAGGAGAAAGCCAGCAAACCCAGTGGAGAACTGACAGAACATAACAACAAAACTGTACTTCAAATAGTTCAAAACCCTGGATTTATCCCAGTTGGGATGAATTTAATTTGCTCTGTTGTGTGCCATAATGTAAATACACATTTGATCAAATGTGGTTCTACTTTTTTCCTTATTAACTTTTTGTATACTTTTCTGTTTTATGCCATAGATCCGGTGCCACCCAATGCAACCTTGATCTTTGAGGTGGAGCTTTTGCATGTGCGACGAGGTCCACGCAGCATAGAAGCTTTTAAGGAAATGGACATCAACAATGACCAGACTCTTACGAAAGAAGAGGTGGGTCATTAGGATGCATGCATTTTTATGTACTGGTGTTACATAAATTCTGTGTAACTTCCTTTATTTTATTATTAGGTGAAAGATCACTTGAAAATGGAAGCAAAGAAGTTAAATGTGCAGAAAGAAGAGTCCTATTTCGACGCTGTTGTGACCGATGTCTTCCGCAGGAATGACCAGGATGCAGATGGAAGTTTGTCTATAAAAGAGTACAATGTCTATGAGCATGATGAGCTTTAACTACCAATACACAATGTTCTCATAGACATTTTTTATGCAGGTGGGATATGGGATATTTTTGAGGAGTATAATAAAATACCACTAGGACTATGCAAACTTTAAATAAAGATGATTTTTGGATAATTATTCGTACCTGTTAACAATGTGCAGTTAACACATATGTTATATACTCAATTTTTATGTATTATGTATTATTAAACAAAACATTGAAAAAAATTCAGGCTTTTAAAAGGTGGTGTTAGTGGTACTGAAGAGCCTTAGTAATTGACACTGCTATAGTTAATAAGATATCAGTGTTGTGAAATTTCTCGATGAAAGTCTATGACATGAAGGACTGACTAGAAAAAGTCAGTATCTGATCTAATGATATCATTCGATTTGCATAGTCAGGAACTTTTTCCTTTTAGAAAAAGCAGACAAAACATGAATACAATCACTGAAATACTAAAATTGTGACAGTTGTAATATATTTTTGACTCACCATAATTGACAATGTGTTTACATTTTCTGCAGCCCCTTACAGATTCTTAATAAAAAATGAAAAAAAAAAAAACATGAACATGAAAGTGTGTTTAGTGTGTTCTACATTTTAATGGGTCGAAATAGCGAAAGCTATACTGGATTTATAGGAAATCAACTAAACAAAAGCATATAATATCTTCTCATATTAAATACATCACAAATAATTATAGATAATTAAAGATTTAAGGGAATTAGAATTAATTCAAATAAGTATAATTATAGATAAGTGAATGGATGTCTAAATGAGTGACAAAAGGGTTAGTTTAAGAACAACTTAAAAAAAGACTGTGATGTTCATTGATGTCTGAATTTTACCATTGACAATGGTTAGAAATAGCAAAAACTGAATTTCCCCAATTTATTTCTGCATGCTGGAGCCTGTATGGTTCTCCAAATTCATTCCAGGACTTAATACTATGTAGTGAAAAGTATACTATATTGTTAATTTTACTAATATGTATATATTTTACTGTATTGAGCACATTGTAATAGACATAGATTTCACCAGGGGGCTCTCTAATACAGCAGATGCAGTTAGATATGCCTAACACAAGTCTGTCTGCCAGACTGCACTGTACATTTTAGTGGTTTCCAGCTGCTTCTGCAGAGGGTGTGTATCTGAATAAGGGAGACAAAGGCTAAGAAAAAACAATACAGGAGAATTACACAGAAATCAGATGCTGGCTAAGACATTACAAGAGTTTCTTTTTGATCATGTTGCCATTGTTCAACCAAGACAGAATGTTGAGAACTGCCTATTTAAGGAAGAAAACAGGAAGAAAGAAAGCTGTGTCAAAGATGTGTCAAAGTTGAGCAAGGAAAAATGTGGAGGTGAAAAAGGCAGTTCAGCTACACATCTCACAAATTTCCTATCACTATGTCGTCAGCAAACTCCACTAAACTAAAAATCCAATAAGCAGAAAGCTGGAATGACTTTTTTTTTTTACTGTATATAACTTAAAATCTGTCAACTCCTCTTCTCCCCTTCTCCTCCCATCCCTTCCCTTTCACCCACCACAAGCAGCAGAGATATGACATAAGCCATGTCCGAGCCAACAGATCCAGAGCAGATCCAGACGAGAGGGGGAGGGTTTGGTCAAAATGTTGGAGAAAAAAAGCACAGAAAGCAGTGAGCATACTTTACTTTGAATGCAAATCAAAAAATCTAGAACATTTCTTAGCAGACAGCTCTTTTTTCTTTTTTTACGAACAAGAGGTGTGTTACAGTGGAACTGGCAGCCTGTAGTCCATTGAAGAGAGCAACATAGTATCTCAATAGACCTAAGATTCTCCCCTTCCCCCATCAAGTCACGGTGCCGGCCATTTAGCACACAGTTAGTCGTTCTGTGGGACGTGTGGATGTCCAGCGGTTTCCTTGATTACAGGTCTCACAGAGTAAATGCTACTTAAGAGGTCTGGGTTAAAAGACGATAATTTGTTTCACACCGCATCTCAGCCACCTCATGTTCCCATGACCTTAATTCTCCTGCAGGGTACATTTCTCACAATCATGCCACTGGCTGATTGTTAATTGCCATTCAAATGATAACAAATTGCAGTTTAAATTCATTTGAAATTAGTTTGAAAGGCATGTATGGTGTATGGCTGTATGGTGTAGATTGTTACCAAGGCAGCATTAAAAAAGGGTTTAAGAACGAGAAGAACATAACAATGTTAATGAAACAACAAAAGTTAAGTTAAGTAGCCTTTATTTGTCACATATACATCACTGCTGAGTGAAATTCTATTTTCGCATATCTCATCCTTTGAGGGTTGGGGTAAGAGCTCAGGGTCACCCATGATGCAGTGCCCTTGGAGCAGGGGGAGGTTGGGGGCCATGCTCAAGGACTCAATGGTGGCAGCTTTTTGGTGCAGGGGCTTAAACCCTGTTCTTCTGATCAACAACCCAGAGCCTTAACCACTTGAAATACCACCTCCCTAAATGTGCACAAATGTACACATATATCTATTTGTATATGAATCTCCACCTTCTCTCTCTCTCTCTCTCTCTCTCTCTCTCTCTCTCTCTCCCTTTTGATTTGGCAAAGTTTTACACCAAATGCTGATCCTGACGCAACCCACAACCCTCCCATTTTTTTGGCCTTGGGATTGGCAATGAGAGTTAACCCCTCAGTGGCTGGGTTGGGTCTCTTCTACAATCAATCAAGCCACAACAGTAAGAGCATGGGGTCCTGATGCGGGACTACCAGGGGACCATACTTGTGCTAATGACTAATGTACAAATTCCTCTCAACATATTTTAGCAAGGGGGGATGATATAGCAAAATAACCAACAATTGGATAATGTGATTACTACAAAGTTAAGTATTTTCCACTAACAGCACATCCAAAGGTTTTTTTTATACCAATACAAATGTCATATTATGCTTTTTATCTATTCCTAGGTACAGTTGCTATGGACAATCCACAAAACAAGTTAGTTACATTTATTAGGTTACTTATAGCAGAATTATAACTATAACTAAAACTATAAGTTTAGGCAGTGATTTAGTTATTTTACATGTAGTGTGCTATCATGAAACAGTAGGGGTCTATGGATGATTTTTGGCATGCAATGCAAACACTTTTCTATGCACAACTGGATTAAAAAAAAACTGCAGGATTTATTAAAGTTTTAAATCCCACAGTATATGAACATTCCCAGGAAGCCTTGTTCTTTATCACAGAGTGCCTTTGTATGAGAATGAAAACTTCCATTGTACAGTGCAGTTCAATACATCAGCATCAAGCTCAAATATAGCCGCTCAGTCTTCATCCCAGTACATATATAAAAGATGTGAAGAATGATACAGCCCTGCCATTAAAAAAATAGACACAATGTTGTAAAGAGAGAGGAAGAGTTAAAAAGCAAATTAAGAACTATCATCTATAGATGGATGAGGAAATATACTGTATACATGACACATTGTGTATAAAGATATAAGTATAACTTGTTCATATTTTTCAGACAACATTGTAAAGCGATAAACTTCCAAGCAGTGGCTGTATTAAAAGAACATTCTTTGGGTGAAAAATGGAAAACAAGAAAATGGGTAATTTCTATTGGGGAATGTTGGCAGGTTTGCCTGCAAATGTGCAGTTGCTGGAAAATATGCCCCTCAAAATCTCATTTGTCTCATGACAAATACTTATTTGTGCAACTTTAACTGTTCAATGAGTACGTGGGTTATGAGTAAAAAGCTATTTGGCTAAAATACGATAGTGTTGTTAGCAAACAAATCAACTCTTTCAGTTGGCTGTTTCACATGTATGCTGGAAGCTGAATCGCTGAAAATATACGTGATGCTTTGGCTAAGAAATGTTTTTATTCTGTGTTGATTCTGCACCACTTTTAAGTGAGTGTTCTAGTGAGTGTCTCACTGCATTACTGCTTGTTATATCCTACTCTTTCAGGTGTGGTAAATTAAAGAGGGCTGTCAGGAGAGATAAAGTATAGTCACCTTAATCTATACTTTTATTAATGACTCCGTGATATTAATACAGAAATGCTTATACATTTAATTTTACATTTATTTATAAATGTTTTATTACAAATGCAATGCAAATTATAATGTTTGTTCAAACTCAAATGTTGGAGAAGTACTTTATATAAAAAAAAAAAAAAAAAAAAAAAGAGTAATCAGAATCTCGGAAAAGAACAATGACTTTGACGGGTTACAAAAATATTTTAAAAAGTCTTTTAGGAATCAGTTCTTATCTGACTCACTGAAAAGAGACGGAATTCCCATCACTAGAATGAGACATAAACAGATTAAATTTTCCAACAGGGGGATGGAGGAAACTAAGCGATTGCATCACAGAAACTGTGCAGCAGAAACAAATCATAACAATAAAAGGAAAAAGCATCTGCAAAGAGAAAGTCATATCTACTCACAACTTAAACTTAAGCATATTAGCTATCTGACATCAGCAGTGACATGACTGATTATAAGTTCTTTACATGACAAGATATAATCTGTAATCACATGAAAATCATATGAAGGTGTATTTTACCATATAATTTGCTGCAATTGCACATTTATGTAAACATGTGCACCCTTCTGTTAAAGACAGTCTCAAGTTAAAAATATTACCATATATCATTGCATATCCTATATGTAAATTAATTAATATGTTACAGTAAATGAATAATGTGAGAACATCAACACGTGGGAAAAAACTACATGTTGAAATTAAATAATAATAATTATAATTATAATTATAATTATAATGTAAGAAAATCACAAATGTGAAAAAATTAAAAATTAAAAATACATGGCCTTCATGTGAAAAATGTGTGAAATTTAACATGTGAAAATCTAAATTTTATTTAAAATTTAGTGTCAAGCAGGTAGCTCTCAAAGGCCTTTGTGGCATTGATATGTCTTCATGTGTACTAGAACTAAGGCCTACCCTTATCTATTAATGGGCAGATAAATCTATCAAGTCAATATATAGTGAATTAACTATAGATAAGAAATTGTCCCTCTTTGTCAGCTTTTAATTAACTTGTTAGGAAAAGCAATAATTGAGTGTAAATTAATGGATAACAATAATAGGTCTACCATAACATCTTGTTGTTTCATTAAGCAACAGCTGCATGTTGATGTCTGCAAGGTTACTGGTTTATTTTAACACATGCAAACTGTTTATCAAGTCTGTGCATTTGGGTGTGACAGGTCCTCCCTTTATTGGTACAGTAAAAGAGAGTGCATAAACACTTGCATGTTTACATGGGAAGGGTGAGGCTCAAGCAAAGTGTCATGTCCCTGAGTAAATACTGGGGTTCACATAACAGTAAAATCTTTGTTTTTTCTTTCATCACCTCTATGTGTTCTGGGGTATTTGTACCAGGAGACCACATCTAAAACTGTAAATGACACTGTTGGTATCTGAAATATGGTTAAAGGCAGAATGTGGCGCTATAGTATTTGCTTCATTTAACCTATGCAAAGACAATTTGCAAACTGTGTTTAAAATAGATACACAAAATCAAAAAGATTATTGAACACACATGTTCACTTCCAGCCAATGTACCTCAATTACACTATACAGTCCTGAAATTTTTTTATGTTTTTGTTTGTTCCTTATTTAGTAAGTACTAACTAAAAGTAATAACTAATGTAGCATCAGTGTTTGTTTTCACAAAGGTGATAACCTCTATATTTTACCTTTCATTTTTCCTAACCTTGGGGTATTTGTAACATCAGGCCTCATCAAACACCAGTAAATGTATTTGCTTTATTAATCCTATTATGTAAAAAATGATCAGTAAATCTATGAATCTACAACCGATGTAACTCTTAATATATGCATTATTATTTAATACTAAACCTTTGAAAATGTGTTAACATTTCAGGCTACAATCTCATTTCTCCATGGTTTCTTTGCAGGGTGAAGTTAATTATTATTATTATTATTATTATTATTATTATTATTATTATTATTATTATTATTATTATTAATAAAACAAATATTTGGTAAAATATGGTTAATTAGCATCTGTCTAACTAGGACTTACTGATTTTGTTCAGTAATAACTTACTTGGTACAGTGCTGTGTATTTGTCACGCTTAAAAGATTCAGATCATCAGACAAAATTTAATATTACACAAAGATAATGCATGTAAATACAAAATGCAGTTTTTAAATGATTATTTCATTTATTAAGATAAAAAAAGCTGTCCAAACCTACCTGGCCCTATGTGAAAAATTAAATGCCCCCTCTTGTTAAATATGAAAGAACTGTTATTAACCACATTATTTTAGAAAGCTGAGTTAAATTTCACTAGACACACCCAGGCCTGATTACTGCCAGACCTGTTGAATCAAGAAATCACTTAAATAGAACCTGTCTGACAAAGCAAAGCATGCTTAAAGAGCAATACATCTTGCTGCGATCTAAAGAAATTCAAGAACAGACAAGAAACAAAATAGTTGATATGTATCAGTCTGGAAAGGTTTATAAAGCCATTTCTAAGGCTTTGGGACTCCAGCAAACCATGGTCAGAGCCATTATCCACAAATGTTGAAAACTCGGAACAGTATGAACCTTACCAGAAGTGGCCAGCCTACCACAATTACTCTGAGAGTGCAACGACGACTCATCCAAGAGGTCATAAAAGAACCCAGAACAACATCTAAAGAATTGCAGGCCTCAAATGCCTCAATTAAGGTCAGTGTTCATGATCAACAATAAGAAAGAGACTGGGCAAAAATGGCATCCATGGGAGAGTTCCAAGGCATTGCTGACCAAAAAGAACACAAAGGCTCTTCTCACATTTGCCAAAAAATATATTTTCTGGCCAAATTATCTATTTTGGACAAATATTCTGTGGACTGACGAGACAAAAGATGAACTATTTGGAAGGTGTGTGTCAAGTTATATCTGGCATAAAACCAACACAGCATTTCATAAAAAGTACATCATACCAACAGTCAAACATGGTGGTGGTAGTGTGATGGTCTGAGGCTTCAGGACCTGGACGACTTGCTAAAATTGATGGAACCATGAATTCTGCACTCTATCAGAAAATCCTGAAGGAGAATGTCTGGTCAGTTTGTGATCTCAAGCTCAAGCGCACTTGGGTTATGCAGCAGGACATTGATCCCTTACACACCAGCATATCCACCTCTGAATGGCTCAAGAAAAACAAAATAAAGGTTTTGGAGTGGCCAAGTCAAAGTCTGGACTTAAATCCAATTGAGATGCTGTGGCATGAGCTTAAACAGTCCATTCATGCTCGAAAACCCTCCAATGTGGCTGAATTAAAACAATTCTGCAAAGAAGAGTGGGCCAAAATTCCTCCACAGCGATGTGAAAGACTCATTGCCAGTTATCACAAACACTTGATTGCAGTTGTTGCTGCAAAGGGTGGCACAACCAGTTACTAGATTTAGGGGGCAATTACTGTTTCATGTAGTGCCAGGCAGGCTTTGGACAGCTTTTTTTCCCTTAATAAATGAAATCATCATTTAAATCATCATCAACTGCATTTTGTAATTACTTGCATTATCTTTGTGTAATATTAAAATTTGTTTGATGAGCTGAATCTTTTAAGTGTGACAAATATGCAAGAAATAATAATAAAAAAAAAAAAACAGGAAGGGGGCAAAACCTTTTCACAGCACTGTAAGTCCCCTATTTCCTCAACAATAAAGCAAACAAATATGATCACTTTCAGAACATAAGCAAAACTAAATACAAACAAAAGCATCCAAGAAGTAGCTTTATTAAGACATATTGTATTTTCTACTGTATTTTGTTACTCTGTTTACTGGGATAGTGAGAAATGCATAGCAAACTCCCTCTTGTGCCTGTGCATCCAGGAAGTGCTTTTATGAGATTGGAGATCTTATGGAAAATTCTCAGAGCAGAGGTCAGTGTCAGACATTCACCCACAGACATGGCTACAGTGTTTTATACCCTACAAGCTGCTTCTCTCTTTTAGAGAAGCTGCAGACAGAGCAAATGCTGTTACAGAAAAATGATGAAGAAGGGGTGGTGTGATGTGGCCCTAAGTGAAGAGGAGTTGGTATTATTTTTCTATAACAGGTGGTCCTGAATACTAAAACAATTTGCCAATAATTACCACTTTTAATTTATTGAGGAACAACATTTAATTAGTTTAACAACAATGCTATATTTATGTTCGCTTAGCACGTTAAAGCAGCTGTTAACAGTAATTCATTAGCTCTATTGCAGAACAAAAAATGTCATGTTACCAAGATGCAGTGATAAACAAGTACTACATCATGAAGCTTTTCCAGTTACAAATTTCAGGTACTGCCTGTTACAAAGCATTAACATTGGATACACCTTACATAAATATTAAATAAGTTCTCCATATTAACGATTCAGCACTGATTTGTTATTAGCCTTGAATTATGTGCCACATTCACTGTCCCTGTAAATAAATTGTTCATATCAAAACAATAACATATTAGAATGAATGAATTAATATTAAGCTGTGATTTGAGTTATAGCCAGAACTACTGTCAGAGATGCTGTTATAGAAAATGATTACAAGTTTGATGTGAGAATTTAGCAGTCAACAGATTGTTCATGTATTTTTTTTTTTATATATACAGAATACTAGCTAAACAGTATTCTATAAAATAGTATAAATTGGGAAAATAACCTTTTTTACTAAGGAGAAACAAACCTGAGGTAACCAGAATTATTAAAAACAAATGAACATATTGCAGTAGCTTCAATGATCATGCAGGAATTTGGTGATGAAGAACCCTGCCATGTGCCCAGCATTAGTAAACATGGATTATGCAACATGTATCTTATATCCAGTCAAATCCAGAGAACAGTCAATCAGATGGCAGTGTGAGTAAAATAAAACAAGAATGCTCATTTTCAGGTCGATTTGTAAAGAGCTGAAGTAATTTCATGCAGAATCACTTAGAAAACTTTGCAGGACTGCAGTGGAAAGTAGACGCCTACTGCAAGCTTCAAGCAGAAAAAGGAAAGCAAGCACGTTTAACATGTAGGAACAGCGACTGGGCAGAAATGTACAAATAATACTAGACCAGGCTGTCATTACTCAAGCATGAGTTATTTGTAAGATAACCTGCTTGGGGCCACGTTTCATCTGTCTTTTCCTGCCAGTCAACCTCCTGAAGAATGACATTCTGCTTAAAACATTTTTGCATGCATTAACTGCATTTGTACAGACAAGTAAGGCAGTAAAGAAGATAAGCATCAAGTATATGAGCTCTTGATATGTAAATTTCAAGGTCAAAGTAAGGAAGGTACATTATTTTAAAAGATAGTAAGAAAAAGGTACATTTTCCTGATTTTTTTTTTCATGAAGGGTTGCATTTTCACCCTCGCTTCATCTTTATGTATATTCTCGACACATACACTATATAAGTATTCGCTCACCTGCCTTGACTCGCATATGAACTTAAGTGACATCCCATTCCTAATCCATAGGGTTCAATATCACGTCGGTCCACCCTTTGCAGCTATAACAGCTTCAACTCTTCTGGGAAGGCTGTCCACAAGGTTTAGGAGTGTGTTCATGGGAATTTTTGACCATTCTTCCAGAAGCGCATTTGTGAGGTCACACACTGATGTTGGACGAGAAGGCCTGGCTCTCAGTCTCCGCTCTAATTCATCCCAAAGGTGTTCTATCGGGTTGAGGTCAGGACTCTGTGTAGGCCAGTCAAGTTCATCCACACCAGACTCTGTCATCCATGTCTTTATGGACCTTGCTTTGTGCACTGGTGCACAGTCATGTTGGAAGAGGAAGGGGCCAGCTCCAAACTGTTCCCACAAAGTTGGGAGCATGGAATTGTCCAAAATGTCTTGGTATGCTGAAGCATTCAGTGTTCCTTTCACTGGAACTAAGGGGCCAAGCCCAGCTCCTGAAAAACAACCCCACACCATAATCCCCCCTCCACCAAACTTTACACTTGGCACAATGCAGTCAGACAAGTACCGTTCTCCTGGCAGCCGCCAAACCCAGACTCGTCCATCAGATTGCCAGATGGAGAAGCGCGATTCGTCACTCCAGAGAACGCATCTCCACTGCTCTAGAGTCCAGTGGCGGCGTGCTTTACACCACTGCATCCAATGCTTTGCATTGCACTTGGTGATGTATGGCTTGGCTGCAGCTGCTCGGCCATGGAAACCCATTCCATGAAGCTCTCTGCGCACTGTTCTTGAGCTAATCTGAAGACCACATGAAGTTTGGAGGTCTGTAGCGATTGACTCTGCAGAAAGTTAGCGACCTCTTCGCACTATGCGCCTCAGCATCCACTGACCCCGCTCCGTCAGTTTACGTGGCCTACCACTTCGTGGCTGAGTTGCTGTCGTTCCCAAACACTTCCACGTTCTTATAATACAGCTGACAGTTGACTGTGGAATATTTAGGAGCGAGGAAATTTCACGACTGGATTTGTTGCACAGGTGGCATCCTATCACAGTTCCACGCTGGAATTCACTGAGCTCCTGAGAGCGACCCATTCTTTCACAAATGTTTGTAAAAACAGTCTGCATGCCTAGGTGCTTGATTTTATACACCTGTGGCCATGGAAGTGATTGGAACACCTGATTCTGATTATTTGGATGGGTGAGCGAATACTTTTGGCAATATAGTGTATGTCATGTATTTAAAAAAATGTCCAATCCAGTTCACCTAAATGAGCTATGGGGAAATCGGAAGCGAGGTCATTGCACCACACTATTTAGGCTTCAAATGGGTAATTATACCCCAATTCAAATGGGGAAAGGGGGAGCATCTGGAATAAGCCAGTCTACATATTTTTACTGTTGAGAAGGAGGGGAGAAAAGGAAAACCAAATGGTTCAATTCTTCCACTGTAAAAGCATGACATCAGCATTATGCTAGGTTGTTTTATACCCCTTGATTACCAAGAATTATTGGAAGACACTTTCTGCTTTAGCCTGGGGATGTTTCCTCTTTCCTGCAAGTTGAGAGTCATGCGGTGTATTTAGTCCCAGAGGCAATCTCTCTCTCTCTCTCTCTCTCTCTGTAATTGATATACTAATGCCTGTTCAAAATGGGCAAATATTGTGTAATATGTATATTACAGAAATAATCATTTCTATGAATTTATATGTGAGTAAATTACAAGTTGGGGTCAAGAGCTCAGGATACTGTCTCCGTGAAGTTTCATATGTTCTCCAGGTGTTTGCATGGATTTCCTCCAGGTTCTCCAATATATGCCTACCTCCCAAAATCATAGGTAGATAGACTGGCTACTCTAAATTGGCCCTGGCTATTAATGAGTATGTGAATGATGCTTGAAGACAGAATTAATTAAAAGTTATGTGGTATACAATCCAAAACATACATTCTTAAAAAAAAGGCAAAATCTATAAGCCTCGGAAGGTTCCTCTTTTGTCTTCCAGTGGACCCATAAAGCTTCTGCACAGAGCTCAACAGTCTCCTGCCATAGTTTCCATCAACATCAGAAGTTTTTCTGAAAATTATGGTTCGAGGAATATTTGGTTCAAAGAACACTCCATCTGTCGTGTTTTTTTGTGTTTTCTCTGTATGTTCTTATATATAAGGTTTGAAAATGTCAACAGTTGTATTTCAATTCAATTCAATTTATTTGCATAGCACTTTTTATAATGGACATTGTCTCAAAGCAGCTTTACAAAAGAAGAGAAAGAGAGAAAGGAGAAAAAAAATAATAATTTTAGTTTAAAAATTAAATTATTAAACTATTTTATCCCTATTTTATTCCTAATGAGCAAGCATGTGGTGACGGTGGCAAGAAAAACTCCCTGTGATGATACAAGGAAGAAACCTTGAGAGGAACCAGGCTCAGAGGGGAACCCGTCCTCATTTGGGTGACACTGGACAGTAAATAATGTAACTGTAACTAATTAATGTCCTTTCTATAACAGCAATTTAAGGCCCATGAGGAACTATTAAGTCACTGTAGTTTCTGAGGTCATTATAGACATTAATTCCTTGCTGTATTTGTAAGGATGCCAGCACTAAAGTTTCCATATTAGTTTTTATGTAACTGAAAAAGTTGTGTAAGTGTTATAATAATGTTATGAAACTAACCATTTTTTAAAAGAATATTACAGGAATATTCCATGTGTTATATTACACCATACAAACACATGAGTCAGTGTGATGTTAGTACCCAGGCACTTCAATTGTTATTCAACTGCAAAAGCTATCTATTCTACATCTGTCTCATTGCCCTTTCTTTCTTTGCTTTCTTTATCTCATGTATTTAAAAATGGATGATGATGATGATGATGATGATAAGTAAAATATAAATAACAATCTGAATTCAAACCAAATTACACATAATGTTAAGGGATGTCCATATTGTTATTCTGTGTCAGGGTGCTGAGATGGATGCAAATGCAGCTTAAGCAGTTTAATAATCAAGGAAGACAAAAAAACAGGCAAGAGGTTATTCAATCAGCAAAGAGCCTAATGTATCAGAGACAAGAATACAAAAAACAGGAAGTGAACACTGAGTTAAAAATCAGGATAGCAATCAAAAGACAATTGTTTTGTTAAGTTTAGGTAAGGCACACTCAGTATTACATAGCACTGATTGAATATCCAAGCTCTGTTTATATAGGACGTGAGTGTCACAATAAATGTGTGTGAGATTAAAACTCTGAACCTACTGGTTGAGTGTCATGCTAGGGATTGTAATCCATAGTGGTTATAGCTCTTGGAGACGTCTTCAATCCATGCTTAATAAACCTTACAAAGCACATTAGCATATCAGCAATAACACACCTTTCTAATCTCTTTGCAAGTACTGTATAACTGTGTAAGCTTTTACTATAAGCACCTCCAGCTAAACTACTGAGCTGTTATAGTAAATGAATCAACATCTTGTGACCAATCATAATTGATTGTTCACTAGTATTGTGGTACAGTACAACATATTGTATTGTATATGCAACATATTACATGTTAGCTTGGGCTCCACAGTGGTGTGTCAGATTAATTCAAGGCTATGAGGCCAAGTATTTCTTTAGCTTTACTTCAGAGGACATGTCAAAGCCTCCTTTAATTCTGAGTTCAAAGATGGTTCAGCAGCCAATTTCCTGACAAGTTTCAATGTGAGGCCTCAGGAACATGAAAACTGCTTAGAGTGGAGTTTTTTCCACTTGAGATGCTCAACAATTCACTGTCATTAACTAGTTCAGTGCTGTAGCATATTTTCTCTGTAAGAGGCAAAAGTGACATGGATATTATTTACAGTGATTATATTAAACATAGCTGTAGTTTTTATCTTTATTTTTGAACTTCAGATGACAGTGTATAATGTTTTCTATCAATTTTAATCACATTATACAGTAAGAGCTGCACAGTCTCTTGAAGACCCAGTTTATAATTCCTTAATTTATCTTACATAAGAAATAAAACATGGACATGCTTTTCACAGTATTTTCTCATAACAGCATGCACACACACATTTTATTCCTTTTTTCATCAATGCAATTTAGTAATTTTTTTTTTTTTTGTAAAACCTGTTGACTTATTACTGAACAGGACATTATAACCATTTAGAGTTTCCTGCTGCAAAAACAAGTTATCACTGCTACTGTAACAGATATAAACATCATTTTATCACCAGACTCTTTTTCTCACCTTCAGTTAATAATACAAAGAAAATACAGCATGTTATGTTACACAAAAAGACACATAGCCTTCTGTCCTGAAAACTTTCCATAATGGAAAATGAGGAAAAGTTTTATCTTGACAATTATAAAGTGCTGACGCTGGAGAAACCGTCGAAAAACTGTTAAATCTACTTTTCATCAATGCAAGGATTACATGTTTTTATTTAATTTATTATTAGCCTTGTATTATGTGAAGCATCCCTGCTACCAGTGAAACTGTATAATATATGATTGGGGGTATTAATACAGCAGCAACACTATTGTAAAACCTGCTGTTATAGGAAATGTATCACCTTCTGTCTAAATAGATCTGCAAATTCAAAAACACACTGGGGTAAAGTATATTGTTTAATATATATGGTGACAATAATACTAAAGGTTTGTAGTGCAGGGAGTGAGGAAAATAAGTTTGGACTTGCTGATAGCTCCTGAGACATTCATGAATAAATACATGTTAAATTGATCTCCCTCCTTCTTAAATGTTTAAACAGTGATGCTTCAAAGTCAGAGCATCAGATAACCGCCAGTGACAAATTATACACATTCTGGAAACACTATACAGAACGCATGTCTCATTATAAGATTCTGAGCAACAGGGTACTGCAACTGGAATGAAATTTTAACTGGGCTAAGTCTTGCTCCATCATATTTTCCAACCCACAACTGCAAGCGCTATAGACGTCTGAGTGAATATGCGGCTGGTATCCTGAGACAGATCTGTTAGTCATCATTCCGCAGTTGAGTCTCAACGCATGACACCCATTGCTACTCTTTGTGGGAGACATCCACATATCTACCACATTCAACTTTTCTTCCGGCTGAAAATGTGCTATAAAACAAGAATGGAAAATTAAAGGCTCTCCTTTGATGAGAGGAATAACTTTGTACCAAACAAATCTGCGATTACTGAGGGCTTTCTTCTCTCTTATCTCCAAATTCTTTCAGTTTAAAACTTTTTTTGTAACCTCCTGCAGGGTCTCTGTTGAACTACAACTGTATTTAAATGTCAAACCTGACCTCACCTCTCCCTCTTTTCCAAAAGCTCTGGAAAATCATGGTCCCTCTTGCACTCCCCTCATGGAGCCTCCCGGCCGCACTGTCTGGAAACTAAACAAATGTCTCAGCACAGCATTCAAGCAAAAGACCACCAACCTCCCCCCAAAACCAGAGATATCTCAGGAGTGAGTCACTGCCTAGCCATCTTGAGTCTCCTGACAGTAGGTGTAAATTATTCTTGACCGTGTAGAACAAGTTTCACTTACCTTAACCTCAAACCTCAAAGGTATTCACCCCCTATATTTATTCTTAGCTGAGTTTTATGTTGACTTTGATGATATACTAAATGTCATAAAAATTAAGTTAGTGCATCTAAGTTTCTTTCTTTAAAGGGTCTTCAGTTTTTAGTGTCATTTAAACTCATCAATATTTTTCTCTAATTAAATAAACAGATACTCTGTTTCAAGTAAATTAAGCTATTATATCATGGCTTTATTACACTTTATAAAACATAATAGTTTGATGAATCCCTAGAAACTGAAAAAAACCTTCTTACTATTATTTAAAAGTATATATTATTTAAAAAAATGATTTACATTCATCTCTACACTTCAAATATCTTGGATTTAAATAAACTGGAATTAAACAGAAATCTTTAGAATTTTAACAAGATTCAGATGAAGTGTCCAAAATCATGAATATTAAAAAAGGTCAGATTTTTCAGATGACTCTGATGGAGTTATCCAAACTTTCGGAATCAGTGCCAGTTTGAGGGCACAATGCCATTATAGAAAAAGCTGATATACAACATACTAAGAAATTCTGATACCCATATAATGTGTAATGAAAAAGGTTGTTTTAAATTAGAAAAGAATTGAAATGCATTTTCACTAGTGCTCTCAGGCTTTTGAACTCCATTGTATTTGTCCTGTTGTTGATATTAACACTGTTTAATATCAACTATAAGACAAATCCAGGCCTTCATAAAATTGATAGCTGAAATAACCTACAACCTGAGATCTGGTGCTAAAGCCCTGACAGTGATGCTAATCTCCCACTCTACTGCTTCAGCATGTCCTTATTCACAACAAACAACTGTATTGTTTACAGTTCAAAGTTTAAAGTGTATCTCAGCATCTGTCGTCATAGACAGATTTCGCCCAGTGTGTGGCCAGCTTGCTGCTGAGATGTGTCATGACGGCACCTTGGGAAAGGCATTAATCATCATTTTCTGATTGAAAAAATTCACTTGTACAAAAGGAATGTATCTGGTATTTCCATTTTCACTTTTCTGATATTAACAGATGAGTTTATTGGGAAATTCCATTTACATAATTACATTTTTATTATTTTTTTTAATAAATTGTAGAATAAATTGAACATTTCCCTAGTCAAACCCCTCTGGTGGGTAAAGGAATGTAAAGTACAATGGGGCAAAAAGCTACCCTTACAGAAAACGTGAGTTAATAAGGTCAATAAAAAATAGTTTGAGGCTCAAAGGCAATGTGAACTCTAAACACTGAAGGTATTTATTGTTTTCTAAGGATTTCACCCCCAGGAGCTTTAGCCCTGTGAGGTCATGTTAGGCACAGGCCACATGCTGGTCCTTAACTAAGTCTGTAAATCATGTCCATAAACATAGGTTTTTATTTTTAGGTTAGGAATGGACATTTCTAACGTTTCAAAATAAATATTTTTAAAAGTATTATTAAAATAATTCATATATGTAAACTGTCATGCACACACAAACACACAAACTGACATGTATTTTACAAAACATTATGACATTATGCTATTATTGTCTGGATTGTAAGTATGGCCCTATATAGCAAATTAAGTGGCATTTGTGCATTAATGTAAAAATTAAATGTAATGTTAAATGTAACACCCATGTGATGCATTAAATCAACTCACAACCTGTTAGCATGTGCAGCTAGTTGGCTACAAAAAGATGATTAAAAAAAACTGCTTTGAATTTCATGCCTTGCAGCTGCAACTGAAGTTTTATCAAGCCCAAGTTTCACCCCTTTCAAAACTCAAATACTAATACAAATAACTGATATGTGGTAGGAAGTTTCAGTTTGTGGAGGAAAAATTGTATTCCTTCTGTAGCACAGACTCATTTACATATACCTTGACACAGGGCTAAAAATACTATGACACAGGTGACAAAAGCACTATGGCCTTCATGTAAGAAACTGAGACTGAATCTGAATTTGCAAAACTGAACCTGGAAAAATTAACTGTCTGTGTAACTTTCCTGCAACTGTGCTAGACATGCAACTATTGTAATGACTATTTTTAAGAATAATATTTAAAAGTATAGCCTTATTTTACATCATGTATCACTGTATGTACATTTATCTGTTTGTGAAACATTTTACTTTGAGGCTAATTAAGCAAGTTATAAAAAGTTTTATGAATGAATCATGAAATTTCATAGCATGAAATTGACTGATTGTATGAAATATTAAAATGCAATTCTAGCATTTTCTGCAGTTCTTCGCAAAGCACAAAATACTAGCTAAACACTAGCTAAAATAGTTCATTCTATGCTACAGAATATTTAAACGTTAGCTAGTTAGTCTGTTTTTACTGAAATTATACAGGTTTATGTACCCACATTGTTAAACCAGTATAATTTCAGTAAAAGTAGCTTTAAAAATTGTTTGGGTTGTAGAAAACCTTTTTGTGTGCCTGGCATAAGATGGTCATATGTGCTGGAAAGAGACCATATGTAACACAGGCTTCAACAACATGTTGGAAAAAACTGGAAAAAAGACAACAGATCTGTAAAACCTAATGAGGCTCAGAACCTGTGATCCAAGTGTTAAAAGAAATATATAACTTCAGCAGTACAGAGAATAACTGATTAGTCATCTATAGGGTCCAGACTAGTTAGTAACTTATCCAGAAATACAACGTGCAATACCAGAAAATGGTAAAAGTAACAATATAATTGGATAGTCCACAAAAAATCTAAATTTGACTCAGTCATGAAATAAAAAAATGTATTCACAAAAATGTTAAACGATGTTTACCTCTCAACATGTCA
This sequence comes from Hemibagrus wyckioides, assembly GCF_019097595.1. Lineage (NCBI taxonomy): Eukaryota > Metazoa > Chordata > Actinopteri > Siluriformes > Bagridae > Hemibagrus > Hemibagrus wyckioides. Next base: position 6,802,946 of record NC_080715.1, on the reverse strand, counting down.
TATCAGTACATTTCAGCACAGTCTATATGAACAGAAGTTAAGTCTGTGACAGGACAGTGGTCCAGTTACATAAAATTATTTGAATACAAAGGTCCAGATAAGCAACATTATTGAATGGTGACAAAAGTTGCCTTTTAATGATTAACCATTAGATATTAGTTTAAAGCTATAAATAAATTGTAGTACTTGTGTGTTGCAGTGATGCTTCACATTACTACTTTTAACTAAAGCCATGGACTCTGAACAGATGATGTATATTAAGAGACATTTCTCTGCACTGTTTTCATTGTCTGTTCACTAATCAGAACAACAAGGGTAAATGAAATGAACAATTTGTAAAAGTCTGGGAGAAAAATCTCTCCTTTCTGAGCTAATGTTTTTAGCCCTGTAGAAAGTCTCTGGTCCAATGGTACGTCTTTTGCACTTTAATTACTTTATGTATTTATGTATTTTTATGTATTTACATTTCTACACTTCTAAAGGTACAAAGGATTTACACTCGATGGTATGACCCCAGAAACAAGGAAAAGTGTGATTGGATAAGTGACGAGAGGGTTTGATGCAGAACCCTTGTTGGTTCATGTTTAGAAAACTGAAGGCAGTGAACTAGCCAGTTTTTCCATACTTTAATTGGGTCTTTTAAACTATTTGAGTACTTGGGTTGGTCCACTGAAATATTTTCCTTGGTTGACATTTTTGGGCTGCAAGGTTAATGACCCCTAGGCTATAGATTATTTACTAAACATCAACAACCATAAACAATGCAACATTTGCAGTGTTTAACTCAAGTGGTTAAGGCTCTGGAATGCTGATCAGTAGATCAGGGTTTAAGCCCCATCACTGGCAGGCTACCACCATTGGGCCCTTGAGCGAGGACCCCCACCCTCCATGCTCCAGGGATGATGCATCATGGCTCACCTTGTGTTCTGACCCCTAACCTGGGGATGGGATATATGAAGAAAGAATTTCACTGTGCAGTATTGTATATGTGACAGATAATGGCTACTATTCACTTTAAATGTTCTCATGGTGAACCTTTAACTATGACCATTTACTTTAAACATACTATGTTGAATTTTTGACAATTTTAAAAATGACTTTTTGTTTTTAATGATTCTTTGGTTGTTATTTGGTTTAAATAAGCACCATGGGGAAACATGTTGATATTTCATGCTTCCCTTGCTTTTTTATTTCATTTGGCTCAGATGTTCTGAAGCCACTCCATGGCTGGCAAATATGACTTTTCCAGAAGAACAAAATCAGAGGCTTCAGCGCCGGATGAATAATTACGTGTCTTGGCGGGGGAGATCCACCATGTGCAGAAATGCTTAGTGGGGAAATGAGCTGGATGAGCACTACAAGCTAGAGATAGTGTGTAGGAGGTTTGAACATAGTGGAAGACTATGTTCAGAATGTACTGCGAATTCAGGAGACATTTTGACAAAAATACTCAGTTTCAAGTTCCAGACCATAATGTGATATTCTCTTACAACAACCTATTTCCTTGTCTGATCCCAGTAGCACAGTATTAGTAATGCACTTTTAGCATATGTTATGAGGAAATGTCTTTAACTCTTTTCACTCTGTTCCTTATTTGTTCTTTTATGCTTTTTTGCAACAGTCAAAATGCAAACATGGGCTTGCGTTCAAAGTATATTTTAAAGAAGTCACAGGAAGGCAACAGCATTTAAAATATAAAATTCATTTGATTTAAAAGTATTATGAGTTCTACACAATAACTTACTACAATTCTGGGTTTTTTCAGCCTATACTGGTGAGTAAGCTCTGGCTGCTGAAATTGTGTATAGCAATATTTGGCAGCTGTTTCCATGGAGACAGACTTTACTAATTGTTTCCATCCTCTGTAAAGCTAGATACAAAAGCATCTGTTGAGGGACTTGTACTTGATTAAAGGTAACTCTATACCATCATCAAATGAATATTGACATTTGACACTTCACATGCAGTTGTAGGTTATTATGCTAATTTAAGTATAAACTATTTATTTATTTATGAAGTGGTTTGATTGGGCATTGCCAGGTTCAAGGTTCATAAAGTGAAAACAACAAAATACACTGGTTACAATGTCACAATAGAATCGAACATTTTTTGTCAAACAACAAAACTGGGTTTGAAAATTCCTTACTAGATACTATATAAGAACCTGCCATAATTATAATTAATTATTAATTATTATTAATTATAACTTGATAATAAGTAGTGACTTGAGTGATAAGTAATACTTGAGTGATAAGTAATACAATTACATCTTTCATAGATATGACAACCCTTCATGAACAAAATGGTCACAGTTAGTCCAATTTTGCTAGAGCCGATACTCTGATATGTGTCCAAAGGTATTTTTATAAACAGTTGCTTTAATTAACATACATGCATGTGGTCAATGTTTAAAACTAATAAGACATGATCATATAAAAATGACTGATTAAAATAACCTGTATATCTGGAATTTTACAAAACAGAAGCCATATTTATTAAAACAAACAAACAAACAAACAAAGTACTATATATTAGACCCCTATTATGTTATTAGGGTAAGCTTTCTGTCTGTTTAATTGTAATTGACATTTGAAATAATTCACAAAATATATAATATTTTAGAAGACACATTGTATGCTAGAGCACCTCTTTCCAGACATGTGGTGTTGCTATATAATGTGACACCCTTAATAAGTTTCTTAAGAGATTGTGTTTTGTAATTTAAAAAAGTAATTAATTAAATTGTTATTATTATTATTAGTAGTAGTAGTAGTAGTATTTTGATACTATGAAAAGAGATTTTATTAATTAGTTAAAGTAAAACAAGTACAAAGACTAACAGAAATTGAACTACATAGGCTTCAATGAGAGTGCGTCCACAACCCAGTCCTCTCTAACTGGATTGGCAGAGGCATAAAAAAAGAAAAGGAAACAATGAAAATAAAATAAAAACTGTCAATTATGTCAACATTAATTAATCCATTGTATAATATAAAAATGGGCACTCTGAAAAATGCTAAGAAAAACACCAGTGATTCCTAAAACTGTTTTCAGACAGTATAGTTAAAGGTTCCTTACCACTATTTAGTAGATTTCAATATAAAACTTTCAAAATGTAGAGGGACAATCAAATAACTGTTAAGGGTTCCAGATGTGTCCTCTTTTTCTAAGTGTTAAGCCACGATAACTTCTCCTAAATGACCAAAATGTACTGGTGCATTTAATAGAGTGAGTCATTAAGACAGAGGAAATGGGCAACTGGCAAAAATCTCCTAAAGACCAGACATTATTATAGTAACAAAAATGTCCCAAATGTCTTCCCCTGGTTTTGTTTGTCCATTTTCTTTTCTTATTTCCACAGGCATTTCATATGGTACACAGGAATAAAAAGCTTGTATACTTTCCACTGCTGTGTTTTATAAACCTCTCACTGAGATCATCTCTAATTAGTGATAATGATGATCATGGAGCTGTGTAAACAAAATGCCAGGGTAAGTTATAATTTGACATCATTCCCATGTCCTTGGTTTGTTTCAAAGTTAGAAGGGATTCAAACAAAATCACCTTACAGCACAAAATATTTTAAAAGACTCTTGAAGGCACTATAGCAATAAAGTTAACACAGGCAGTGACATAGATGCTGTCCCCATCTTTCATGTTGAATCAGTTACTCAGGTTTTTAGAGGAAGCTCTCTGTTTAATGGTCAATTTATGTGCTTGTTTTCACTTATGCTCACAAGATGTGGGTAGTGACCAAAAGAATAAGCTGGTGGAAATTAAGTTACCCTCTAAGTAAGGAGTAAGGAGCCTCGGAGAAGAGCTGTTACTCCTCTGATCATATCTCACAGTTGGCTTGGGAAAGCCTGGGGATCCCCAGGAGGAGTCTGGAGTGATGCCACTTTCAATTGCCTCCATGCATGCCACCAGGAACAACTGGAGGAAAATAAAATTAAAATGGAAAAAATATATATATATATATGCTCCTTGACCGGGGAAGATGGAACAATTTATGCAAACTTTCCGAGCTAAAATGTTCCTACAGATTTTAAGTATCTTGTGGGAACATGTATGATGGATCACTTAAATAAGTGCAGAGTAGCAAGGTCGAGATCATTTCTTTTGGTTGTACTCCGAGTGTGCATTTTGATCCACTCCAACTGAGACCTTGAACAGAGTATCATAATCACCCCAAAATCACTTTCTGGGCTTCTGTTTTTGTACTCTGTCTGTTTACTGTGAAAAAACTCAGGAAACTAGTCAGTACTTGAGCAAGTTGGGCTTCACTCCAGATAAGACATTCCTCTACATAAATCAGTCATTGTATTACAGTGGATGGTGCAATACAGTGTTCAGGAGTTGTCAAGGATCCTAATTCCTCTTGTAGATGTTTGGTTTGCTTTCCTTTTGCTTTCCACCAGTGTTTTCATTGCAGTAATACTCCCCATCACTTCAATACATGATAAAAGAGTACTGAACTTTATTGTATGCTTGAACAAGTCTCCACATGGTTTGTTCGTATTCAAACGTGTATTTGTCATAGCAAGTTTAAAAGGACAGCTTCAAAGATTTAAAAAAAAAAAAAAAAATCACCATGTTTATTAACACATTGTTCATTGCAGTGTATTGTTTTACCAGTCTCTGGTTTTACAGTGGGAGTTTCAGAAAGAATAAAGTTTTCAGCAACTTAATGAGAGCCAAAGCAGTTTAGAGTCCAAAAGATCTGGAAAAAAAAGTGTATGGGAACAAAAGAACACTTCATAATCCATTTTGATGTCTGCTTCTGTGGCTTCTACCTTCCCTCTGGCTATGTTTTCTGATGACCAAGTGCCTGGCAGTTCTGTTAAGCACCGTTATAAAGGTCTGCCATTCCTCTTGAAGGAGAGAAAATAAGGCAGTTCTTTGCAGACCATGATGTAGAGAGCCTTGGCCTGGCTATAGGCCACACCATTTATGGCCAGAGCTTGCAAGAGCACAGCTGGCTTTCCATTCAATGCTCCCTCCCCCTCCTTCCCTTGTTCACTCCGTGCACTCCGCCTCTCTCTCCTTCTCTCTCTCATTTTTCCTCTCCCCCTGCATGTGTTACAAGCATTCTGGTGGCAAGTAAATCACCTTACTCTCAAGGTACCCAAAAAAACATGGCACACAGCTGTTTCCTCTCTTCTTACCTTTGAGATTTTAAAAGTGTTCACAATGACAGAATCTGTACAGTCAATCAGGACTCATTTTGCACTGTCCCTGTTTTACAAGATTCAATGAAGATTTACACCAAAGTATGCATTGATATAATGTAGGCAGTATTATTATCTAATCCATGGCAGCAGCACATACTTCCCCTTATACGGCTTCCCAGTAGCAAGTTGTTCCATGTTTTATAGAGGCTCTGACTAAATATAAATGTTTTGTTTTTCTATTTATAATCAATCAAAATGCCATCACAACATTTTTGTGCATCAAAGAACAGTTTGAATTCAACTTGTTGAATCTTGTGTGTAGTAACCAGACACCATAATATGGCAAAGAAAAAGAAAAGGAAAAAAAAAAACAGCCAAAGAGTTTTCCTGCAGCAATAATCACAGCCACATGTTCTACACAGATGTTTTAGTGAACCACTATCAGCAGATTTCAAAGCACTTTCTGAACTATTAGTTTGTTTGCAGAGTATGTCTCAGAGTGAAATGAAAACTGTTGGTTGTTTGAAAATTTCAGTTTCACACGGCAACAAAAAAATTGATACGAGGGGGTGGAAAGGGGCAAGGCTAAATCAAACTTGGAAGGTATGGCACAGAGACCACAAGGCTAATGCTAAATAAATGTTCCATTTTGAAAGAAAATCATAAGTAACTCTAGAATTCTTTTTCTTAGATATCTGGTACATTTATGCAGTTCTGCATCACTCCAGCTTTGCCCATCTGAAGAAGAAATGCTAAATACAGATCACAAATTATTTTTTTCACTTGGTTTTTTCCCCTTTTTTCCTATTTATCACTAATTAACAAATGAATGTTTAAGCATTGCCCCTCCCATACATTCATCTTTTTTTTTCTTTTTGTATTTCCGTTTGGTCTTGACCAAGTCCCTCCCACTAGCCAGCTCGCCCCTATCATAAAACAGCTACTAAACAGGGAGGGTGATTACTAACACATGCTTCCTCCATGATTCCAGCCAACCATATCTTTTCCAACTTTTGTACTTAGTGCATGACAAGGCAGCGCAAGACACTTGGAGGAAAGCGCTTTCTGCCCCCTTCCATATACATAAACTCCCAAAGGTCCCAAAGGGACAATTTTGCTCTCTTGGAGACTCTGCCTATAAATAAATTCTAAAGAACATCAACAGTTTATGGATGTTTAGTAGATACACACTGAAGATAATCAAATTAACTTTTCTAATTTCAAATCCAGTTCATATTACATGAGAAGAGCTTGAGGAAAAACTTGAGAGTTTCATTACAGTCTATAGATGGTTTAAAGAATATCTACATTGGACTATTTAAATGTACTGTGACCCAGTTTTTTTCATTTTTCAACACTCATCTATGAGCTCATGCATGCAGAATTGGTCAGATAGAGCCTTCCTCTAAATGTGTAACACTGCCTCTCTGACATTGCATTGCAGCAGTTCAAAAATATGCAGTGAGCTGGGTTCAGATGCCTTGGAGGAAGCATTTAGCTTTCATCCGCTCTGGTTGGTAGCTGATTGCAATGATAGGTGACTAAAATAAAGAGAAAATCAGGAATTAACCCAGTTAAAAAAAAATTAACACAGTTTGTCATCCAAGGGAGGCAATTATAGCTCAATGGATCAACAATGAAATGTAAAAGGCTGTCTTTAGGTTTGTCCCGAAAATGAAATTAATTTAAAATTCTATTCCACATAACACTATGTTGCATATTGCTTCAGTCTTTAATTGATTTTCTATGTATTGATAAATCTAAAAACATAATTTTATGCATAGCTTGTTAAAGAAGATGCTTAAAAAACATATCAAGTACATCTGAATTGCTTTGAAACCCACAGTCATGTCAGTGTTCATTTAGCTAATAAAATTCTTTATACAGTTCATTCTTAGAGAAGAAGTGATTTTGCCCTTTGTCTTCACTGGAAGACATTTAGGATACCTCTAGCAGGGACAGGAACCAAGTCAGTCAAGTTTGCAGCAGCTAGCTGTTGATGGGTCCCCTTAATGCTCAAAGCAGTTGGGTCAGTGGAGGTATCATGTCGCCAATTCTATATTTACATAGCAGCATTTAGTATCTCATCTATATTCTCATCTATATCATTTAGTATCTCATCTATATTCATAAGCTAATTCACAGGGTCAGAAGAATACCATCATGCTAAAACCCCTGGAGAAGGTGGAGCGGTAGGACAAGTGTTATTTTTAAATAGGTGAACTCAAGTTCTTGGTGAATAGGCAGATCTTTAGTATTTCATAAAGACAGTCAGTGAATAAGATGTTCAGAGAGCATTTCATTCCACCAACTGTGTGCCAGGATAGAGAAAAATATTGAACATTTCTATTCTGAATGCATCAAACAATGTGTTGCTTTCATATTGTGACTATCATTGTTTTCCGCCACCAGGAAGTTTCTTCTATTTGGCATAGGATGCCACTGTTGGATGTTCTATATATGTACTAACCATTATTATTACAGATGTTGCCATCGATGTTTAGCTAGCTAATTAGCTGATAATAATAGTTATCTTCTGAACTATAAAATTATAAATTAATCTTTCTTGATCTTGAAGTATTGTGATCATCTATTGAAATCATTTTCTTTTTGCCAATACAATGGAGTCAAGGAAATCATGTTTATGCTTATTCTTGCAAGCAAGTGTGTTCCTTTTTTAAAATCTGCTCCTTGGTGCCCAACACCCCCATCCCCCAACAACCGCTCTCCCCCTGTTCAGCAACTGGCCACTTATGTAATGGAAAGGTTATGAACTTCCGAGTTGTGGGAGGAAGTTGACATGGTTATGCGACAAGTATACTTTTAAATAAAATTAACAGCCTGCTTTGTGTCCTTATTACAGTAAGCTGTATGAATCACTTAAGAATGTTGTTTGCATGTATTTTTACTGTATGGATATAGTTCACACAGTAAAAGCAAACTCATTTCTGAGGACTAAAATGTTACTGTTTTGTTGTTGGGAATTTAATACTGATCTGGATCTATATTGTAAAGTCAAACACGTGGAAACATGGTACTAATGATTGTGTTACTGTCTTGTTCTTTAGTAGTTAATGATGATCTGCAACAGAATTGTAAACTAAAACACATGGAAAAGCATTACCAATGACTGAATTAGTCATTACACATGTTACACAAATGTTAGTGGTTTGTTATATTAAAAGTCCACTTTAAAAGTAGCTATGAAAGTATGTTAATGCAGAATATTTGATAATAATTGCTACATTATAGCATGACATATAATGTATAGGATATACAGTATACTGTATATCCTATACATTATATGTATGTATATATACATATATATATATATATATATATATATATATATATATATATATATATATATATATATATATATATATATATGTATGTATATATATATATATATATATATATATATATATATATATATATATATATATATATATTTCATTTCTTTTATTAGAAAGTTCAACACTGATCCTGTGCTCCTCTTTGGGGATCTACAATAACTCATATAGACATTCAGACACTAAGATATTTGAATAGATTATGGTATAGTTAAATAAAACAATGGATATCAGCTTTAAACAACATTTCAACATAGTCTTACTTTAAGGACTGGTATGTGGAGCAAAAACACTTTGTGTTAATAACCCTGATAAAATCACACCATTTCTGTACTCATCAAAAATAACCAGCAACATTCAGTGCCTCCAATTCTTCCAAAATGTTCTGTTTTGAACATTATGACCAAATGTACCTAGGTTAGAAGCTGCTTGCCAGCAATTCTGGCCTGCACACCTGAATGTTTTTCACTCAAATTGGCTGCACCATAATAGCCACATAGCAAATCTTGGCTATTGTTGAAGGTTGTTTTTTTTCTAGAGTTCACAAGCTGCTGTATTTCATTAATCCTAAAATACTTCATGTAAATAACTCAAGGTTCAGCTTGTCCTGGGCATGATGGCTCATTTATTTATTTTACCCCTCAGGATCTATGATAATATCTTTAAAAATTGGATCACAGCCTGCCAGTAGTTCATGGACAGTCCAAAAATCTCCACTGTGTGTCTGATCCAGAGTCTCAACATCCATAAAAGGCAAAACAAAAAGGTAAAACAACAAATTCCCAGTGCAGTGTGCAACACTGCTCTACTATGGCCTGTTCTCACAGGTGGTTTCCACTTTATAAGTTATACAAGCTCTCACATGAACCTGTAATTGTATGTGCTGCCAAATCTCAAACACCCTAACATTACCCATGCATCATAGGTCTGCCATCTCTGGACAGCCAAAAAGGCTCAAAATTGGCAGTATTAAACTTAACAAGTAACAGCCAAGTAAATTTTCATTTTAGGCTTGAGGTGGTTATATGAAAACTTTAAAAACAGAGAGGCAGTGGTGATAAGATTGGACATTATTCCATCACAGGGCTCCATGCTGGCACACATTCACTCACACATTCACACCTAAGGAAATTTAGCATTGCCACTCCACTTACCTGCATGTTTTTTGGGATTGGAGATGAAACCAGAAACCCATTCAGACATGTGGAGAAGATCTGTGAGGATCTTCTAAACATAGACAGTAACCCAACATGAACTGCAGACTCAGGTCTTTGAGTTTTGGAAATTGTTGCCCTGACATCCCAATATTTTCTTGGTAGCATGTAAATGAAGTTTAATCTTGCAGGTCAATCTCATTATCCTCAGTGAATTCAAGCCAACTGATAGGGGTGTTTACAACAACACTATGGTAAGCCCATTTCTTTTGTGTATCTTTTTGAACATTTTAGAGGAGACAGCTAAGTGCCCCATTTTGTTTAGGTATGAAAACAAACACCTTTGATTATCTAGCATTCCTCTTATCAGTAGGAAAGGAAATCATCCAGCTACAGATGGCCGTGTAACTTGGGTTACATGAACTGCTACAAGCAAGTACATCTACAAAGCCAAAACCTACTCATATTAGTATAATTGTATATTATGATAGCAATCTGGATTGCAATAATTGGATAATATTTAGTTGCCTGGTCAAGAAGATTGTACTGATTTCCTGAAACCCCAGTGAGACACTGTACCAAAAAACACACTGCTTTGTTTGAATGACATGGTACATTGTCTGAATGAACTAAAATTGACTTTTATGGTAACATAAAATGAGTTACAGGTAAAAGTATTTAAACAGGGGCACAATGGCTTGCTGGCTAGCATGTTTTCAAACCTTGTTCCCACTTCCGCCATGTGTGTTGCATGTTCTCCCCGTGCCTCTGGGATTTCCTCTGGGTTCTCTGGATATACATTGTAGGCTGACTGGTATCTCTAAGTGTGTGTAGGATTGCACCCTGTGATAGACTAGCATTATGTCCAAGGTGTACCCTGCCTTGTGCCTTAAGTGCCCTGGGTTCTCTTTGTGTTGGTAGCATTGACATCACTGGATGTCATAGCACACCCTCATGTCACTGATTATTTTCCTGTCATGGCCCACTTAATAGTTCAGTGTTATTGATGTTGATCTTTCAGCTGCTCCCTACGTTTGTGAGGGGTCGCCACAGCGGACCAACTGGTCTTTAAAAGCACAGGTTTTACACCGGATGCCCTTCCTGACACAGCACTCCCATTTTTTTTTTTTAATCCGGGCTGGGGACCGGCACTACATCTAGTGGCTGGGGTCGGGTACTGGCTGGGAACTGAACCCGGGCCTTCCGCATGATAGGCGCATGATAGGTGAGAAACCTACCACTGAGCCACCAGTGCCCTTATTGGAGTGAGCTAGCTCAATGTTATTGCGTTAGACTGTGTTAATACCATACAAGCTCACTCCAGGCCATTTACTATAAATAAAGCAATATAGATTATTGAATTAGCACAATCATTAGGAAAATGGTATTTCATATGTGTGCTGTATACAAAATACCAGAAGAAGTAATGAGCTAAGGATGATTTGTAGGTACTTTTATAAGTATTGTATTATATACAGTCAGCACCATGATTATGAGTGGATGATGACATAATTATATATTTTGAATTGGTGTACAGTTAAGTGCACTGATCTTTAATCTTTTCAGAAGAGATGAGTTGAGTTTTCTTTTTCTAGTGGAATTAGAAGTGAGAAAGAAAAAATAATAATAAATGGAGCAATACATAGAAATTCATTCCTCAGATGGACTCAAAAGGTCAAAACAAACTACATGCTTGATGTCTATCTATGCTATACACATCAGCATCTGCACATCTGTTCAGCATATGAGGTATGGTTAATACAATCTGGATTCCACAAGATCCCCCATTTTATTTACCGTGCTGACTAGAGTACAAATTTTATTAAATTTTTCTGATTCTTGAGAGGAACAATAAGCTAGACTCAACAATCCAACATTGTGGTTTACTGCTCAAAACAGCCTACAGGACAAAATCATACAAAACAGACTGGGAAGGACAGGAAATACCTGCAGACATTTCACATTTCTAGTCATTGATATAACATTTTTCTTTATTCTTTCTGCTTCCTTTTATAACCCTTTTTCCCTACACCAAGCCAAATTTGGATCTGTGCTCTATTCTTGTTCCTTTATTAAAAAAAAAAAAAAAAGTCTGTCAGCAACAACTAAGTTTGGTGTCATTAAGATGGTCATAAAACCAGTTTATTGTCTTGCTTAGCAACGATCTCTGGAGAAACAAAACTGCAAACACTGTTTAAAATGATTAATATGTTAAAAGTATTAGAATGTTAAAACTATTGTATTTATACACTTTTTATTTACAGAATATTTCATGAGGATTGTTTTGTGAACGTGGCTGTAGTTCAATGCGACCACACATGTCTGTGAGTAGATGCTTATGAGAGAGCACTGACAAAAAGGGGTGGAAAATTAGGGTGGTCAGCATTCTTCTTATTTGAAGCTGTGTGTGTGTGTGTGTGAGAGAGAGAGAGAGAGAGAGAGAGAGAGAGAGAGAGAGCACAAAGTTGGGCTGGGTCTGATCACTCCTCAGAGCAGGAAAAGCCTCAGTCTGTCTTCATGGTGCAGCGATAAACTTGGACTCTTTTACCCTCTCTCCCCATTTTTTTTTGCACAAAAGGAGGCTCATGTCTTGGATATAGACATGATGAGCTTTGTGCATTCCAGGATCTTCTTATTTCTGGCTTTATCACTTGCACAAGTACTGTTTGTGAAATGCCAAGACGGAAACAGTGGTAAGTCAAGCAAAGCTGAAAGATGTATTGATATAATTATCTTTATTATTACTATTATATCTTAAGCTCTTTATGAGGAGACTTGTGATGGCATGATTTATCACATAACACGTAACTTTCAATACCACATAAGGAGTTATTTCATTTCTTGGATGTGCCTCATCACAGAATTGTTTTAGAAGAACTCATAAATGACGAAGATGCACAAAATTTTCAGTTTTATCACACTATGCAATTGTATATTTACAACTTTGCATGATAGTTTTCTCTAAGAGAGATGGCTTATCAAACATGTCATGGATTTGAGATCTTCTAGTGAACTGTTAATGAGTGTACTGTTAAAGGCTTTTGCAAAATCCTTGAATGGCAAATTAATTGTAATAATTATCCTCAAACAGTTTCATTTGCTTCTATTTACCAGTCCTGATGTTAAGGTTGACAAGGAATGTGTGATGTGAAATGGAAACATTGCAATTTACAGACTGCAGTGTCGAAGTCTTTACAGTTCTTTGTCGCACCGTTTTTGCTGCCCACATCAAGATCATAATTTCCCCCCAGAACACTCCCCTCACATCTGCACAATGTATTACCAGGGGTGTGAAACTCGTCCTCGAGGACCACAGATTACTCTCTTCTACAATGTTCCTAAATTCAACAAATGACATCCTTAGAAATAAAACAAAGAGGATTAAATATTCTGAATAAGAAAAAATGCTTAAATGATTTATTGTGGCCCTCACTCTTACTTTTAAGTTTTTAAAGGAGCACATCTTCCATCCTAATCTGGGGCAGATGTGAGGGAGGTGCGGGATGAGAACAAGCAAGGGAAGGGAAGAAAGAAAAGAAAAAAAAAAATATGTCTAGGCCCAGAACACCTGAGCACTATTATTTCAGTCACGCTGGGTGTTTTAGTAGATGTGAAACATATGACGTCACTTTTTCCTCTCACTGATGTCATTCAGTCTACCTCAGTTTTTTAAACAGAGGTTTGAACTTTGAGCCTTGAAGATGACATGGCATGATGTATGGATGTGCACAGGAAGTGAAAAGAATGATAAATGTTATTTTTATAGCTAATTGCAATTTTTGGAACTGGAAATAAATATGGCAATAAGCTGTAAAAATGTGCCACCTGGTGGTGAATGACTGTAACAGGGGTCTGTTTGAGAGCTGCCAGTTTACATACAATACATTTTTAAAGAAAAGTCAGATTAAACTAGTCAAGATATTAATAATATTAGAAACAGTCTTTTGGTCTTAAATATATATTCATTTTCTTTTGACGGTGAATAGTTTTGTGTCTGTGAACAGGAGATGAAACAAGATCAGACTAGTTCTTGTTTCTGTGGTGATCTTTTGTGCAAGATAATTTCCTTTAATAGCTCATTCTGACCACGTGGTTGCCTTTAAAAACATTCACCAGTGATTTAAAATCAAGCACGATTATTTTAGCCAGGTGTTTTTCTAACTCTCAACTTAATTCCCTTTAAAACCTCAAAATGTTCCTCCTTTTATTTGCTCAGCACTAACCATAATGGATACTTTCTAAGCCTTATGTGACTGAAGATTTCCAAGTTCAGGTTAATAGAATGTTTTCTGAACATTAATGTCCTATGTCAATCTGTCAAGTTCCGTGGGTGTTTCTTGTAAAGTTTGTAAATGTTTGCACATAAATGTTGCTCAATATCTTTAACTGCACAACCTGGGAACATTGTGTTAGCAACATTCTATTAACATTGCATTTTCTTTTAGCCAGGATGTATTATCTAATACATGCATTTTGCATGTATTCCATTTGGAAATCCTGGTTCAATCACAGGAATTAACAGAGAAGATGATCATTTTTATCTCGGAGCTCTGATGCTGATTGACAGTCTTTGCACATGCAAAAACTTGACACGGGATGCTGCTGATTGTGGATTTGGAGACTTTTTCTTTTAAATCATGCTAATTATAGATCTAGATAAGAGTCATAATGCATGATGCAAGTTGGCGCAAGAAGTAATAAGGTATAATACGAGCTGCTGTATGAGACTTGGGGAAAATGGTGGATAAGAATCAAGTATGATTGCATGCTGCTGAAGAAATGAATACCCAATGAAAGTAAAGTAATGACCACAGCTGCCGTGGAGCTTTTGGACCACAACAGTAACATTTATGTGTTTTGAAGAAAAAGAAATTACAGTTAAAATGTGGTTGTGGGAATCTGGGTTCTTTATAAATGCTGAGAGGACTTTAATGTGGACATGGCGTAGGAGGACTAGGAACAAAATCAAGATGCCTGTTTAAGCATTTACACAGTCTTAATATTATTTAGTTATAATTATATAAAATTATAGGCATGTTATATGCCATGCAACCAGAAAGCTTAATAAGGAACAATTATGCAGAGCTTTTTTTTTTACACGATACATGGCATTTACAATCTCTTCATTAGTCATTCATTATACTTCAGTTCCAGACTTCATCATGAGTCAGGTCATGATGCCCAGAAGTGATTCTGCCTCATGTGGCCAAAGTGGAATTTAATCTGATTGCTTCCAAGAAATTTGTGCAACTGAAAAAGTGCCATGTTACATTTGTTAGTTTGATATCTAAAGCAACAGATGAGTGAGGCAGAACCCAAACCAAACATAGAGCTGAGAGTTTGATGGTTTATATCCTTGTTCAGAAGCCCATCATTGGCCAGCTAGCAGCTCTGGCATTTATCTGAAAGCCTTCCGGTAACTAAGCACAGATCCTTAAGTGCTGAGCCACTGCCACTCCTCCAACAGCAAAGATATTTAATATGAAATACAACTTAAAAGTTTTCACGTGGTGAGTCTGTATTCTAATAATAAAGGATATAAAAAACAACGAAAATCTTAAAAAGGGTCCATCTAGTTAAGTTTCTCAGTTTATGACTGTCATAAAAAACTTTAGGAACAGGCTCAGACACTCCCAACCACACTTTGGATTACAGCTCTGTCTCTTTTATTGGCTCTTTCTCATCTTTAGCTCTTTGCTTACATTGTATGAGAATCCTTTCCATTTCACCCATCTAATACTCACAAAACCACAGAGTCTGTCTAATATTAATACCACTCATAAAGTGGTAAATTTTTGTACAAAGCTGTGTAACATTTGGCACCATCTTAACCATCTTTGTATATATAAGATATCAAGTTCCTAATTTCATCACTTTTTTCCCCTCAAAATTGGTTGCAGTCATTGTTACTTTACAAAAAATAGGCTGTTTTCTAACATAGCTCAGCGTTCAAGTATGCGAACTCAACCAGGTCGGCAACAACGCGCTGATGGAAAACATGTGCTGCATTTTTGAGCAATGACTTGATGACTTGCCTCCTTTTCTTCTACCAGAAAAAAAAAGCTCACCACATTGGAAAACGTGATCTTCAGCTCAGACTGAGTTGGAAAAGCCTTCACGTGTAATCCAGGGTATCTATCCAAACTTACTGCAATACCCCTCAATGTCTGAATGACATGGATGATAGATGTTGATCCTGCTTATGAGGCTGCACTATGGGAACAATTTTTAAAGTAAATACAAAGCAGAGCTAGGGGATGACATCCAGATGTTTGACTGGTTTGCATTGGCAGTAATTAGAAAACAAACGATGGGTGCCAAAACTTTGGGAAGAAGCTACAACACTGAGGTTAAAACATTGTCTCAGAGAACAACAGAAGTTGGGAGAGCATGAGAAATGCAAGCATGTAGTGTCATAGTCAGCTGGATAAAGGGGGGAATTATTGTGGGCTCCTTTATCATTCACAAACCAATCAGCTTTTGCAAATAAACCAGAAACCAATCCTCTGCCCCACCCATGGATATGGAAGAGAGTGATAAATATCTGATTATTCGCGCGCAACCATTTGGGATTATAATGTGCAGAAACAGATGTCCAGAAAGACTTTGCTGAACATGTAAAGGTGGGCAAATGGGGGTGTTAAGCCCCTGTTAGACTGATTCACAAGCTCTGTGTTTACACAGCTGTTTCCATTGATGGATCATTTTTTGCTCCACATAGCCAGCTTGAAGACATCAATGAATGGAGCACCATCATCAAGAATGGTGGAGCAATGATTAATTAATTAATTAATTAACAAATATCAACTAATTAACCTTCTATATTTATTGATTTTAGCAGAACATCTTCTGAATGTTATGGATCTTCAATCTGGGTTAAATCTGTCAGGTTTTCTTAGTGTTCTGAGAATGTTCTTACATAAGACATATACAAGTTCCTACAGTTTTTAACATTTTTAAATATAAGAATGTTAATGCCAATGTAACGTTAATATTAAGGAACTAGGAACTTAGTTTTCAAATAAAATCATGCTTATTCTTCTAAATAAATATTGAAGAACTGCTTCAAATTTTTGTTCAAGTCAAACTAGAACATTCTTAAAGGTAAATTTAGTCAAATTAAGTCAAGTGTATTTATAAAGCACATTTAAAGTGATGAACTTGGAGGCAACATAATAGAGAATTATAGGATTAGAATGATTATAGGATTACAGAATTATAATAGGAATTTATTTTGCCTATTATAATGAACTTTGATTTGAGAAGGAAAAAAATATTTTAAGTATGAAAGTAAAAATGAATGAAAATGAAACTTGTGATTTAGTTTGAAACTTGTGATTTACTTGTGAAGTGATTTAGTTAATGATGGCAAATTAGAATCTTTTTCAACAAGACACAGAGGAGTATGTGAAATGATTAGCTAAAGTGAACTAACTACAACTTTGTTCCTAATCCTTCCAGTGATAGTTAGCATGATAGTGCTGAACGTACAAATTTACCTGAAACCAATTTAAGAAATTAAAGATAAACTAAACACCTTCTTCACACCTTGGTGGTTACCTTAAAGGTGGTTACTTCACACCTTCTGTTGTGTGAACACTCTAATAGAATCGTTAAAAAGATTGATCCATTATTACCTCATATGATTTACAACAATGCAGGAAAGTTAATGCCTAACCTTCTGAATATTGTAGTCTATACTATAATACTTGGATAGCTGTTCTTCAAACTAGCTTTTTTTTCTTTTCTTTTTTTAACTGTATTAATTAACTTTAATAATATAACTAAGAAAAGTGATTGTGCTAGTTGCATCAACATGAGTCAGCAAAGTTGGCATCATTTTTATTCCTTTGTGCAGATTCCTGTACTTGGTTATTTTGTGTTCTGTAGACAGTTTAGGAAATGGTGTCCATTTCCGCTGCTTACGTGGACATGGGCTGTAACTAACAATTATCCCAATGCCTCATGTCCAGTTTTAGGGACAGAGGAGAAATTTCCTGTAACAGATTAGCCAATATGTGGGACATACATGAGTCAGCATTTGTGAAAACATATTGTTGACTTTGGCTAGCTTTGCATCAAGAATGATGGATCCCCAACATAACTAGCATAACCAAGCAGTGCATGCTGTCTTTGGCTGCACTAAGTTTATTTTAATACTTCTTTTTTCAAAATATAAACTTGAAAGGACTAACAGAGAATAATATAATATATAGCAGAGAATATATAATAATAATACAATATATAAGATATGATGAATACAGGGGCTGAATGAAGTTAGTAGCAGGAAATCTCGCACAGCTGATTATCGTCACTGCTATCCTCCATTGTGTCTAGCTAGTCATCATTGGGGTGTTTTAAAATCCAGGGTCCCTGAAACAGGCTTACAATCTTATGCTTATAAAAAAGGTTACAGCAAGAATCCTAAAGCAGTAGTAAATTCTTTACTATTGATTTGAAGAACTCAGAGTGCAAAAAGTGTTCTCTACAAATAGAATCCATTTTAGGAAACCAAGAACCCTTAAGAATCCAGAGAAACAATGAAGAACAGTATTTACCTTAACTCATATATCCACAGGTCCCCTTTGTAGCTAATCCTGGGTTTCCCTGTATTTATTATTTTAATTTCTTCCAATCTGTACTGCTTTGATTTGTCAGTCGAGGAGTCATAGACTGTACCATCATTAAAAATGGTTCAAATAAATATAGCAGATATCCGCAATGTGCATACAGCAAATCAGGGATTTTATAGTGTGGTCTTGGTTCTTGTGGATTTCATGGGAAGTAGATGGCTGTGAATGGTTTACTTTTGTGGATGAGGATATTTTTTTTAATATCCAGCCTCTGTTAAAGTATACTATAAAGCTCATGTGACAGGCAGAAAGTCTGAATTTGCTAGATAAAATGGTGCGTTAAAATGATACAGATCTCGATGGGGTCACGGCTTGTCCAAGGTCGCTTTTTATTTCTGCCAGTTTCTAATAGAAGACAGTTCCGCAGATATCCTTTCCAACAGCATCTGTATGAGGTTAAATATGTTAAACATGTTAAAAACAGGGTATATGTTGATTGTATAATTAGAATAGTAGGTTATAGTACATTTTTTAATTTCTTAAAGTATGCATAATGTTTATATTTACATTTAATATTGTGAAACATCCAAAAGTTAGTTATTAGCAATAGGTTAATAAGCTTTCCACGTTACAGAGAATCTACAGAGACCTCTGTTCTTAAGTTTCCAGTCTCTGAAAAATACAGCTTTACCACCGACTGTTACAAAGTGCTGACTCTGAAGACTTGTTCCAAAAATCCTAAATAAACTTCTCATCGCAGAAGACTTCACCATTTACAACAGTTAAATTTTTAAACATTTTTAAATATGTTTAATAGGAGCATGGGCATGTTTAAGTCGTTACTATAGAAACATTAATCATTAATCATTATTGTTGAAAGAAATTCTGTTTCTGAATTTAGCAACAATGTTGCACCTTTGTAATTATTGGAGTACACATTGGGGGAATCAGAATCAATTTTATTGCCAAGTACTGTGGATTTTACACCTACAAGGAATTTGCCTTGGTGTATTGGGACACAAAAATAAAAAAAAAATTATTAAAATTATTAAATAATTTTAAGCAAGATTAACTGTGTAGAAAACATAGATAAAAAATATACACTGTGTAATAGTACAGTATAATATTCTATAAAAAATGTTTTAGGCTGCTTTCGGTTAACGGTGACAGATCAGATCAATGATTAGTGATCAGAATAAAAGAATTTAGATTAGCATCTTAATTAATTCATTTTTACTTATGAATTCTCTCTTCAAACAAGCTGGGTCTCAAATCCCACGGCAAAACAATAGTCATTCTGGAAGTCCGAAAAAAGCTCAAACAACGCTTTAGAACTGCAGTAAATTAAGTCATCTAAACACTATAACACACTGTGCTTTTTGGAAGGGTAACGAGACTGTGTTGCAAATCATGGACCCATCTCCAGTCCCTCTGCGCCAGACCGGTTTATGTGGAAATGTCTGCATGGTTTAGTAGGTTTTAGGCCAAGGCAGGTTTGATGGTGTTACCGTATGGAAAACAGCACTATGTTGCCATGTGTTTTGGCTAGAGATTTCTGCTGTCCAATAAAACACTCATTTTGTATAAAAGTTGTAAATTACATTTAAGTCCAGTAACACATGGTGCCTTGTTTTTAATTTGACTTGTGTTTTGGCTGAAAGTCAAGAACATGTTTCTAATCAATACAGTCTTTAAATATAAATCAAGAAAGTAATCAGAAAGTTGAGGCTTATGTATTATATTCTGGTTTGGGGAAAACACTTGAAAATGCTTTTATAAGCTATTCTGGACCATGTGGTGTCTTATTAAGGGATTTGGGCTTAATGGCTTTTATTAAAATGCAGTTAAATGTAAATGAGTAGATGCTTTAAATCAGATAAGGTCAGCTACCTCTCACTGATCTTAACTGTATTTATCATAATTGAATCAGTGAAAATAGAGCAGTACTGTTATTATTTATTTATTTATTTATTTATTTATTTATTTATTTATTTATTATTACTATTATTATTATAGATTGATTATTGAGTGGTGCATGTGAGGATCTGCCTTTATTTATTTTTTCTTTAACATCTGTTTAATCACAGACCATATTAGAACAGTAGTTGTTTCTAGTTTACTGTATTCTCATTTATAGTTTTATTGTTTATGTGCAATGTGGCAAAAGAAACGCTAAAAACAAACAAACAACAAACAACAAAAAATCATCTGTCTTCTTGTTAAAGGAGGAGATTTGTCACTTTGTTAGTGAGTTTGTTCTCGCTTTATCTGCCTGCAGGAAATTGCCCTTAGACCGGTATTTCCTGTGGGCAGAGGGATGTTTAATGTCTGGGCCTGAACAGGGATAAAATCCCATGTGCTTTATTTCCCTAATAGTGCAAAGTAATAAAACTGTAATGTAACTGTACATAGTACAATGTTGCTTTGTTCATTACCATTAAGGATAAAGGTCTGAATAAACAGTTACACAAGAAATAACCTAAGACAAATCTATTATAATATTATTAATTTTATAATGAATTATAACTAATGCATAATAGTAATTCCTGCATTATGCTTATAATAAACTATTGAACTTTAAATATTGCTGATAGAAGATCCACTACATTGTGTACATGACTTCCTTTACTCATGATGAACATTCATCTGGATTGATTTTTGACAAAAATGGAAAAATCTCCTGTTGGAAAAAAAATGATGATGTGAAGTTAAAGAGGTAATCCCTTCCATCCGGAATAAGTTTCTCACACAACACAACGCCAAACCAGCTGCTCATGACTACTAGGAGAAGTATGCATAAGCTTAAAAGAGGAGACTATTGCCAGATCATGAAAACAATCAAGCATGATTCTCAACAGCACCATTTTCACATTTTTAAACGCTGTTTCCATGCACAGCAGACTATACTGACTAGTTTGATGAATTAGTGCAAACATTAAAGTTTCCCATTTGGATGAAGGGGCATGTCTTAGCATTTTTTTTACCTGTTTCCAGATTGCAACATTTGTTCAGTGACTTGGCCTTCTAAATCACGTGAACATGCAGAGCTTGCCTACAAAATTCCCAGCATGCAGAACTCAGACAGTTGCTTTTTTTTGGCATGATTTAATTTCCTCAGTGGAATCATGGCACCACTACCTCAAATGTTCACTGTGCAAAACAAAATGGCGTTAAACATTTGGTCAACAATGTCACTCAAAGTACTTTAAAATACAGAAAAGGTAAAGAGGCATATTTTTCTTACTATGCTTCAAAACCAAATACCACTTTTTTAGTTTATATTTTATAATTCTTTTAATATTTATTTATATTTTATTGTATATGTTATTCTTAATTACTACATTATTTCTAATTTAACTTATGACTATTCAGTGCTAAATTATTCAGTGTCAACTACTGTACTTACTTAGATGTACCTTCAATAAGGTCCACTATATTCATTTTCCTTGGTAAAAGTGACAAAAAGTTATAATATATGCTAATATTATAAAAGCATACCATGCCAGTGACATGCAATAGTTCAATCCAGTTCAATCCCTGCATAATGTCTGCTTGACCATAGTGTGTATAAAATGTAAATGTATATAAAATAAAAAGATTTCACACATGTATCACATACCTTCCCTAATACCCCAAACCCCTACCTTCACCACCTAAAAGCTGAGATCATTGACCCAGAGCAAAGCTTTATGGCATGCTCAGGGCCTCTTTAGAGGCCCCTTGATAGTGCTGTGCACTTTCTTAGCCTTCAGAGCACACACCTTGTGTTTAAAATGTGAAAACCAGAGAGCTCGGGCCTGGGCTTGTTTAAAATGGTTTCCTTTTTGTCTCTGCATTCTGTGAGCAAACAGCCACGAGTACCATGTGCTTTTAAAGGGAGAGGACCAAGATGTGCTAATGAAGTGAAGGGGAATCTTTCAGTGCTGCTCAGCTAGGAGTAAATATTTATAAAAAACACCCTCACTTTGGTGCTGAGCCTGAAGAAAGCAAAGTTGTGGCAGAGCAGCTGTGGGGACTCTGCAAGCTGTCACGTACAGGCTTACAGAACAGAGAGGGTGAAAATCATGAGACTGGAAAAAGCACTGCAGGAAATATGGATTCAGTTTATATCCTTAGACTGGAAAGAAATATGCTGCATGTGTTTTATGAAAAGCTAGACTGGACACATTGTAAAATATAAATGTTCACTTCATTATTGTGTCTTTGGTTTCTAAAAAGTGCTCATCTCTGAATATGCTCAAACTGAACGTCATTTCAGCACAACCTTGCTTGCTGTTCATCTTTACTGGTCTACACCAGTATACTGTAATGATTTACTATTTTACTCCAGTACAGGAAGAGTTCCCTTTTGAGTCTGGGTCCTCTGAAGATTTTCTCTTTATGCTGTCTTGGGGAGATTTTACTCATCCCTATCGCCTCTGGCTTGCTAATTAAGGAACCTACATCTGGATTTTTGTAAAGCTTCACTGTGACCATGTCCACTGTTAAAGGCACTATAGAACTGAATTGATTTTCTGGATTTTTCCTCATGTATTTTATGTCAAAACATTGATATTTTCAGACAATAATATATAGACAAAAATGGTTCAATATATAATCACTGGCAGTTTGTCATTGTAATTTATCCTCCAACATCTGTACCATATTTGTATAAAGGGCAACAGTGCAGGCTCTGTAAATATTAATACAAGCCAATGGATCCTAGAATGAAATATTGCCATGTGCAGTCACATGATGATTTTGTTTATATTCCTCCTCAACAGAGAACAGGTAATAAGATAAAGTACTTATGAGAGTGTATGTGACTCAAATACATAAGTATTAAGACTTGTAAACATTTTTAAACCTCTAATAAGGGATATTGTTTGCATAAATGTTTCATAGCATACAAAAGTATCTTATTCCCTTATGACTATGTATTTTTTCCTTGAAGGTAGACTCTTACTGTGCTTGTGAACATTTATTCTTGGCCTAAACTAATATGCTAGGGATAATAAGCTTTCTCTGAGCATATAAACAAATACCAGGCTCTCTAGTGTGTAGCATAAACAGCCTACAGAGGGAGAAATGTTGTTGATATGGAAGGAGCAAATGTGCAGATTGTCTATATGGTCTTCAAATATGTGTGTGCATGTGCTACACAAAAGACTATTGAAAAAATTTTTTGGACATCAAATCGAGTCTCATACACAAAACGGCTGCAAATGAGAGCAAGAGGGTAGTCTAGAACATTTCAGACAAGTGTGTTTATGCAGATGGAATGCACCATATTTTAGTTTTTGGAGTTTTCTCACAAGCAAAAATACCAGTACTATAATTTTCATGATAAAAAAGAGGCAAATAAAAGTGAAATGACTTGTGTGTCTTCACAGCAACGAACTTCTCAACGTTCATTTGAATGATAAAACTGGAAAACAGCATGTAATTATGTTGGACTTCTGAAAAAGTAAAGGCATTGTGATCACAACCAGAAAAGAAGCAAAATTGCCACAGATGGCAGAAGAATAACCACTTGAAGATCTATAGTGAGCTTTAATCTTCATCCTGGTGTTTATTTAGAAAATCTGTAATGATACCAAAGATTACATGTTATCTTGACTTTGTGTTTGAATAACTATAATTTATTTGAAGAAAAAATGCACCAGTTGCTTGGTTATAGAGCACCCAGGCCATACTCTGCATTACCACAGTGTACTACAATAGACTGAGGCTTTTCATCATTTTCTTTCACATTTCTGTCCAAAATTCAATTTATTAGACCTCAGTATTGGACCAGAAACCTAGACTACTAGAATACTGTCAGGATCCAGATGGTTCTGTGTCCCTTTTAGCCCTTAAATTGTGTCTCTAATGAGCACAGTCACCACATGTGCTTTATTTCAGAGCAAAGCCTCTCATGTTTATCGCAAACTTCAAGGCACAGCAAATCGTTCACCGATTCCTTTCAGAGTAAAGTAAAGCCGACAGGAGTAGGATGGGGAGGTGGAACAGTGGAAAGCAGTCTGTCAGCTAGATGCCTCAATGAGGTCTTGCTCAAGGAAGCTTTGGTAATTGAAAATTAAGAGAGAAATCTTGAATACATAATTACTTGAATATATAATAATATCTGTCTATATCCAGCTAGAACATATTGAATACAGTGGATATGTGGCAACCTGGGAAAACCATGTTTATTTAGGTGAAAGAATGTGTCAAAAGTAAATTGTTGACAGAAAAAATCCATTTTGTGAATAATAGTTTGCAAGAATTCAGTCACAGTGATTTACCTTGCCACAAAACAGTATATATGAATATGCAGTACAGTGCATTTTTTTCTTTAGGCAAATGTTCCTGCATAGAACAATTACAAAATGGTTCACACTGTTGCTTGGAAATTGTGAGTTGAAATCTAGATGAGGACAAAGCCAATGGTGGGAGTTGAAGAAAGCATAATTACTCATTGTCTCTGAGTGGAAAGAATGCATTACATGTCATTTAGAATGATACTAGCTGATAATTTTTAATGATACCTGTTGGCAATAGTATTATAGCATTAAAATTTAGCATTAAAATTTGCCCTGTAACACTGCAGCATGTCTTGGAGGACTGGAACTAGCTGGTGTTAGGAACTGGAAAAATCACTAAAACTGTAAGAAAATGGAGTACAAATCCAAAAAATGTAAAACAATGATTAGCGAAGCCACACTTGAAATTTTGGAGAAGTAAATTAGACTGGGGTAACATGGGGTTATTGTGTGTGAGCTTGATATTCTGACAGCCAGCAGAGAACCAAAGTTACCCTCTGTGCAGAAAATGTCTGATTTCCGACAGCACATTGATTTTCTTTCTGTGCTTTGATTTTCTTTCCACAGTGCTAACCACAGAGTTACCTACCACCTAGCATGTTCTAAAACACTTAATGAAAAGGTTTAACTTATATGTCAAAATGAAATGACTTTTCCACACAGACCAGATCCTAGTTTTCTTAAAGCAATTTAGAGTTAAGCTCATCTTAAATGGTAGTGTTCTGGTGTTTTTGTACGTTTGGTGCAGTGAGGCTTTTGGGAAATTTAGGCTTGATTGTATCTGGGCACTTTGTGGCAAATATGATGCAAGTTCTGGGGCAAAGCTCTAAAAATCAAGACTAATTACTATCCTATAAATACTAATCAGGTCCATTTTTATTTAGAATTGGATACTATACTTGAAAATGATTCCCATGTCCAAACCAGAGGAACATTTTGAGGCTTCTTAAACCCCAAAAACTGTCCAATCTTTATGTCTAAGCCAGTGGTTTAACCTCTGAGAAACCAGCCTGGCTTAACCAAGGAGATGGAGGTTTTGGTATAATGATAGGTTTTAAAACCATTTGGGAGTGCTTTTCTGTGCTGGGAGTGTGGATGACTGAGCATCTTATTCATACAGGTCTTGTAAGGTCAAAGGTTTGATTGGTAAACATTGTAGGAAACTTGTTCACATATTTAGGTAGAAAATCTTGAAAGGGTTCTTTTCAGTTGTTTTGCTGATGTTTTGACACTTGGGATGCTTCTCTCTTCCTATACTCTTAAGCAAGGAAAACTACTTTAGAGCAATGTCATAAGATAACCATGATGCATTAAAATCAACCTTTTCCACCTCTCACAACGATTTTTGGGAAAATTCCATACTTTAAATGTTTACATTGTTGTGGCCTATGAAGGGAAAGCTTATTTTAGGAGCCTAACAATGGTTTCAAGGCCAGTGTATCTCAAATTGGCGAGCCACAGGTCTCCGTCAATAATAGCCAAGGGGTCCATGATTTTTCTTTCTTACAATAATAGTTAAACTATTTAACTGATAGCTTGAATTGAAAAGGTTAAGTAGCTCATAAAAGCCTCACTGTCAACTTGGACGTAATGTGTTCCGTGGAAAGTTTTGGGGAAAAAGATAAATTGCTCCAGTAGAGAGTCAGTACAATATATTTGAATAGCTGGATTTGTTTCATAAAAAAATCTGTACTGAGTGGTTCAGTGGAGTTTATTTTACAGTTAAAGTCATACCTGCCTGCAAAAAATTTGAGAACCCCTGGTGTAGCCAATGCTCTGTAGAAGATTTTTTTTTGCAACTTTTCTAAGTGTGTATACTCTTAGAAGATAAAATGTTCCACAAAGGTAGATAGTTAAGGCCCACTAGATTACTAGCTAAATGGATTCTATTTTGCATATAATTTAAAAGGACATCTCTCTTCTGAAGGATTCTACATATAACCATTAAGGGTTCCTCCAGGGGGACAAAACAAAGAGTTGGCTTTGTAGTTAAGGCTCTGGGCTGCTGATCAGAAGGTCACTTAATGCTCTTTGCTCTAAGGTGCAGTATCATGACCTTGTGTTCCCTGTTTCTTAATAAGCTGGGAAATGTGAAGAGATTAATTTTACTGTGTTGGATGTGTATATGTAACAATAAAAGGTTCATTTTCTTATCAATTTTTTTCTAAAAGTGTAGCATTTTGAGAGCCATCATTAACCACTATATAATCAAATTAAATTGAAGTTAAACATCTGCTATAAATTTTGACAAAAATACAAGGCTCAGTGTGCTTTATTTCTCTCGGAAACATGTCTATAGCTGTAGATGGAAAAGCAAAATCTATTAAATGAGTCACTGTTTCCATAGGGTCATTTGCTAAACCTTTAGAAATTGGGGCCAAAGAGAAATCCCTAAACACAGTACATGAGCATTCCAGTCCTAGATGGGAAAAACACATAAAGCAATACTTTTGTTCCCCTTAGGTTTCTGCAGCTGACTAATACAGTATGTTTCATAGTTTACCCCCTAGGTTCTACATGTTGTGGTGGAAATGCATGAGTTGGAATAGCACTAGATTGTGTTATCTCAGGAAACTATGGTGGGTGTGTGTGGGGGTGTGGGATTTTACACAACAATATAAATCAAATCCAAAGTGTATTCCCTTTCAGCTCAGCCTATCCAAAATGTAATCTGAATCAGAGTTATTTTTTTAAACATTCACTACCAAAGAATTGTGACTCAGCATAACTGCCCTAAATTAATAGTTAAAAAAACAGCAAATCTTGTATTTTGTGTGAGGATATGAGCGAGAGCTTCATTAGTTTAGATTGGACAAAAGCCCTGGACTGACACAGAACTAATTCTCAGCATAAGCAACAGCTAAATGGGCATATCAGCAAGCTGGAAAATTAGCATCAGGAAAAACGTTTAAAGGGTCATGCGCCCACTGCCGTCAGTGCCTTTAGACACGTCGGTTAAAACTGCAGGGTCTGCAATGAATTAGGGGGGAAAAAAAAGAAAGAAAATTTCTCAGAAGCCCACTGGTGTGGTTTTCAGAACTGGCTTGAGAACTGCACTTCTCTCCACATAAATTTCTAATGCTCCTCAAACCTCTCTCAAAAACACCCTATAGAGAATACAGTATGTTCCAACTTTTTTTGCCATTGTCTACAGCTCTGCTTCGGGTTTTTTTCTACCCTTAATGTACGTTATATCCTGATTACAATCCATTTATTATTTGATTTTAAATCTCAGACTACTTTATGAGACTATTGTGAATTTTGGTTAGTACTCGCATTTTAAACTAGACGTTTATTCTTGTTTTTCTCTCCCCCCCAAGACAGGAAGTGAGAATAGAACAACATTCATGAGTCTTTAATCTGGTCTTGGAAAAAATTCTGACCTTTCATTAATACATACAAGGATTTAGTCACAGAACTACTGACTCAGATGTGAAAACATTATAAGTCATTCAGGTCGGATTTAAACATATATCTTGTAGGTCCTAACAGTGCTGTGTATTTGTGCGTGTCCTTCCTGTGAGGTTCTTTTGGACCATATGGTCCTTCTCAGATACAGCAGATCTCCCTCTGGAACTTGGCATGACTCATACTTGCAAAATCCCAACCCCCTTCAGGGCAAGAAGGAATTTAAGTGAGTCCACCACCTTTACATGTGAGAATTGGCCTTTTACTGCAAAACAGCACTTTATACAACCCTTTCTTGGATTTTCACTCACAGTATCTCCTGCCCTGGTTGTATCATGCCTCAAGGGACAATGGGATTTAAATATGAGACTTAAATATGATTTAATAACCTCAAGTACCTGTAGCTATGTGAGTTATATGACTGTTTGATCTAGTTCCTAGAGCAACTAAGAGATATGCCTTTCATATCAGAGGACGGTGAACAAGAATGTGGTAAGGGCCTAAAAAGCTTTTAAAAAGTTCTGTGTTTGGTAAAAAAAAAAAAAAAAAAAGGCTTCACTGGTAGTAGTTTAGATTTTATTGGACTGGAGATTGATCAATGTTTTTTGTTTTGATTAGCAGCAAGTTATGTTACTTTATGAACTTAACTGCAGAAATGTCTATAAGTGACCTTATATTTATCTATAATGACCTTATATTTATATATCATTTAAAACCCTGCTCTTACTAATTGAGCTTTAATTACACCAAAAGTGTAATTGTACTTCCACATCCTACACCTTTCATTGAAATAGCTGAACTTTTCAACAAGCGTTGTCAGAAAGAATTGTTCATTAGGCCTGTAGGTACAGATGAGATGCACATTTCTTTGGTAAAGGTACCAGTTAAGGTAGAACAAGAAGCTCATGGATGCCACCTGCTGTTCATCTATTAGCTCTGGTCAGTTTACGATTTAATAAAATTTTTAAGTTGGTTGAGATGTTTATACAGCATACCATACTCAGCAAATCTATATTCTTTAAAGTAGCATATTTTAATATCCAGTCAGGGGCAGTGGTAGCTCGACAGAATCAGTGTTGGCTTGATGGTTAAGGCTCCAGGTTAGTGCTCAGAAGGTTGAGGGTTTAAACCCTAGCATTGCCAAGCTGCCACTGTTGGGCCCTTGAGCAAGGCCCATAACTCTCTCTGCTCTGGGGCACCATATCAGGGCTGACCTTGTACTCTGACCCTAACTTCCTAACAAGCTAGAATATGCAAAGAAAAGAATTGCACTGTGCCGTAATGTATATGTAAAAAAATATTCTCCTTATAATAATGCAGAAATAAGCATTTATAATATTGTGTTATGTATGCCTGGGATTTTAGATGCTATATAATACACGAGGTAGCAAAAATGTAATAAATTATTATTAAAAACCCTATGAACTCTTCAAAAATGGTTATTTGGATCATGCTCTTATGACTCAGCTTTGGCCTAAGGAGAAAATTAGAGTATATCTACCCATTACTATTTACCCAAGAACTTTTTCCAGTAATTACTTTTTCTCACTTTGGTTTGGCATCAATGAAATGCTGCAGAAAGAATTCAGAAGCCTGTCTGTTCAATATAAAAACAACATCTCAGTCTTGACTACACACTTTAAATGTAAAAGAAAATCTGCTGACCTCAGACGGTTGATCCTTTTCTGCAGGAGATGACCTCAGCTGCTTCGAAGACGGGCAGGTCTATACCAACCGAGACGTGTGGAAACCTGAGCCATGCCGGATCTGTGTTTGTGACAGCGGCACCATCCTGTGTGACGACGTGCAGTGTGATGAGGTGATCAATTGTGAGAAGGTCATTATTCCTGATGGGGAATGCTGCCCAGTGTGCCAGACCATCTTCCCGGAGAGTGGCGGTGGTGGCGGCGGTGGAGAAAACAGTATGCATTTTTATTAACATTTGAAATTTGTAGTAAGATAAGCATGCATCTAATAACTCATGTACTTCTGTACATAATTCTAGTCTTTATTTGTTTTTTTATTTTATTAAAAGATCATTGGCCGAAAATAAGGTGTGAAACCACAGTCTGTCTATAATAATTTGATTTGATTCAATGTAATTAATGAACATTAATGAGGACTGACCTACTTCATGTCTTATTTTCCATTTCAGACAGAATCTATAAGGTAAGCTTTTTTTCCTATTTCCTTAATCATCCTTTGCAATCAACAAACTTAATAAAGCAATTCTGTAACGGTTTGTGTGCTTTAACTGAGGTAATTCTATGATCATCTTAATTTTCAGGGTCAGAAAGGCGAACCTGGGGATGTGCCGATTGTATGTATTATTTTAAATCACATCATATTAATTATATCACATCAACTGCATGCATGAGCTGATGTGTTGTGACAGAATTTGATGACACACTGAAAACAATATCAAAAGAATGTATGTGATTACAGATAACGGGACTTCCAGGACGACCAGGACCAATGGTAAGCTTGGAAACTGATTTACTTAAAAATTTGAATCGATATCGACATATACAGAATTACTGCAGATGACGCATGATACCTTACCTTCCTGCCTTTGCTACCAGTGTCTGCTCTTTAGTCCTCTCGGACACCAGATGGCAGAAGAGCACACAGCAATTTTATTTTCCCCAAACAAATTAATTTTCTTGCTTTTAAGCAAATTAACTTGCCTATTTTAGGAATGATCCTAAATCTTAATTGACTAATTAACACACAACAACAGCCAGTAATTTTTTTGTTATTAATGTGCCTTCCTGTCATTAACAGGGACCACCAGGTGCCCCAGGATTCAGGGGAGATCAGGGACCCAAAGGAAGACCTGTAAGAAACAGCAGTAATTGTTCTCACACTAGCACAATCTAAACCATAATCAGTATAGACACATGTGAATGCACATTTAATATAACTTTAAAACCATTCCTTTGTTGTAGGGTGCCAAAGGTCCACCTGGATACGATGGAGAGCCTGGCATTCCTGGACAACCAGGAGAGCCCGGACCACCAGGCCATCCTCCAGGAGTGAGTATATCCTATAAATAATACAAGTTTGCTTGCTTTTTTTTTATTACACAAAAGGCAATTAGGACCTAAAGTTGATACAGATGTTATGGAACAATTATAATTTTTGCCACACAAATTATGCCAAACCTCAAATCCTCTAGTTTGGTAAAGTACATGAAAACATAATAATATAATGAAGCATTTCTTAAATTGCACATAGTAGACTAGTTCAGTTAGTTATAGTAGGTCTGGCCAACATGCCAACATAACATTGATGCCATGAAGAATCTTTTCTGATCTTTTCTGCCACTGTAATGCCATCGATATCAATAATTTTATAAACCTTCATTTAAATAGATATTTAAATATAATTTAGGTTTTTTTCTACATTACATGAAAACCACATAATTTAATTTTTTTTCTACATTACATGAAAAACACAAATAACATCTAATTTCCTGCATTCATATTTTGTTTGGTCATTTTTTTTGTTTACTTGTTTAGGGCCAGCTGTCCTCTCAGATGTCAGAAGGATTCGGAGGTGACAAAGCAGCAGGCCAGCATGCCATGATTCTTGGACAAAGGGTATAAAGCAGTGATTCAAACCCTTAAATCTTGCCATGTCTAAACAGCAAGTATAGGCTAGCAAAGATAATTGACAAGAATATTAATATTGTGAGCTCCTCTAAATGATCTGCTTTCCCCTTAGTAGGAGCGTCTTCAGAAATATCATTCATGCTATCTTGTCCAAAGGACCAGTCATATATTCTCATAGAGCAGATCAGGCTAACAAGCAAGCATATGTTGTCTAAATAAACAGCTGAGTGCCATTATGGTATATTTTTTAAATTATTTTTAGGGAGATCTAGGTACAAGAGGACCACCTGGGCCCAGTGGTCAACCTGTAAGTCTGAAGCATACAAAACAAAAATACATATTTGATAACATATAAAATATCAGTGAATGGCCAGGTTTTCAAGTTTACAGCTTCTAATAACTCCAATTTCTCCTTGTATTCTTGTTTAGGGTCCACCTGGACCTCAAGGAGCCCCTGGTGAAGCTGGAGAAACAGGACAGATGGTAAGAAGCAGAAACCAGCAATCAGTTTGTTATATCAAAAATGTGTTTCAGATCATGTCCATAAATGTGAAGCAACAGACCAGTCAATTCATATAAATAAAAAAGCCTTTAAAGTTGTAGTTACATCCCAAATATCCAAATGTAATGTCCTTTAATGTAAAATGTCTTAAATTACTTGTCAATTGGAAACTGAAAGCTTTTGTAAGACAACAATAACTGTTTAACCTCTAATCACCCAACCATTCCATCATGGAAGCAAAAATCACTGCCTATAGATCAGGTGTTCTTGTTGTGGCTGCAGGTTTCCATTCCATCCAAAGAGAAGCTACACCTAAACTCACTTGTTTAAACAATATATCTTGGTTTTCAATCATCTATTAGGTGTGGATTGTATTTGTCTGTAATGAAAACCTGCAGCCAAACAAACCCCCTGAGGTTAAGACTGAAGATGATTGCTTTAGAGTATTACAGCTTCTCATTTCCTCCCCTGTGAATGATGCAGCTTACAAGGTAGAGATATAGGTCCAGCTCTGTGGTCCTGGGGCAATAATCTTGATCAAGAGTTTGTCATGAGCCTGATCAATTACACATGACTTTTGTAGAGCTAACTAACAAGTGCTAGTTTGTTACTGGGGGGAATTTCTTTCAAACTATTGAACATATTTGTATAAATCTAATTCTGTCTCCTGTTGTTTGGAACATTGCTCATTTGTATATAGTAAAGAGCATAAGAAGAATGAACTTCATTAAGTCCACACATCTCAGAAAAGATTTTCTTCATCTCTAGGGTCCTTCTGGTCAGAGGGGACCTGAAGGTCCTCCAGGAAAGCCTGGGGACGATGTAAGTAGAACATTTACATAAGATTTTGTGTGCTTCTACTTATGCCTGTACATGATTATAATCTAAATTATTCATTGATGCATAACATTGGAATGTAAAGAATGTCTTGCATAAATAAAGTCACCTTATGCTGTCTAGGGAGAATCAGGGACAGCAGGAAGTACCGGAGAGCCAGGATTCCCAGGATCTGCTGTACGGTTAAAACCATTTGTCAGATGTACAATAAAGTACTAATATCGAAGAAATATTTATAAATACATACAGACACTGATCTTGTTCTCTGCTGTGGGGTTTAGGGAGCAAGAGGTTTTCCTGGGACACCAGGTCCTCCAGGCCTGAAAGGTCACAGAGTAAGTATAATGTTTGGATATCATCAAATCACTCAAGCCACAGCTTTTCATTCAATCTAATAATCCCAACAGCAGGCATTCTCTCATCAAAAAAAAAAAAAGACAACTTCTTAAGTGAGCTTGCTATCTTTATTTGAAAGCTACTAGTTCTAACTTAAATCAGTAATATTGCAGATGGCACTGGTGAGTCCATGGATAGGAGCTAATATCTTTAAAATCTCATTTTTACATTAATGTAGGACTTTAAATCTTTATTTTAAATGATATTTTATAAAACATATTATAAAGCATTTTAGTTTAACTCAACCCAGTTGCCTATAAACATTTACCCCTATGAAATATTTGGAACATTGCAAATTGTGTAAATTAGATATTGTCAGTTCCTGGAAAGATATATATATTTTTATGCATGCATAATAAATAAATCTGATAAACCAATGAATGCTAACTACAAAATGTTATGCTATGTAATGAATAAGCCAATCAACAGTTTAGCAATTTGTTTTTCATTAAGTTCCATTGGAGGAGACTGTTCAAGCATGATGTGCAGCTTAGAGGTGGACCATGAAAGTTATAACCATGTCCTGTCTGTTTTACAGGGACACCAAGGTCCAGAAGGTCAAAAGGGAGAACGTGGAGCAGTTGGATCAAAGGTATAATTTGTTAACTGGGACTCTTTATTCACTGTCATGTTCTAACAGGTTTCTGCCACATCTGACACAGTTTGGCCGAGAAAAAAAGCAGCATGATTATGTTTGATTACGTTACGGTCTAATAAAACCCAGAATATTTGCTAAACCTTACTCCATTAATATTTCATTTGTTTCTCCCTCAGGGTGAATCTGGCGGAACGGGTCCAATGGGTGCTCCCGGCCCTATGGTAAGCCAAGTTCAAACTATCACATAATCTTCCCACAGATGAAGTGAATCTATTAGCAGTGCACACTGCCAGTGGCACTTTCATTTCATGACCAGATCAAAATTGACAGATCTTTTATTTCTCTAATACAGGGTCCAAGGGGAATGCCAGGAGAGAGAGGACGCCCCGGACCAGGTGGTACACCTGTGAGTATAACAAAAACAATGATAGGATTGCATAAAACTTAAACAAAAAAACAACCTAATTATTCTCAACTAGTCATGATTAGCATTTTGTACCAACAGTTATTTTTAGGACAGCTGTTCATTACTTTTAATCAATAAATTCAATGAAATTGTTAGTTAAAGCAAGCAATATGTACCAACTTGTTTTAACTATATTAATAACAGCACAGCTGTTTGTTATTTTTAAGTAATAAAAACAGTGAAATCATTACTGAAGTTTTGCAACATTTAGCATCTTGTGCTGTTTGTGTTATCTTAATCTATCTTGATTGCTTATTTCATGTTAAAGAAACTTCTAGTTCAATTAGCATGTACATGTAACTGTATAAGTTTGGACAATAGATGTTACTCTTAATATGAACTTATTCATTTTTGCACTTTAGGGTACGCGTGGTGCTCAAGGAAATGTTGGAAAGCCAGGTCCAATGGTATGACATTGTAGATTTACTAATAGATTTGTGTCAGCAAAAAAGCCTTGAATTTCAAAAATGATTTTTCAATCTTCAACAATGTTTAGGGTCCTTTGGGACTTAGTGGATCTCCAGGCTATCCAGGAGCACCAGGTATGAAGGTAAGTGATGACCAATAAAATTAAATCTTATTGTGAACAGAAAAAAACAAGACATCCCCAAACGATTATGTTATTATAAAGATAAAGATATATTATCTTTTTTTATGTATCTTGCCCCCTCTCCACCCAAATGTGTATATAATAGGAGTGTAAAGCAATGTCTGTATGTGCAACTGTATGCTGTCCACCACCCATGTTCATAATTAGTTGCATCACTAGTATGTAACAAGCATAATAAATGAAATCACTTAATTTCTATAACTTAATAGTAACTTAATTTCCTGATTCTAAGTAGTCATATTCTTTTTTAATAGGGCCAGCCAGGACCGACAGGAGTTAGAGGCCCTAAAGGACCACAGGGAATAAGAGGAGAGACTGGTACACAAGGCAGATCTGGACCAATTGGTTTACAAGTTTGTATTTAGTATTATTGTATTATTCAAAACTGGCTATTTCCTCTCACCAAAAACATGTTTCTCTCATGCATTAACAACATCTTACATTTTATGATGTATCTCTTTTGCATTTTGAACAATACAGGGCCCAATGGGTACAGATGGAGGTCCAGGTGCCAAAGGCCCAGTGGTATGTTCAAGAGCATTAATGATTACAGTTATGTGGTGTGTCTGAAATAAAACTATGACAAAAACAAACCCTGAAAATTATGATGATTTTCTCTAGGGAACTCTTGGACCACAGGGTCCTATTGGTTTGCCCGGTCCACATGGTCCTCAAGGACCTCAGGGAAGCACTGGGCAGCCTGGTATTAAAGGTCAAGTTGTAAGTGGTACTTTTACATTTGAAATTGTACTGCAGAAATGATGTATTAAACACTATAGAATTATTAATGCATAAACAACAGTCTTTGAATTCATATATTAAGATGTTTTGAAGGCCTGTATTCATTCAGAATCACAGTTGTTTTCTGTAAAAGTCATTCCTAACAAAGGCCTAAATGCTTTGGTGTATTTTTGACCTCCCTGAATATCAGTTGGACTTGGACATTGCATATTATATTTTCAATGAACCTTTAACTCTCTTTAGGGAGATGTTGGGGTTCCTGGATTTAAAGGAGAAGCTGGACCTAAAGGAGAACAAGTAAGTTGTAATTAAAAGACTTGCTTTGATTTTGCAAAAGATTTATAAAGTGTGAGCTCTGAGTAAATCTTTATGTCATATTTTAGGGACCTTCAGGAGCACAGGGAGTGATTGGACCTCAAGGAGAGGAGGGAAAGCGAGGGCCCAGAGGAGATCCTGGATCTATAGGTCCACCTGGGCCTGTTGGTGAGAGAGTGAGTCAGATATTTCCATTATTCTTTATCACATTTTAGGAATGATCACTGGCCAGATAAAATTACTTTTTGTGTTTTGTTTCATTAATATTTTAGGGGGCTCCTGGAAATCGTGGTTTCCCTGGTCAAGATGGATTACCAGGAGCCAAAGTAAGTAAATAATTAAAAGCATGATGTAATTGAATCATACTATATTGCACCAACAAAACTATAATTATTGTCAATCAATTGTGAATAAAGGGTGCCGTAGGTGAGCGTGGAATACCAGGAGTTTCCGGGCCCAAAGGTTCTTCTGGAGATCCAGGCAGAACAGGCGAACCAGGCCTCCCAGGCGCAAGAGTAAACCAAACATGCTTCCTTTTGATTACGTCTCATTGCTCCCTTTTTGATGGTGTTGTTGATGGAGTATTGCTGTTCTGATTTACTTGTAGGGTTTGACTGGAACTCCTGGAGTTCAGGGTGCTGAAGGAAAGCTAGGACCTGCAGTAAGTTTGACCACATTTTACAGCCATATCCTGTATGATTCTTTCTTGTTTATTAGTAAATTTAATATAATGAATATTCTTTTCGGGATAATTAGGTCTATAGCTTGCATTAGGTTTTTAATATTTCTCAAATTTAAGGCAGCTTTTCTAAAGGAAAAGTGAAAAGGAAACTGTTCTCCATGCTTACGTTAGGGTTCAACTGGTGAAGATGGACGTCCAGGACCTCCAGGGTCTATTGGAACCAAAGGACCAGAAGGATCAATGGGACTCCCAGGCCCTAGAGGATTCAGTGTGAGTCAAATTATCAATATCATTCTACATTTAGAGATAACTACCTAAAAAAAACTACTGGCTATTCTTACATTCTGTAAAAAAAAAAATCTAATTTTGCATATGGCATAATTCAGGGGGATCCAGGCAAACCGGGTGAACAAGGCTCACCAGGACCTCCAGGGCAGCGAGTGAGAATCATCAATATCAATAACATCATTGCAAAACATAAGAAGTCATGTTTAATGGACTCATCATGTAATCTTGGCTTTCATGTAGGGTTTACCTGGTAAAGAAGGAGAGGTTGGGCCACTTGGTCCCACTGGCCCTCCAGTAAGTTTGTTATTTTGTATTTTGAGCATTTATTTCTATTAAACTTGCAATAAAATAATGTCAAAACCAGCAATAATAGCACTGGATGCTTTACTCCAATTTTACAGGGATCAGCAGGTGACAGAGGAGAACAGGGACCTCCTGGAACGCATGGCTTCCAGGTAAACAATTAATAGCAACTACTTAAAACACAGAATTTCATAAAGGTGCTTGGATCTATACATTTACTGTAATGTTGTTTTTCAGGGACTGCCTGGACCAGCAGGCCCAGTTGGAGAGGGAGGAAAACCAGGTGATCAGGTAAAGCTATGTGCTTACATAAATGAAACAAAATATTAAATTCAAAATATTTAACTGTCTCGGATATTTAAGATCTTTAATCTTCTATTAAAAGATTCAATAAAAAACATGACTTTTTCCTTCTTTAGGGTATTCCTGGTGAGGAAGGTCCTGTGGGACCACTTGGACCAAGGGTAAGTTAAGTTTCATTTTTATTTCATACTATAAATATAAATAATAATCTTGTAGCTTGAGATATGTCAATGAAATATGTCTTGAAAGATAATCTTGCACAATTTAGATGTATTGCAGTGTGCATTTGTTTGGTTCTAGATTGTACAGTTTAATCAGAAACAAATCTAAAAAATACAGGCAGATATCCATGTATATATTTGGCAGGCAGAGAGTATATACATGCAGATATATTAACCATACATGTACATATCTGACAGGGAGAACGTGGAACTCCAGGAGAAAGAGGAGAGCTTGGGCCTCCTGGATTGCAAGGACCCAAGGGTATCCCTGGAGCACCTGGGCCAGATGGGCCAAAGGTAAATATGACTTTAAAAGCTGACTGGCTGAGCTGCTTTTGAAGACAATATCTTTAATATACACATCTGTGAACACATTACAATAATTAAATAGTACTAATACCCCGGATTTAAACAACTAAAATGGTTACACTTAGGCACTTAGGCACTTAGACTGCTTTAATGAGCTCAAATCCTGGTTCTCTTCCAACTTCCTCAAACTAAATAGTGAGAAAACTGAATTTCTTTTAATTGGTACTAAATCAACTTTATCTAAAATAAATAGCTTCTCCCTCTCTATTGACAATTCTATTGTTTCCCCTTCTACTCAGGTTAAGAGTTTGGGTGTCCTCCTGGACAGTACACTCTCATTTCAATCACATATTAATAACATTACCTGGTCTGCGTCTTCGTCCTTCCCTTACACAGAATGCTCCTGCTATTCTTGTTCACAATCTTGCTACCTCACGTATTGACTATTGTAACTCCCTTCTTTTTGGTCTCTCTCATAAATCTCTTTTCTTAATCTTCAACTGGTTCAAAACTCAGCAGCTCGTATCATCACTAAAACTCCTTCATTTCACCACATCACTCCGGTTCTGCAGCAGCTTCACTGGCTTCCGGTCAAGCTTCGCATAGACTTTAAGATTCTTCTTCTCACTTTTAAAGCTATTCACAATCTTGCCCCTTCTTACTTGTCTGATCTTCTCCATATTCATGTTCCCTCTCGTTCTCTTAGATCTGCCTCTTCTCTTCATCTTTCTGTGCCTTCTGCTCGTCTCGCCACCATGGGGCAGAGGGCTTTCTGTTGCTCTGCTCCCCGGCTCTGGAACTCTTTACCTCCAGACATCCGTAACCGTCACTCTCTGTCTATCTTTAAATCTAGACTCAACTCTCACCTGTTTAAGCTTGCTTACTCTTCCTAAATCTTACTTGCCCTCTCACACAGTCACAGTCTTCTGTATTTTTTTGTTATTGTTGCTTGTTTTTTGTCGTATTGTTTCTATGTGCTTTGTTTTGTAACTCATTGTACGGTATCCTTGGGTGTTGAGAAAGGCGTCTATAAATAAAATGTATTATTATTAAAATGTATTATAGTTCTGTCTATAGAATACCCATCTTCATCCATGTTTCTTAACAACCAAAGATTAATGTTAACAGACTCCACTGAATTGTGTAGGAATTGTTTATTACAAAAAGCATTAAAAATTAATTATTAATTAATGATGAATTAATTAATTAAACAATTATTAATTAATTAAATAAGCTGTTTTGTGTTGAGTCTGAAAATATCCTAACCTGTGCTAAAAATCACTGTAAACCACTGGAATTACTTTCTCAATTCATTCATTCTCCCATGAGGAAATGATGATTTACATTCTCCAGTGGTAATGCATTGTTCACAGGGAAGTCCAGGGCCTACTGGTACTGTTGGTGATCTGGGTCCTCCAGGTCTTCAAGGAATGCCTGGAGAAAGGGGAGTCTCAGGCCCTCCTGGTCCTAAGGGTGATCGAGTAAGTAAAATGATTAAACAGATGTTAAGGTAATATGTTATATTTTGCAAATATATAACTTTTTTTCCCCTCAACTTAACAGGGTTCAATAGGAGAGAAAGGTTCAGAGGGTACTTCTGGAAATGATGGTGCAAGAGTAAGATAAACCAGATTATTCCTTCTTTTATACCTCACATTATTCTGTCATGATACTTCTTGCTCATTGAAGAATTCCCTGTTATGTATACAGCAGTGGTTTACATTTAAAAAAAAAAAAAAAAAAAGAAACAAGGACTAAATGAAAATACATTTGACTTTTTGAGCACATAGAATCTGACATAAAGCCAGATGTGAATGTTGGCTCAGTGTGTGTACTGACTGAACAATGATAAAGGAATTCTTTAAGAGGCTTGCATTAGCTTGCCCAATGTTAGACAGAGTGCTTATCTTCTTAGGTCATTTATCTAAATGCATGAAGTGGTGATTACATAATCTATCTTTCTTTAACAGGGACTGCCAGGACCACTTGGCCCTCCAGGACCTCCAGGACCGAGTGGTGAAAAGGTATATAAATCTGAAGTACCACAGATTCTCATCTATACCATATTAGAACCCATTAGTATCTAATATATGCTTTTTACAGGGAGAACCAGGCCCTAAAGGACCACCTGGGCCTCATGGATCAAGAGCAATGCCGGTGTGTCACCTTTGTGGCTTTAAATATTATAATTAATATACTTCAGTTGCATAAAATATGAACACATTAAAAATATTATAATAAATTTTGTACCTGTATTTCAGGGATCCCGTGGTGAGCCTGGGCCTACAGGACCTGTAGGCTTTCCTGGACCACCTGTAAGTTGATTTGAAAAAATTAAGAATTAAAAAATTTAATGCTAAAATCATAGTCTGGAGCACAGCCTTTTTTGTATTGATTCCACACCAAATGAATGAGTAATTGACAAAAGTCAATAGTCAGTTTGAAAAAATGAACTGACTTGACAGTATATTAATAAATTTATCCTTTTCATGTCACTTTCAGGGTCCTGATGGTCAGCCTGGAGTGAAAGGAGAACCAGGTGAGCCTGGACAAAAAGGAGATGCTGGATCTCCCGGACATCAAGGGTTGTCTGGACCTCCAGGCCCTATGGTAAGTATTTTGTGTAATGCACAATACACAATACAATACAATACAATACAATATATATATATATATATATACATATATACACACACCAAAGCCTGTGATGCGTAATAATACTTTTCCGAATGTGACCATGATAAAATATGTGTTTACAGGGTCCAGTTGGTGTGGCTGGGCCAAAGGGTGGCAGAGGGACACAAGGAGCTCCTGTAAGTTTACATATGCATACGCTTATGGCATTTCTTCCTTTGAGCTTGAAAGTCACTAATGGTAGATATCGATCATTTGCTTTTAAGCTACCAATTTCAAAATAACAATTATATTACATTTTTCAGGGGCCCACTGGTTTTCCTGGATCTGCTGGTAAAGTCGGACCACCAGGTCCACCTGTGAGTATGCCAATAATATAGAATTAAAACACTGCTTAAAATACAAATAATGCAAAAGTACTGAGTGAATCTTTCTGTCACTTAGGGATCTCTTGGTCAGCCTGGGCCTGTTGGTCCTCCTGGAAAAGAGGGTCCACCTGGACTTCGTGGAGATCATGGACCACCAGGACGCCAAGGAGAAAGAGGCCAACCTGGGCCTGCTGGAAGCCCTGGAGACAAGGGGGATCCTGGGGAGGATGGACCCACTGTGAGTTTCTGATGAAGCTAATGTTAACTAAATGCTAATAACTAATCAAGGAGTAATATCATTATCAGAAGAATCAGCTTTATTCACCAAGTATGCGCAGACACACAAGGAATTTGTTGTGGGTTTTTTTTAAGGTGCTGTCGGTACATACATACATACATACATACATACATATATGGCATGAGAACAGAAAATTTAAATGGTAAGACTTAATAAATAATAATAATGTGTAGAATCTGGAACAGAGGATTTATGTGCAGATTTATGCATTATTTACTTTATACAATATATAGCTTATGCTAATCCACTAGATTGTATTAGGTTCAGTAGCATTATACTGAAATGCCATGTAAGGTAAAAGAGCAAAAAAAGAATACAAAATCTTCTGTTTAGGGTCCTGATGGCCCACCAGGTCCTGCTGGAACAACAGGACAAAGAGGAATTGTTGGTCTTCCTGGACAGAGAGGAGAGCGTGGAATGCTAGGACTACCTGGGCCAGCTGTAAGTATCCTACACATATTGAAGAACGATAAGTATGTAAATGATGATGAAGTCAGACTAAATTTACAATTTTCATATTTTTGTTAAATAAACAAAATGTTGAGTTTTAATTTTATCAGATATTAGTTGTTGTTTTTTTATGTCCCTGGCATGGACATCCCATTTCTATGAAGAATATATGTATAATCATAAAAATATTTTTGAAAGAACAAAAAATGCATTGAAATTGTTTAAAATATTTATATTAATGAAATTTAAAATTAATTACAGTTTTTGGTTAAATAGTTTAATGAGATTTAATAGTGCACAATATGTAAATAGATAATATAATTGATTGTAATTTAGCAAGTGTGAAGCATTTAAAAGTAACAAGGGGCTTTATTTATTTATTTATTTTTATTTATTTATATGTTTGTTTGTTTGTTTTAGATACCATTGGTATTGAAGTTTAATCCTTTGAAATGTTATACAAATGTACATAATGGGGTGAACATTTTAAGGGATATTTTAGTTGATGGTTAATGAGGTTAATTTATACAGTTGAAATGAATCACCATCACATTTAAACATTATGACAAAATAAAATACTTTAGAGGTAATAACCTGCATATAGGATCTAGATTACATAATTACAGGGAATGAGACCTCATACTCTTGTTGGGCTCACTTGTATATTTTAATGTATGTATCTTTTGAAGGGTCCTCCAGGTAAAGCAGGAACTTCAGGATCTCCAGGAGACAAAGGACCTTCTGGGCCAGTTGGATCACCAGGTGCTAACGGACCTCGGGGTGATCCCGGTCCTGATGTAAGTTTAATCCTTATTCTCACAGGCATAAAATGCTATCCTGACTTACACTACTGGAAACCTTTTTTTTTTGCTTGATTATGTCTTTGGCAAACAGGATATTAAATTTAATTGATTCAGACAAATCAGCAACATTAGCATTTTTGAGCAATCTTGAAATACAAGCCATGGAAACGAACAATTTTGACTGTAGTGGTGAAAAGGTTATATAGTGTAGGACTAATGCTTACTGTATTGAAAAAAAAAAGCTTGTGCTAGTTCCACTTTTTAACATAATGTTCTCCAGATGGACCAACATAATATCAGGTAACCTCTGAAAAGCTTAGGTCACTTCAAGATAAAGGTCACACTTTCCTGATGATTCTGTTAGGCTTCAAACATGAGTTTAAACATGAACCAGTGCTACTGAAATTCTGAAGGCTAGCATGATGTAATAGTCCGCCCTGACAGTAGAATTACAGTCATGGCCTCCACAGACTGGCAGATCAAATGACCATCCAAGATTTGATCATCTTCTCCAGACCTAGAGCACAGATCTAATTGGAGAACATCGTGCCACAAATGCTTATCTGCATTTCTTTTCTTTTTTTCAGTATATTATTTAGATTAGCAAATTTTAATACAATTCTGGCAGTCTTGTTATGGTTTCAAGTTATTTAAACCATGAATGATGTACTGATAAATGATTGTCATACAAACCAAAGTTTTGACCTAAAAGAAAATGTCTTATTTTAAAAAAGGTGTTATTAAAAGTTGGTAACAAGACAGAGAAAAGGCAAAGAACACAACCATTAACCCATTGTCCATTTGTCTAATAGGGACCAGCTGGAGCTGATGGTCCACCAGGAAAGGAAGGCGTTATAGGAGAACGGGTAAGTTCTAACAGCTAAGAACCTTCAATTCTGTAACATCTGTATACTGGATTATGATCATTTTTAGTCAATCATCAGTCAACAGAATGTGAATTTTTAAGCGTCTATATTTAACTAGGGGTGTTTCTTTAGGGTGACCGTGGTGATTCAGGACCAGAGGGACTGGCTGGGCCAAGGGGAGCTCCTGGTCCTGCTGGCCCTGTTGGTGCTACTGGGGGCCCTGGAAAGAGAGGAGATGTGGTATGCAATATCTTTTCTTTACTGTATTCCAAAACAATTCTGTGTTAATGCTAGGAGTGTACTTTATATTCCATACACTAACCTTTCACATTCATACAAACTTTCTTGACAGGGTTCAAGAGGACCCGTTGGACCTCCAGGTCCAGCTGGAAAGAGAGGACTCCAGGTAAGACATTTTTGTTATTAAAAAAATATATATATTACATTTACATTTTCATTATAAAAATGTTTGTAAACACAATCATATCTGCTGCATTGTGGCTGTTATTTGTTTTTTGTTTGTTTGAAGGAC
Organism: Hemibagrus wyckioides; assembly: GCF_019097595.1. Taxonomy (NCBI): domain Eukaryota; kingdom Metazoa; phylum Chordata; class Actinopteri; order Siluriformes; family Bagridae; genus Hemibagrus; species Hemibagrus wyckioides. The sequence continues at coordinate 6,758,867 of NC_080715.1, read as the reverse complement.
TGCATAGCATTAAATTGATCTTTTCCTTTGACAGGGACCTCAAGGACCAAGAGGAGATAAAGGAGAGTTGGGTGATCATGGAGATAGAGGACAGAAGGGACATAGGGGATACACAGGTCTTCAGGGGCTTCCAGGATCACCTGTAATTATTCTTCTTATTCTTCTTATTATTAACACAAAACACCATTACCATGCCTCAGGCCCAAAACTAATTATTAAAATGAATGTAAATGCATACTGTAAAAGTGAGTTAAAAGCTAAGTTGTAGTCATAGTTTGTAGTTGTAGTTTGTATGTAGTTTGATCTCTGTGGAAAAGGGCTAATGATCTATATATTCAGGGTACCACTGGTGACCAAGGACTACCCGGAATTGTTGGGCCCAGTGGTCAACGAGTAAGTGCATTTTCCCTATTTACTAACTGACTTGCAAGTTGTCAGGTTGATTATGTTAATGATACAGTGGAATATATTTAATGATGTACTCACTATTTCTATATACTGTAGGGACCTCCTGGACCAATAGGACCACCAGGTAAAGAGGGTTACATTGGACAGTCTGGACCAATGGGACCACCTGGATCAAGAGGAATAACTGGAGATATTGGACCAGAGGTATGTACATCACATTTCACTATATTTAAGATGGTCTTGCAAAAGAGCAAAATGTTTTTTTTTTTTTTTTGCTTTCAGTGGTAAATTATCAAGTGATTATAAAGCTAGGAGGGTTCTTGCTCTAGATGTGACTTTAAAAAAAAATCTTACAGAAAAATAATGCTGGTGTTACCATTACAACCACCAGCAGTAACTATTAACAAACCTGATGTCTAACTAGGCTTACATTTTTTAAATTGAAGTTTTGAAATTCAAAGTGGAATTAGATGGACATTTGTCAAGACCATTCATACAAACTATTAGCCCAGAATAAATTTCTCCTAGCCAGTGTGGCAATATTGCATATATATTGCCATATAACTGTAAATCTATTGTTTATAAAAAATATTGAGCCTTATTAATTCTTAGCTTATTAATTCTTCTTTTTTTATCTTTCAGGGGCCTCCTGGAGAGCCAGGTCCTCCAGGTCCACCTGGATCCCCTGGACCACCAATTGCTGTCATGGAAGATATGCTTGGAGGCCCTCAGGATTATGACTCTGGTCCACCTCCTCCTGAATTCCCAGAAGACGAGGCTCTGCCTAAATCTAATTCAACAGATATGTTCCAAGCCGACCCAGGAGTCCAGGCCACCCTTAAGGCTCTCAGCAGTCAAATCGATAGTATGCGCAGCCCTGATGGTAGTAAGAAACACCCTGCTCGCACATGTGAGGACCTTAAGCAGTGCTATCCACAGAAGAAGAGTGGTAAGTCAACCACAGCCCCAGACTCTATACCACTAAACTGTTGAATAAATATATTAAATTTCCCCCAGTATACTTCAATATATATCTATTCAGTAAAAATGTCCTGTTACGTGATGTACAGGTGAATACTGGGTGGATCCAAACCAAGGAAGTTCAGAGGATGCCATTAAGGTGTACTGTAATATGGAGACTGGAGAAACATGCATCTCAGCTGAACCTTCCAGCATACCTCGCAAATCATGGTGGAGCATGCCAGGAAACAAACCACTGTGGTTTGCATCCATGAATGGTGGAACTTATGTGAGTAAACATTTATAGTCAACAACTGTAAACAAAGTCTAGTTTAAGGCTTAAGATTAAAGAAAAAACAAAAAACGCAGCAGTTTTGGCCAGATCAACTATTTTTTCCAGATTTGTGAATAACTTACATTTTAGTAAACTGTAATAATAATAATAATAATAATAATAATAATAAATTAGTTTTATATCAGTTTATGTGTCATAGCAATGTCCTTTATAAACCCTATAAACTATATATAGAGTGAAAACAGGAAATAAAACACAGTTACGTTAAATTTAATATGATCATTCCTAACCCTAATTAGAAGGATATTCTGGAAGAATTTTCCCAAAATATTTATTATTGTTGGATTATTTTGAATATTATTATATTTATCAAACATTTCTTTTCAAAGTGTCTTCACTTATATTTGAATTTTAATGCCATGAACAGGTTGATTTTTTTTGGTTTTATTAAGTCTGCAAATATATGTGTATTTAATTTAACAAATTGCATTTGCATACCGTGAATCTATAAAAATATGATATTTATTGTTGTATTGTTAAACAATTACCCATTAGAGTCTTGCCTTACATAAAAGGTTGGTGTTTTACAGTGTAAATTGCACATAATAGGCAGTAAATTAAACAAACATTACTAACCTGCTTATACTATGAAGGCAAAATAATGTTATGATATTATATATGAAAAAATACTGTCCTTTGTTTCTCTTTAGTTCACTTATGGAAACAAAGACCAGCCAGCTAACTCGGTCACTGTCCAGATGACTTTCATTCGGCTGCTTTCCAAGGAAGCCTCGCAGACCATCACGTACCACTGCAAGAACACTGTGGGCTACAAAGATGAAGCAACTGGCAACCTGAAGAAAGCAGTCATTCTGAAGGCCTCCAATGACTTAGAGCTCAAAGCTGAGGGAAATAATCGTTTCAGATACACTGTCCTGGAGGACAGCTGCTCTGTAAGTTTAGCCCAGGGTTTTTTTTCCCCAAATGTAAGCTGATTAACAGACACATTGACATTCCACAATTATGAGCATAGAATATATATTCAGGTTTGAGTAAAGTATGAGTATATTTATTATACTCATAGTTTATTAAGAGTAGAATTATATATAGATTAATGTGCTATTTAAACAGTATCTCTCAGAAATTTGCACTACTCTTGACTGGAATTATCAGTAGAAGTCCAGTTCCACTCTCTGTCGATTAGTTATAATAACAGTCCCATTTTATTCGTATAGCTCGATAGCTTGTGAGTAAAAACACGAGGAAGGAAACGTAAGAGTAACCAGACCCAAAAGGAAATCACAATGTTTATGAATATAGAAGCCCATTTTGGAAAAAAAGTTCCATGATGTATCCTATACAATTAATTTATTAAGTTATTTTAATGTACTAATTCGTTATTTATATTTATTATCATGTTTCAGTGCATTTTCACTCATAAAACCTAAAGTGTTGGATTTTTATATAGTAGTCATAACCACCATTTTGACTGTTTAAATTAACAATCATTAGACAAACATGTCAGCTGAATTCCACTGAAGCACCGTCTGGCTTACGTACTGTGAAGCAGCAAGTGGAATAAGTATTATGTGGTAATATTCAATAAATTAGTCTTAGTGATAGATTACTGGGTGACACATTTAAAGATCAAATACCGAGATCATGATATTACTCAAAATAAGTTCAAGTTGACATTACATGTCAAATAAATGAATGATAAATAAAATATATTTATTATTATTATTATTATTATTATTATTATTATTATTATTATATTAAATAATGAGTTACAAGTCAAAACTTTCCCACAACTTCCAGGCCAGGGCTTCTGTATCTAGATGGCATCAGATTATGGGATAGAGAATTATGATTACTAATCAGGGTGAAAATCCTCTTTCCTATTTGCTACACTTCAACAGTAACTGAAGCAACATTTCTCACATTCATTTAGATTTCACTATGCCATATGGAATTTAAATAGTGCATTTTAGACAGTGCAAAATTGAGTACATGAAATATAATCTTGTGAAAAGTTGACATTTGTCTTACTTTTTCATTCTAATTAGGATCAGGCTTATAAGAGATTAATAATGTGGGTTGTTTCCAGAAATCTAAATTGTAGAAATATTTGGAAAGATAAGAAAACAGTATGAAGATCATATATGATGCTTAACTTTAAAACATTCTGAAGATGTTCATCTACCATTAGATATCTATATCTGAGTTATACACCGATCAGGCATAACATTATGACCTCTGACAGGTGAAGTGAATAACACTGATGATCTCCTCATCATGGCACCTGTTAGTGGGTGGGATATATTAGGCAGCAAGTGAACATTTTGTCCTCAAAGTTGCGAGGTGTGGCCCTTGGAGTCCCCACATCACAACTTACAGGACCTAATGGATCTGCTGCCAACATCTTGGTGCCAGTTATCACAGCACACCTTCAGGGGTCTAGTGGAGTCCATGCCTTGATGGGTCAGGGCTGTTTTGGCAGCAAAAGGGGGACCAACACAATATTAGGCAGGTGTTCATAATGTTATGCCTGATCAGTGTATGTGTATTATAGTATTGCTCTAAACGTTTTATGCCCCCAGTTGAATTTTTGTAGGATTTATAATGAATTATCATTGGGAACAGTAGGGGAACTGATTAAATTAAAGTCAAATGTCTGAAATATTTTTCTTGATAAACTTACTTCCAGTTTGAAGTGTATTTGAGGTGTAGAAATTAGTAACAAGGCATTAGATATACTTGTGTCATTTTTATGCAACATTATATTAAATCTTTTCTTTGAAACTTCTACACAGATACAGATAGACAGATAAACAGATAGATAGATAGATAGATAGATAGATAGATAGATAGATAGATAGATAGATAGATAGATAGATAGATAGATAGATAGATAGATAGATAGATGTCTCACATTAATTAACACTCTGTCTTTCTTTCTCTTTTCACAGCAAGCAAACAATAAGTGGGGAAAGACAGTTTTTGAGTACAGGACACAGAAAACGGCAAGGTTACCTATCGTGGACATTGCCACTGTGGACGTTGGTCGCCCGGATCAGGAGTTTGGCATCGATATTGGGCCTGTTTGTTTTTTGTAAAAAATAAATAAATAAATAAATAAATAAATAAATAAATAAAAAATTAAAAAAATCGAGCAAAGATGCATTGAAGAGAATCCTGAGACTCTTGAACTGACTGCTGACAAGCTCAGCCTTGTACATAACGTACTGTGGACTGTTCCGGCCCTGTAGCAGGATATTTATTGTTCCTTTCCAATAACTGGCCCTTATTAGTAAGTTTTTAATTAAACTATTTAAACAAGAAAGTGCATTTGTTTGGATCTATTTGGCTTGACCAAGACAGATTAGTGAACTCCAGTCCATCAACTGCTGTTTGAGACTGTGACATCTATTCCAGCAATTTGAAAGGGCTAGACCAGTTTAGAAATGAAACACATTTAAAATTTTACTGATACTTTTTTATTTTAAACTTTTGTTTTGAAACAAATCACATGGTGCTATAGAGAAAAACTTGTGTTGTGGTGAAATGCTTTATGGCATTATAAAGTGGTTTCTCTTGAAAACTGTTCCTAAAACTGATATCTCTATTCTATTACATTTGCATTGTATGACGTTTGAATGCAATTGACCATTAAATACTGAATACATCGAATCATTAGCGTAAGCTACCTCGTCTTTACAAACTGGGACAAAGTCGGTGGTGCTAGGTCACGACACTTCTCCCAGGGAAATATAAAAAGGTACAGAGCAGGGTGAGGGGGTACAAATAAAATCTCTTCAACACTGACAAACTTAGCGTCTCATTAAAACCATGTTTTATATATATATATATATATATATTTTTTTTTTTGCTATCATGAATCTCAGTTTCATTTAAAAGTTTCATGGGTTGTTCTTGTGCCATATTTTATGTTCTGGGGTTTAACCACACTGGATTCATTGGGGATCCACTGCTGCAGAACCTGAGCATGAATTGTAAATACAATAATAAAGATAATATAGAATAACCCATGATAATCTAATCATTAAGTAGTCATAATTTCTAAAGCATGCTCCATGTTACCAGCCTTGCACTTTCCTCTTTTATTTCTTTAAAAAGTCTCTAAAAATGTTGTTTAGAGTGCCAGGATTATTTGTCTGACTAATATGCTTGGTAAGGCCAGCTTTTTGTTGTTAAGATTTTTTTTTTTTTTTTATCCATTCATTTCTCTTTTCTTTCGATGCATGAAATATTTTTAGCACAATAAACTGAATTGTATATTCATAAGATTGACGCATTTGGTACATATTTGAGAATTAATATGATGCATCTTCTCCTTTCTAAGATTTCTTTAGTTTGTTTTCAAAATTCTGCTGGTCAAAGACTGAAAATCTTACTTCAACTGACATCAGCGATCAGCCATTAAAATGTTTTCTCTCAGAAATACTCTCCAAATTTCTAATGTACTTCTAAAATATATTATTCACCGTTGTCTTTGTGTTGTACTGTGTAAAATCGGAACTATTTTAATGAAATATCAGTGTTGACTATTTTGTGAATACTATTTTAACTCTGTTATTTAATATATGTTTTGTATACACTTAATATGAACAATACATGGAGGGACATGGTCACGAAGAAGAATTATACAGAAAGAATTTTCTTTAAAAAAAACAAAATAAAAAAAAAAAAAAAGAGAAAGAGTCTTACCCAGATCATTCCAGTAGGATGACGAATCCGAGATGACTCCGGCTCGCTTCATCCATGCCGTCGCTGAGGAAGACACGATGAAGAATTCACAGGACGCACAACTCCTTCTTGATTTCCGTCAAAAAGAACTCAACAACTCGTAACATTTAATTTTTTAAAGAATCGTTTTACAAATTTGAAAAGACAGACTGATGCTAACGAGATCAAACATTTAAAATGCTGTGATAATGAGCGAAAGAAAGCAGAGACTCAGGATTTCTGTGCAACTTTGTGAAGTATTTTTGCCATGTTACATCCAAATAAACCATTCAACATTCACAACACTTGGAAAAAGATCTGCTTTTTGATCAACTGCATCATAAACTGTGCACTGTGGATGCTTGGTGAACAAAATATGACCAAAAAAAAAACCCCTCAGAACTCGCATATTACTGTCTTTAATGACTACAACAGCAAAGGCTAAAATATTGCATACAAAGTAAAAAATACAATCAAAACAAAAGGAAAGAAAACAGGTCAATATATGGACAGAATTCTTTTTTTTTTCTTTCTTCAAAGTGCTTCCTGGTGCAAGAATATACTAAAATAGATAATAATACCAAATTAATATGCAGTACAAGTACACATTATTACACAAACAATCCAGCTACAGAGTTATAAAATCCATCAAAAATATTAATGTCCAGTTAAGAAAATATTACAATGATTCCGGTGAGAGTAACAAGGGGGAAAAAAATGAGAATGAAATGTAATCTATAGTTAACAAAGTGTAAGTTTGATATTCCAGTATTTGTAAGTCTGTTAATTAAGATGCTGCTGCATGCCGTCAAGTGGACTTTTGTCTGGTGTGAGAACAAATGAAAAGATCAACAGCTGTATAAAATGAGATCAACATCTATATGAACACGATGACAGAATATGGTGTCTAATGAAGCCTTCATCTCAGGTCGTACCATCGGTTTTATTATCTATCAGTGCACACTCACACCTGCACACACACACACACACACACACTTCCATCACCAAACTTTCATGACTGTTACAGTTCATACAAAAATAGTGATCTGGCATTCTGCTTTTTAATATACTTTCTTTTTGTAAACCAAATACTAAATGCAAATACATACAAATCTCATGATGAAAACACTGACAACTTGACTGTAGACCCAAAATCCTGGCACTTTAATACAAATGGGCGAACAGTTAAGTAACAAAGAAATGTCTTCTTGGCATCAGCAGCGACCATCGAGTGGATCAAGGGAAAAAACAGTGCCCTCTACTGTTAGTCCCATTTTGAACCCCTCCTAGGAAAAAAAAACAAACAGAATTAATAATAATAATAAAAAAAAAAACACAGTGTGATGAGTATGATGCAGTGAGTATAATATATACAAATACAATAGTTAAATAAAAAAAAAAATCTAAATTATGTGTAATGATGACAAAATAATGAGCAAAGAAACTGGCTAAACACAGAAATTAAACTATACAAAAACAATCAATCTTTAGATAAATTATATGAATTTCACTTTCCTCTATAGTGATATATCCATTTTATCAACTACTGCACAGATTACCTAACAGACTTTTGCTTATTAGCATGTTTCTTCTGATACTCTCAAAATTCACTGTATGTATTTAATACATAAAAACGTTTTTTTTAAGGTTATCAGAGTAATTAGAGTAAGAACAGTAGCTCAGTAGTGCAGATCTTAGTGCAAATATTAATGATTAAAAACTATATTAATGGGCTCGTTTTAAAACGTTTCCATTCTAAAGTTCATTCTTCAGGACAGAGGGCTTTGTGCTTTAACCTGTAACCTGTCTTGTTAAATTCAAGAGAGAGAAAAGAAAGAGAAGCTGATGATGGAATGACTTTACAACAGGACTGAAACTAACTAGTCTCATGAACGTTCCACAGACTGAATCTAATTTTAAATGGATCAAAATTATGATGCCTCAAGGTTTAATGAATTTCAAAATAATAAATTAATTATTGATTATTTAATAAATAAGAAATAATAAATCATTGGCAAATTACATAACATGACAAATATTATACAGTTTAATTAAATAATATGGTGAATCTAATGTACTATGAACAACACCAACAGGACTGAAGAAATGTCTTCGTATTGTTTTCTAAGATACATTTCTATTTTCTTCCTAAACATATATTTTGACTTCATTTTTAACATGTCTGTTTTAAAATTGTGGTACATTACGAGACACATTTTCAGCATTTTCTGCATATGTATATGTTCCCCTTTCCAACAGACACTATATGATTTCTTTTAAATGATTAACATGTTGCAGATTCAGTAAGGGGGATATGAACCTACTGTATGACCTCAGCTGTCTGGACACAGGTTTATACCAGCAAGAGTTTCTGCTGTTCTTCAGTCAATGTTTTAAAACAGATTCAATCACATAAGAAACACAAATAATGGCAGCTTAAAAAATACAGAAGCCTTGAAATTCAATAAATAAAACCAAACAAAAGAAAAAAAACGAATGAAATGAAACGAGAACTGTTTTTTTCTTTTTCTTTCAGGCCTAACTTGAAAAAGTCTGAATTTAATTTTTTAACATGTGAACAAAAAAACCCCCGACAACAAACAACGACAACAAAAACCACTTGATTGATGTCTATGAAAATGTTCAGGACAGTTTGACAGCAGGGAATGAATTATGAATTTAAAAGTAAGAACGAAAGAATACAAACCATCTCTGCCGCTGCCAGCGATAAGAGAAAAGAGACAGAAAACATAGGTGTTATAAATACGGCTCGTAGGAACGATTATTAACCTATTGCACTGGAGCATTTTGAAACTGTAATTTATTTATTATTTATTTATTTATTTTTTTTTAATGAGCAGAGCAGACAAGATATAACATACACAGACTATATCACAGTCTTACTCTTCAGCTGATATTTGTTCCTAAGTGAATTATTTCTCTTATACGTTCACGTGGCAGATTTTTTTGGTTCCATGTTGCTCAGAAAACATTTCACTTCTAGAGGCAATTTCTAAGCAGAGGCTTAGTTTCCATGCAGGTAGGTGCAAATTTATTTAGCAAAATTCAGTAACACAGATTTTATACCTGTTTTGTTAAAATTCTCTCTCTCTCTCTCTCTCTCTCTTTTTTAAATTACTTCAATGTGTGCAAGCGTTTGCTCTGCCTAATTATACAAACTGTTCCGGATTTGCAGAAAACTACATGCAGCTTCTTTGCTATTTAGAAAGGCACATTTTTCACCCCTTTTCTCTATCATTGACTTCAAAATATGATTTAAACCCAGCTGTGTTGTAAGACAGCACCCCCTTCTGGTGGTTTACTCGTGTGATATTCTGATTCACCGCACGTTCCCTTCACACACTTTCCCTTCGAGATTAACTGATATAATCTACCTCTTAACAGTGCTGTTTTTGTTCTAACACACAACTGATTACCATCAGAAACTGAGGAAATCTACGCGACTTGTAGGAACCTACAGAGCTGAAACAATGCTGTGCTAACATTTTCTAAATGACCTAACATGCTATATTTGATGAAATTGCGATGAAATTTGTCAACCGGTGCTAAACACTGGTTAGGTGTTTGTTTGTGTGTGTATCTGATTGCAGCTGTGACTGTTTCATCTAAGCTTAAACCCTATGCAAATTCACCTCTTAAACACAGAGAAGCCAAATACTCAGTGAACCTTTAATTACTGTTTCTCTTAACTACAATAATTTCCTATCAGATTCCATGGGAGGAGTCATCCTTGTCTGAAAAATAGTCCCATCATTATTATTAATCATTTGTTGTCATCTGTATGACTTGTATACAGAGAGGCCCAAAATAATGTATACACACTTTTACAGTTATCTATGCCCTTTTTTAAAACTGAACTGAACTGAATTATGGCAGCAATGTGTAATATGTTTTCTCTAAAGATGTCAGAAGTCGCACCATCGTTGATGTGATCATGTGACCATCAGAAGGGAGCCAAAGAAAATGGCGGAGGATCACGCTTGACTTTTGAGTAACATTTTTGAAGTGGTATTGTAAATTTAAAAATGTGTTTGAAGTTCAACGACAATGGTGACGTCTAATAAAGGCTTCTTCTTCTTGCTGTAATAGTCTATTTTTAATAATAAAACGCCCACAACAATATCTCTGGGAAGACTGATGAACTCTGTATTGAAATGAGACTTAAAGGGGTTAAACATATGCCTAAACATATGCATCTGCTCTTTTAAATCAAAGACAACAGTGTTTTGTTCTGTACAGCTGGTGTTCAGGCCAATATCAGGGCTAAATTCATACATCACAGCAGAGTCACAGCAGGATCGACACAGCTGGGACAACATGCTCAGATTAATTACAGCCACAGTGCCAAAGTCGGGTCCTCATAACGATCCATGACTCGGCTATGGAGAAACGCTGGAAGAGATTTTCCTCCGATTGATATGAACGGAAATCAGCGATGAGATTCCGTACTCTGTGCAAATGGCAGTGCATGCCTCTGTGCAGCAGTCCATTTGCTGAAATAATTTATTTACCTATCATCATACAATTATTCGTCCATAATTCAGACATGCAGTCACCTGCATCTCATCCAGCCGCGACTGGACATCTGGAGGAAAGTCGGCTCCGCCACAAATGAAAGGGTCGAAGGGCTCGGCCCCGAACAGGTCCCTTCCTGAAGGACATAACATGGACATAATGCCATCAAACACACTGACAAGGTTGATATAGGCATGATAAATCAATACCAGGGTTACAAAATAAAATATTTAATGCTTTATTATTTAATGCTTAAGACGACAGTCAAGGTTTGTACAGTGAGCACCAACTGACCAAAGATGTCCAGGATTAAACATAACAGGTCATAAACAGATTTATATTTGTTCATTTACATAAATCCTGAACTCCCTTAATTTTTTTTCGAAACACAGTGGAACCTCGGCATACGAATTTAATTCGTTCTGGAGGACAGTTCTTAAGGCGAAAAATTGTATTGCAAAACAAATTTCCCCATAAGAAATAATATAAATGCAGATAATTGAATTGAATAATCCATTCCAGCTACCCAAAAATATGACCAATATTACCAATATGAAGCGTATGTAAACTGTATGGCTGCTTACAAAAAAAATGTCAAGGGTCCTCACAGGAAGTCGTGCCACCAAGCTTGGGCTAAAAATAGAATAGACCACCCACACCACCAATCTGTCAACAAAAAAAAAAAACGCCTGAAAGATCACCTAGCTTGCTGCATGCTGACGGCAACATTGGTATCGTGGGTTGAATCTTTCCAAACAGCTTTCGCTGACTAAAAATAAAAATGTTAAATTCGTAAACTCGCTGCTTATCTTGGCTTTCCACTAACACGAATGGCTCCCGGACATACGTGCAACTTAGCCAGCGTTCGGTTCAGTTCGATTCTTTCGCATGCTGAAAATGCTTCGTATTACAATGCAAATTTCTTGCAAAATTTAAATTCTTAAGGCAAAAATTCATAAGGGAGAGCATTCATATGCTGAGGTTCCACTGTATACATATTTTGCTTCTTCAAGTTTCACGGCTTCCGATTGAACGAAACAGACATCTTTACTTAAGTGAAATGCTCAAATTTAAAGAATCCACCCTGAATGACTTGCAAAGTTTTTAAAATGAACAACTGGCCAAGATTTATTTACGAGATAATGACATGACTTTTTGGTTTGCCCTAATGAGCAAGCCAGAGGCAACAGTGGCAAAAAAAACCTCCAGAACTCTATTTACTTTACCAAAACTATTTACCTACCTACATTACCCACAATGCCTGTAGAGAGTGACGCAGCAGCCCTTTAGTCTATTAGTGCTTCATTCTTTCCAGCTCTCTCACCTCATTACCTGTACTCTCAACTCACCCTGATCAGCTTCCAAAGCATCAAATTTCATTCTAATATTGCCATTGTGTTCGTTATTTCTAAGCTCACTGACTAGCTGAGCCAAGTCTCTCAGCACAACTGCTTGACTGCATTTCTACCAATGTCTGGAATTCTCATTAAAATAATGTTAAATATTGCTGGAAAATGGTGAGGGAAAAACAGAAGCTCTTACTCTGTTTTTAGGACCTACAAATTTTCCAACTGAAAAATGTTTAACATGTTTTAATGTGATTCATTTCAATGTCTTCTGACATTTGCTTTAGTAACAAACTCAGTAATATTCTAACTGAGCAGCCACTAAACCCCATTCTATGCTTCACCATCAGATCTTCTATCAGAAAAGGATGAAAAACTAATGCCATCTAATCAGGACTGCGCTATGACTAAAATACCGTAATGAGAGGATTTAGTCCTTTAATCTGTTGACTGCAAATTTAATCAGTAATGTATAATAGAGCACATCAGAGTATATAATCTGTCCAACCATTATCATGAATATGTATAGAGCTGCAGCTTATGGAAATACGGTTCTAGCTGATGGCTCGTGGCTCTTGATGGACGCTTTAATGGTCACCTGAACTGTTTAACAAACACAATTAAATCAGGTGTATGAGGATGTGGAGATATTGTCTTTAGTAGTCCTGATAACAATTACACCGGATTTCATTATGCATGGCAAATTTAATGTAATCTCATTCACATCAAAATGTCATCACTACAGTCTTCAGAATATTTTAACAGTCTTTAACATTAGCAGTAAATGTTTGCGATCGCTTGAGGTCAGTTGATCCTGTTACATTTTTTTGTTAACTGCTTTGCAGGTGTCACTTGATGGGTTAGAGATTCTACAGGATTTTTGGAGATTTTAGGTGTCACGTTTTTTAACCTGGAAACAAATCCATCGTGATGCTGTACTTCCTTCATGCATGAAGGAAGCCGTTGTGTTTACAGCTGTGACGATGGGAGCTTAAGAGGATCAACTAAACACAGGCTTCTCCAAATGATGTGACGTTCACAGACTCATTAATTTGCATAACTTTCTTAAATGAAAAGTCTGTAGGGACTTTACATTTTCACTCCTCTAAACATGACACTCAACAAAACAAACTGTAACTGGTTGCTCTATATCAGTCAGACTCCCTCTTGGGCGGCCAATAGAAAGCTGCTATGGAGTTCAGCCTGCCATCAGACTACACAAGACGGTTTAGGAGAATACTGCAGTCATGTAAAAGAGCTGTATAATTCAATATGTGTAGGCAACAGCATGCAAAGATAAATTAATAAAACAAATACAGGGTAGAGTAAAAGGTCATAGTAAAATGATTTTCTCAGTAAAATGAAACTGACTGATCTCGGTCGGTCTCGCTGGAGGTGGAGGAGGTGAGGAATTACTGGCTGGGAGTGGAACCAGAGGCGCCACTGGAGAAAACGGAACCATGTCGAAAATATCCGTGGGAACACTGGAGTTATTTCCACCCTGCCAAAAAGATGAGCAGTGACAAAATCAGTATTTATAGAATTTGAGTTTGTTCCCCTGCATATTACCACATCATTTTTATTAGAATTCTTTCATTAGAATAAGATAATAACTGTTTTCGTCTTTATCAATTGAGTGAGCTTTATCTCTATGCATTTTCAGGTATAAAACAGCTAAAAATGTTTTAGTCGAATATACCGTGTCCTTCAGTACTATGGGCATTAAAAAAAAAATTAAAAATTACCAGGATTCAGTGCAATTGTTGGTTGCATCTGCCAGGGGGTTAAAAATGAGCCATTTACTGTATGCCTTAGCATTCCATAAATTAATATAGAAAACTTTCAAAGTTACAGTGGCCAAGAAGTGCAAAACAAAACAGAGAACAAAACAACAGACAAAAAAACTAAGCAACAAATGTTCTTATTGGGGTCTTTCCCCAAACATCTTTCCTTTCTATGATCCAAAAAGATGCCCTGGCCTTTGCTATTCTGCTTGCTAGAAGACTAGAATATTGATCAATTGGAAATCACCAAAACCTTCCTCTCTTTCTTAATGGATTAGAGATTTATTTTTTTGGTCAAAGTGAAAAAGATTAAACTTTCATTAAGGGGTTCTCCTAATGCATTTAGGAAAATATGGGGCCCTTTTTTTCCAGCTGGCTAAGAGGCATATATCACTCAAGATATACAGGAAGTACAGCAGGCCACGGCAGTAGAAAGTGGATTTGTGTGTATATAAGAATGCAGCTCTGCTTTTATAGCATTCCTGACATTGTTTAATCTAATCATTTAATTTTGTCTTACACATACCCGTGTCCTTCTTAAGACTTGTTGTTATTTTGTTTTCAGATTTGTTATTTTGTTTTGCACTTCTCAGCCAATGTACAATGTCAGTGTCATGCAACTACCAACGTAATCTCCTCTACTGAAAACCTGTGGCTTGAAGTCTACATGAACAAACTTACATGCTTAAACTGAGCCAGCTGGGTGGCTGGTATTTAATATAATCAGAATAAACAAAAACTATGTTTAAATAAAACTATACATGTATATCAAGCTGAATCACACCATCCCATGGTGTAATTATTATTCTATAACAGCACATCCTGTCATGCTTGGAATACACTCTAAATATTTTAAAATTTCTAAAATAAAATAAAATAAAACAAAATAAGAGATAAAATCTAGATTAAGTGAATAAACCCATTTCTTTGGCTGAACTTTGAAAGTCTGACTTAGAAAACAGAGCCAAAATACTATATACAGTACAGAAAAGATGCATGATACTATAGCACAGAAAAGAGAAAAGAAAATTAGTGACACAATTAAAAAAGAAAAGTAAAATGTTTGGATTTGTTTTGTCTATTACTCTTGGCCGAGGGAGACCTGCTCCAGTCAAAGGCTTTGGCAGAGCAGGTTTGGAGGGAGGAGGAGTCAAAACTCCAGCCGATACGCTGGAGTCAGGAGAGCTCATTGGCGTTAGTGTGACAGAAGAGATTTCTAGACAGGAGAAGGAGGTCAGATTGTGACACCAGAAGAGAGACGAGGGTCTCTGCAGCATGTAGGCCTCGTTAGTAGAGTTAATGTGAAGCAACTGCAGGAAAAGAGAGCAGATAGCTCAGAGATTTTAAGTAGTTAGTACATAGCATTTTCTCACATACATATACACACACACACACACACACACACTCCATGCAGTCCTTACAGGAGGAACTTGAGCGATGAGCAGTTGCTCCTCCAGGGTTTGCAACTGTTTTTTCAACTCCGAATTTTCAGTCTCAAGCTCCTGAATCTGTGTGGAGAAAAGTGAAGACTGTGCAGAGAAAAGTATTTTCCTCAAGATGTAAGCTGAGAAGGGTTTTTTTTTTTTTTTTGGGAGGAAAACAATTTTCAATTTGTCATTACAGGGGATATGTCTGAGGACTACAACCCTTAGTGGTTTAGTAGAAGATCTTAAAGCATACTCTTTTCTGCAGGCTTGCTATTTGTTTCCTCGTTTCCACGTCTTTCCCTCCCGACTCCAAGAACTTTTTGTACGCTAGATCGAACGCCTGGCCGATAGTCAAAGTGATCTCTTCTGCCTAAAGAAAAAAAAAGTACAGGAGAAACACAGGCCTTTTTTGTTGTCTTAATACAATGCAGTACTTTTCTACATATATTACATATTATATTTGCAGTGATATAATGGCATAATCACAAATCTGTAACATTTTTGAAATAGCATTTTCAGTCTGTAGGTTGTATTCAGTCTGATTTGCTGACATGAGTTCAAAAGTTACATCAATATTTACAAAGTCCATGGCCATTTCTGAGGTTCACAGACTGTTCTTCAATAGAGGTTTTCAATACAGTCTAGACTACTACCTTTAAATATAAGCAATTGCCTTGATACTACTACAAAAAAAAAAAAAAAAAAAAAAAAATTAAAAAAAAAAAAATCAGGGATAGTACAAATAGATGAAAGAAAGAAAAGTCATCTTTTTTCTTTAAAATGTGATACAATGTAAGAAACACAATAGGGCAATTATAATATAACCTAACATATATAATATAATATAATATAATATAATATAATATAATATAATATAATATAATATAATATAATATAATATAATATAATATAATATACATGAATACAATGATATTTGAATGAGAAAATGATAGTAAATAAATATCTCAGTTCCATAAACTGTTGGCTAACTCTCCAAAAGCTTGAAATTTCAGAATTAACTCCTCATGACGCATTACCTCTCAACTCTAAAACCAGCCATAGCACTAAACCCACAACGCATTTTTAGTTTTGTTTCTGCCATGCAATCAGAATAAAGGGCGATGAGTGTATCATCTTACACATTTTTCACTGTCGAACACGTAGCAGAGATGTTTGTTGGATTCTGAGTCTTTGCAAATGAACGTGAATATCCTTTTGTCCGTTTTATCATCTGCACAGAAGGATATCCGGTGCAACTGGCAATTGTGCTGCACTTCCTGTGAAGAGAAGAAGTAGTTCAATCAATAACATGAAAGCAGCAACTGGGGGATGTGGTAGCTTAGAGGTCAAGGTGTAGGGCTACTGATCGACAGGTTGTGAGTTTGAATCCCAGGTCCACTAAAAGATTCCTTTGATGGAAAGTCTTTAGGACAGAGGAGTTTGATGTTCATGGTTTTCTCAGGGTAACTTGATAAGCCGCTTTTTCTGTATTATCATCAAGCATTTGGTGAGCAGCTGCTATAGAGTAAATGATAACAGGAACTAATCTGTTTTGCAGATAATCAACATAAAATGCAACTAGAAATGGATGAAAAGCACCCATGTACAATTCTTTAGTCAGTTTTAATGTACAATATTAGCTTTTGCTGTCATATAATAAGAATAAAACATTACAGGACATGTGAATTCTAATCCTAGTACCACCGAGCTGCCACTGCTGGGCCCCTAAGCAAGGCCCTTAATCCTCAATTGCTCAGTTGTATAAAAAAAACGAGATGAATGCAAGTCGCTCTGGATAAAGGTGTTTACCAAATGATATAAATGTAAATAACATGTAAGTAATGCTGAATCACATGACCACATCACTGATTATTTTCCTCTATCAGTGCGCCCCCAAATGTTTCATCTGTTACAAAATGGAGTCACTCACCACTGGGCTCATTCCTAGACATTTAAACTTGGCAGTGAAATAAGAGCACCATGGTTTTAAGCTCATCTGAAGTTTATTTCAGGTTTGTGGAGTGCTCTGTGTTAGCTATAACTAAAGGAAAAACTCTGCAGCATGAGGCACATAGCTGTACTGAAGAGAAGTGATGATTCAGAAAGGAGAAAGGGGGAAAAGTAGAAGATGAACTATCCGACAACAGACATCAATACAACCACGGCGCAAATTCTATTAAAAGACGAAAGCACACCAGCTGTTCCTGTATCAGCTACAATGCATTGAGCATCTGCACACTGATCCATTTGAAAGGATCATATAGACAATAAGTGTGTCTGAATTTAATGCTGCACTAGGTGCTGTAGGGTGATGAAAGCGGTAGCCAAACGGTGTTTTACAGTTCTCACTTTTAAGAAACCTCTTTTAGATATCGGAGAGATAAATCTAAAAGATAAGATACTAACAAGTGCTGTCTCTGAGTGAGGCAGTGTTCAGATAGGTCCTGCAGATAAGTATCAGAGAGAAACAGTAAATAAAAAATCAATATGAATGGAAAGGAATAAAAATCAATATGAATGCTCACTTCTCTTTTGCCCACATAGGGGCTTAGTCGAAAAAGGAGAGAGAGAGAGAGAGAGAGAGAGAGAAATAAGCAGATACAGATTGATATAAACACACCTTTGTTTTGGGATCTAGTATCTTCACTCCGTAGATAGAGATTTGTAACTCCACTTTGGGGATCTTCTGTCCTTCTGACTTCTTGATATGTCTTTGAAACTGCATAAATCAAAATGTGTTTGAAACCGAGCAAGAACTTTACACTCACAGCAAAACAGCTTGTATATAAACTTAACAACCCATATAACACTGACAATTATGCACTTTTTTTTGCCCATCCGTCATTATGAGGTACTATCTACACAAGACATTGGCTTTATTAGGCTCACCTGCAGACCTGCAAAATTCATGCGGTTATCTACTCACCTAATCACATGCAGTAGCACAATAAATTGGATAACTGCATGAATGTGAAAGTGAAAGAATAGTGTATATGGCTACTTTAATAAAGGTTCAATCTAGAATTGTAATAGGTTCTTCCTTTTAGTTCTCCATCCATCCATCCATGTAAGCATCCATCCATCCGTATTAATATCTGTACAGCAGCTTTACAGAAGTGACTAGTTTACATAACAGGGAAAAAACAGCAGCACATATGCTGTCACTACACACCATTTATTGAAGCCTCTAAAGGAACACTGAGAACACAGAGAACAGGTGGCACTCCTGGCACCACCATTCATTTAGGTAAACAAGTTTTAGGACAGCTATTCTTGGCTGTGTCTGCATAAGGTCAGTGTGAGGATGTCCTAAACAGTCATTAAGCACTCACTAACCTTGAGTTTTCGAACTGCATCTCTCACCACCTCTGTTCCTTTGGGCTGATCAACCTCTGTGTTCCCCAGAAACTGAGGACAAAAAAATAATAATCATTGAACAGTAAACAATGTGAGAAGAGAAAAACATACAAAAGCCTCAGCACAGTATGACACAAGGGAAGTGTAAAGCTGATATTAGGGCTATAAGACCATACTGTTCTTTATAATGTTCAAACTAATCATACACCAGGCACACAGAAGATTTTTTTTTCCTCATCCCCAAATTTCAGTCAATAATTATAATAATAATACTAGTAATAATAATAGTGTCTGAGCAGTTACAGTTCACATGGGTGGCCACTGTGAGCTGCTGTTGTGCTCTTCAGAAAACCACCAGTTGAATCCAGAGAAGCCGTAACACAAACCATCTCACCACTGAACCACAAGGCCAAAAGCTTTACAAAAACCTTGCTTCCAACATGTTGCAGAAATTCAGCCATAAATCAGATGTCATGAACCTAATTTAAATATGGCATTTAGGCAACAATTATAACAGACTATGGAATACATTTTATAGTGAAAAAGAAGGAAGTTCAAGCAAGACACATAAAGCAAAATAAAAAGTAATAACAGCTGAATTTTAAAGCTTAAAAACTAAAAGCTTCTGGGTTTTTACAATTTGGATGTTCTATGCTGCGGAGGAGGTTAATGATCGTAAACCTGGATTCAGAATACAGCACACAAAGCTAGAGCTACAGGGCTTTGTAGATCCTGCAGATGTATTCCATTTTAAACAGGCAGCCAGCACAGTGATGCTCAAACAGGTGTAATGTAACACTCTTTCTGGATGCAGCTGTGATTCATCTCCTACATGTTTTCATACTTCGCTAAAAATAGTCTGCGTGAGAAACATTAAACTATGAGATACTGCAGACCAATTAATGGAGTGAGACATATTCAAATTTGTCTGCAGCCCATGTGGTCTAATCATAATGAGAATAATTAGTGCTGAGAACTGAAGGTTCAGTATGTTTAAAAAAAAAAAAAAAAAAACAGTTCAAGACTAAAACTCTAAAGCATCTCAAGTTTTTTTGTGAATACATGATCATGCTGGTGTTTTATTTTGCATATAGGGAGAGAAAAAGATCATGTCACCCATCTGCTCAGAAATGTGGAATGTATATGACTGCAATCTAGTCTGCATTCATTTTAAAGCGATAGTCCACTTGATTAAATATATAATATATATTTCAAGGAAGAAAAAATCCTTTATATTCCTGAGCTTCTGTGAGTCACAATACAAATCCTGTAACCCTGTATGACATATGTTATTAATATTTTATAACGTCAAATACCTCAAACAGCATCATGTTCCCATATAAAATAGGTCTAAATACGTGGACACTGTTAAATGTGGTACTGTGTTTTACTGTGAAAATCGGATTACAGTGAATTTTTTGGCCAAAAAACACATTAAGAAAATTGATGTCATCTGATCTTCACCAAACTTGCACTGTGTTTGGGGGGGGCTCACATTGTGGGTCAATTCATTTCCTCCTATCATGGTCTACAGCTGAGAACATAGGTAGCAACCTGTGGTTAAGGCTCTTGGTTATTGTTCGGAGGATCGGGTTCAAGCCCTAGCACTGTCAAGCTGACACCGTTGGGCCCTTGACAAAGGCCCTCAATCCCCCCTGCTCCAGGAGTGCTGCATCATGGCTGACCTTGCGCTCTGAGACCAACCCTCCAAGAACAGGATATGTGAAGAAAGAATTTCACTGTTCTGTAATGTATATGTGACAAAAAAGGCTACTTAACTATACTATAATCATATGGTTTACTCTAATACATAATAGGATATTTGGGTGATATTATAAAACTAATCACCATCCCATGTTAGTCTTGAGCGCCCTAACAGTGTTAATTTGGTGAAAATTTAAAATGGAAATCAAGCATGGTGAGGTATTAGATTTTTTTTGTTGAACAGGTTAGCATTTATTTGTCCTGTAATTTGGTGGACATCTAGCGAATGATAGTCAAATAATTGATCCTTGTTTGGGAATTTGTATCATTAGCCAGTTGCTGATCTAGAGAACTCATTATTGCTGGCTAGAGAGTCGGGGTGTCTGCTTGCATTTTTATTTCTTTGAGTTTTGACTAGTCTGCTATATAGTTTTTATATTCTGAAAAGTTTTTTTCCCCTAACTGTAGCATATAATTTTACTGTATCAGAGTTACGAATACTTGGAGTTTATCAGCAATTGCATAATACTAAATAGTTGGGCAGAGAACCATTAGTGTTATAACTTTTCAAGAGAGACTTTGAATTGGATCTAAATGTGTGCATGTGTATGAAGGTATTTATAACGCTGATAAAAATGAACTAGACGATGTTAAGAAATGTTCTTTTGTTTGTAGCATGCAATGACAGAATTCGACCAGAGGGGGTGAAATTCAACACTTTTCCATAACAATCTACAGTTTTTTACACTGTGTGATGAATTTCTAATGCTTTTTACTAGCTGCAGGTATTTGGAATACTATAATTGATATGGTCTAATTGATGGTATCATGACAAGGCTAATGAAGATTATATTTCACTCTAAAGGTCATGCTGATGGATACATTATACCCCCTGACAGCAGAGATAAACCCACTGTGAGGTGGACGGCATCATGTTCCACATCACCGATCACTACTGGACATGAAAGACTGTCGGTCGATGCAACCAACTACCCATCCGTGCATCTATCAGCACATTTTCCCACCTTCAAATATCTACTGAAAATCTATTCCTGTTCATCCATAACCTGAGAATGTGGCAGAAACAACAATTCCAGCCTCCTGGTGAGAGAGAAGCTTTGGCAGCTCAAATACAGCTTGTACATTTCTCTGTTTCTGACTTCAGTAAGACATATGAAAGGAGCTACACTGGAGTGAAAAGGCTCTCATCCCCTAACAGCAGGTGTAGCAAAGAAGAAAATAAAACAGACAGCTTCCTGTACAGATGTGCTGAGCAGCCATGGAAAGAGAGATTAAATAAATAAATAAATGTGTGCGTGTGTGTGTGTGTGTGTATATCAATCCATCTATTTGTTTGTTTGTTTGTTTAGGCTCCTGGATGATATTTTGATTTTTTTTTTCATGGTATTCTGTAGTGTTCTTAAAAAATGTCAATAAGAAAGGCTTTCACTTAGCAGCATAGCTATGCATAGACTTTACAGCAGAACAGTGAGGAACACCATGAAGAGCCTCAAAATGAAGAGATGGTAAGACCTGCAGATATGTGACCCAGCAGTACACCAAGCAATGAGACAAAGTCAAATATCCGAGGCAATATCCTCTCCTTGATAAAGACAGGGTTTCTTAATAAAAAATGATAAAATGTCTTGTCTAACTGACTGACTTAAGAGCTGATCTGTCCTGAGTGTCATGAGAAATTCCAGTGCAAGTGAAAAACAAGCAGCCAGTAGCATCTAAATGCACCACTGAAGATCAGAACAGTGATATCAGAATTGTTTCGGTGAGAATTTATATTCACATTAATGCGGGACCTGGACTGTAATGTAATGTTATTCAGTTACTCACAATCTTGGGCTTGTAAAACCACTCAGAATATGACTGACCACCATTCTAGTACCAATATTAAATATACAAATATGACATTTTGAAATAAATATTTTACAAAGTTCAGTAGAGGGCAGAAAAAATGTGCACAGTACATGGAGCAGTCAACATATAAGACAATATGTCTCTAAAGGACCATATTAATTATTCATTTTTATGAATTATTACAAAAGAGTTATGAAATAAGCTTCAGTTTGCATTTATTAATGTCTCATTGAACTAATATCAACCCTCATTTAAATAAAAACTAAACATATGCTAGGTTGTGTAAGGTTTCCTGGAGAACTTGCTAGAGTTTCTCTATCTCAAGGGTCTAGTGTCTCAAAGTTTTTATTGATATTTCAACTGGACACAGCTGGTGCAGTAAATAAACCAATGTTTCTCCAGGACCATGGAGCTACAGAAAACACAGAATAGTTTGCAAGTTCATATAATAGTACACAATAGAATATAAATGTTTTGAATAACACTAAAGGTTCGAAACAAAGAAAGAAAAAGAAAAAGGTATGAAAAAAACATTTAATTAAAAATGTAAGAAAAAACTAGACCTAAGTCTTTTGCCCAGCGTTTTCTCTTCATCTGTCCAGTTTAGGTGAACCTGTACCCACTGAAGCCTGATCTTGGCTAACAGGAGAGGAACCTGATGTAGTTTTCTGCAGTTGTAGCCAATTCGTGTCAACATTTGATAAGATGCCTTTCTGTTACACTTCCTGAACCAGTCTGGTCATTCTTCTCAGATCAACAATACATTTTTGTCCTCCACAGAACAGCCTCTCAATGGATGTGAATTTGTTTTTCACACCAATGTGTCTGGCATGCATAAAAAATTCCAAGGATATCAGCAGTTGTTTGTAATATCTGTCTGGCACGAAAATCCTCTCCAACGTCATTTAATGTTTTTTCCACACAATTCGGATTTTATGCATTGAACACATCCCGATATAGTGACCCTTGGACAGGTGATTTAAATAATCAGAAAAAAGTGAACTTTTCCTACATAAATATGTCATGTTTAAATTGTACTAAATACATTAGATACATCCCATAGCATCTTGGGTCTTTTTCAGTCCTTGTTTTAGTCTTTTGAATCCTGCGCTTCAACCCTCCCTACTTTTTTCCACCATCACGTCAATATAGGGACATTACGGTGATATCAGTCACCTTTAATATAAAATATGATGGTAAAAAGACAAATGATCTGCAATAATCTAGTTACAACACTTCATAAAGAAGACTTCATCACACCCCACTGCTTGATAAACTATAATTTTACCCATGAGTGAGAAAGTCCTTAATACATACCTTGGCATTGTAGGCTATAAAATGCTTGGCCAGGGCCTCGGGCGTATGCATCCATGATTTATCTAGAAAGAAAATGAGCATCATTAAATGGAGGCTTAAAATAGCTTAAAATATAATGCAAATGATAAAGCATCTCACAATACAGAAAGTGAATTAATTTCTAGTCAGTAAGTTGAACAATGTCCTCTAATTCGGTTAACAAGACCAAATGCCAAAATACACAGAAGGGTTATTACGATTATTGGCAGGAGGGGAGTAGGCTGGAAATCTTTTATTGAATTCTCTATTAAAGGGAATTGTTCGGTTTGAAACTTGCTGAATATGGAGAAAAATATTCACACCTGAGCTTTGAATAATTCCAGGTATACATCACATCTTTAAGTATTTAGATTTTTACTATGCTGATCCCCACTAAGTGTATTCCATTTCTGTCCGTAAGCCTAACAAGTCTTGAAAAAGCCAAAAAAGTTAAATGAGTGCAGCACACAAAGTCTATATACGGTCATGAGATGTTCAAAGGAAAAACAGTGCCAAAGTCAACATGTTTTTAAGAAAAGGGTTAGATTGTAATCAGAGAGGTGAATGAATGCTGATAAAAGCTGAATGAAAGCGGCCTGCTGAGAGGAGTAAAAAGGACATGCTGTGTTCTGCCAGACGATACACGTCTCCCCTGTGGAATACATAATCTCCGTGTTGATTTAACAAATGCTCTGGAATAACTATCACTGGAAATGGCTTTACATCCCACTGCTTCAGTTAAAAGCTAAGCACAGCACATGTGTTGTTCTTTTCATGAGATGGAGGTAAACACTCTGTTTTGCTTTAATGTTAGACTTGCTTCTTTGCGACTTTGATTTCAGCAAACTACATCATTAACGCTGATTTATTTCATATTGTTTTACTGCAGCTGATAACTAAAAGACTAAAAGTGTTTTGATGTGTCATGATGGCGGAAGGGCTTCAGAGTAAGTGGAAAACTGTATCTCTAACACTGTTCATTGGGCTGAAGTCAAAACTAAATGAAGAAAAAAAAAATATTCAGACATTCTCCATATTGACAGCAGAGAAAATAGAAGAAGAGGTATTATTGGAAATCTGTCCGTATAGATTAAGATGGTATTTAATAATCTGGGAGTCACTTCTGACTTGACATTCAGAGCGGCTGTTATTAATGTCAATAAGACTTTTTATGGGGCCTTAGTGATGATGTCCCCAAGATCCCAGCTCAAAAGAGGGGGTAGTCTTATATAAAAGAAAGAAGTATATAAGTATAATTTTGTATAGAGCTCAGAAAATCTTGGAGATATCATATTCTCATATTCTCTTATATCTCAAGTATTTTTAAAAAAATGACACTGTAATTATTATAGTTACATTAAATGTTTTTGAAACAAGTTAGTTTCTGTTCTCACTTATGTCACAGTAGCTACAAACTATATCAGAAATAGTCTTTCCTATGCCAGAATCTCCAGAGGTTTTTCCCTCTCCAGAATTATTTGGTTGAATTTAATAAGACAAAAAAATTGCAGTTTGTCATCTTACAGAGAAGCTAAAAAAACGTCCTGAAGAATTTTAGGAAAAACTGCTGACAGTAGGGACTCCTTCCTTAAGTGCAGAATTTCTATGACTTTTCCTCAAATAAATTGTCAACATTTGAAAAATTAATGTGATTTTTTTCTTGTGGCAAAAAAAAAAAAAGGTTCATGTGGTGTGTCTGCCATACAGTTAGCTTTTACTATATAAAAGCAAAATCATACTACATACAGCGTTTCTATATATAGATGAAATCAACACTTTTAGTAGAAATATAACTTTATAAAACATGATTGGCATTTCTTTTCTAACACAAGGAGTCCTCTCTCCCGAATTTGGCTCCCAGTTGGGTAACAGTATCATGTTTGATATGCTTGTAATGATTCCTATTAAAGTCCATTGCAACCTTGTGACAGCTTCAAAATCCAGGCATAAGAATGAATTCAGTACGTTCTTCTTTTGTCAAAGGCATTCTCCAAGGAAAATATATAACATAAAGTAAGTATGTAGGAAGGGTTTCTGGTAAATTCTGTAGAACAAGTGAATAATATATTTCTTGGTGTTTATTTACAAAATGCTCCATCAAAAATCACAATGGTCACATATTCCTGGTCACGTATTCCAGGAGGCTGTGGATAAAGCTCAACCTGCAGAGTGTGAAAAGCATAAATAAGACTCAGTGGACTATAAGTGACAGACAGATTCACTGCACATGTCTCAGAGAGAACAGAGAGCCGTAAATGTGACAAATCACCCAGAAGAAGCTGCTAAGATCTGGCCTCGTTGGTGGAGGTTTCCTTTCTGCGTCACAGCCTCACACAGACTGTCACACCTACATCTACCTTCAACAACGAGAATGCAGAGCTGTCAGGGTGAAATGGCTGCTTTCGGTTTAAGTAGCATGCTGTCAAAAACATTGCTCTGTGTTGATTCATACACTGAAAAGTGAGTAATAAATCAAATTCTCTGTTGCCCACGACAGTGCAGAGAGTCTGGGCTTCAACTATGAGTGTGTTACATATAAATCATGATTTATGAGAATAATTATGTGTATATGTTTGTGTGTATAATATGTGTGTGGGCGGGCACTTGCAATGCAATTAATCACTTGCTTTAGTAACATTTCTCAGTTTAAATAAATAATTAAATTCATTGAAAAATACATTGCAATTAAGGCGGTTTAGGAAATAAGTTATAATTTATTACAGCAATTATTATAAACTGGCTCGATTTCTTTTTATTTATGCCTCTTTATTAGCTTATTCAGTCTATTTTGGATTTTGCTGAGGTTTTTTATGATTGCTGCAGCCAAAAATGCTCAATATTCCTGAAGGTGTTTTCAAAATTTGTGATGCATCTTGTATTTTTTTTTTTTTTTTTGTGAATTTTCAAACTTTATGATATCTTCTTTTAAATCCCTACCAGTGAAGACACATATGCAATGACTTTCTATGAAAGCTGTACTCATGTTCGATGCCTGTGAATGGAAGAGGTTTTTGGCTGAATGCTAGTTGTTATGACATCACACAATGTGTCTCGCACCCTATAGTGTAACCTCGGCATACGGATTTAATTCATTATGGAGGAAGTTCTTAGGGTGAAATTTGTATTGCAAAAAAAAAAAAAAATTCCCATAAGAATTAATGTAAATGCAGATAATCCGTTCCAGCCACCCAAAAATATGACCAATATTACCAATGCGAAGCGTATGTAAATTGTGTGGCTGCTTATAAAGATCTGACCCAAGCCAAGCATTCCATGTCAAGGGCTCTCACAGGAAGTCGTGCCACCAAGCTTGGGCTAAAAATAGAACAGACCACCCATGGCATCAATCTGTGAGCAAAATAGACAGCTGAAAAATCACCTAGCTTTTGAACACATGCTGAAGGCAGCGCTGGTATTGCGGGTTAACTCTTTCCAAACAGCTTTCACAGACTAAAAAAAAAACCCCATAAAATTAATAAACCTGCTTCGGTTGGCTTCGCTTGGCTTTCCACTGATGCAAACAAGTTTTGAACAGCTCCCAGACATACGCACAGCTTAGCTGACATTCGGTTCAATTCATTCATATGCCAAAAATGCTTTGAATGCTGATGCAAATTTCTTGCAAAAATTCGATTCTTAAGGCAAAAGTTTGCAAGGGAGGGCATTTGTATGTCAAGGTTCTACTGTATCTGAAGATAATCTGCATTCAGTTTGAAAAATTGAAAAACTCCTCAGAATATTCTGGAGCTTGCTTCATTTTGTCTTTATTTTGGAGGTCGCAAAAGTGAAAAATCTTGGACGCGAGAAAATTTTATGTCCCAGACATGCCATATTGGTACTAAACAACGAGATTCCTTATGAAGACCTGATGGCCACTGATGGACATTAAAAGGTGTGCTTACTTCTTCTCTTGTCTAGAATGAGCCATGACTGTAAATGGTCAATTAGGGACTAATCAATGACTTGGCATTTCTATTTTTTTATTAAAAGAACATTATGTCCATTCCAATGGACGAAGGATCTGAAATTGTTAGACATTTAGCATTCTTCTCGGTTTTGACAATGATGTGATGGCAAAGAGGCAGCACAGGCATTTTAACAAAAAGAATAGATTAAAAAAAAAAATAGATTAAGTGTGACATATAAAAAAAGGCACATTTAGCTAACAAGGTTTTAGACATGTTTAGGTAAACTGATTTGTTGCGGCCATGATCATTAAACTGCCTCCTTACAGAACAAGATTTGCAGGCAGAAATCCAATACAAGGTTTGAACTACACAAATTAAAAAGAAACAAATAAATAAAGCATTTCCATGCCATTGTAGTAAGGTAAATTTATGCTTTTTGCAGGTGTTTGCAAGAATTCACAGTGCCACTGGATGGATGATTTTCATCTGCATACACTCTGATGCATACAAAACCGAATCATGGAGCAACAGAGTACTTTGTATGCGAGCAAAACAAAAAAATCTTTGCAGTCTGAAATCTTAAATACTTTTGCCAATATTCAAAGCATGCTGTGTTCGATTTCCTTTAAACTGCCTTGCCAGCATCTAACCATAAAATGTTAATCAAAGGGCCGGCAGATTTTTCCCTTTAGTGAAAGACGGATTGGACTTTTCAAAGTCACATCACTGGCCGTGAAATTTAATTAAGCAAACACCACTCTTTTTTCGTGACAGTGATGAAGTGTTTAAACTGTTAATTATATACACAGGGTAGAGGAGGAATACCTGTCCTGTAACTACTTCACACAGCATAAACATGTGTGTGTTTTTGTTAAAGACACAGCCTGACCAGGCAATCTACAGATCAATAATTAAAGTAATTATGCTTCCCTTTTACAAGGAAAATATTACAGCCAGGGGTTCACTCTGTGACAAAAAAAAAAAAAGCAGCTAAGAAATATAACCATCACACAAATCATAAATAGCTACACTGGCCCAAATTGATGCTGAGACATTTATGGTGTTGGTTGTTGTGGGACCACCAGCATTCATAAACCCAGAGAACAGGGCCAGACCGAAACACTCATTTTGAAGGTTTTGAAGGTTATTTTTCTCCATTAACTGAAGTAAAATGAATGAATTTGAACAGAAATCCTCAAATTCTTTACTTAAGTTCAATTAAGTCAATAATTTGATAATTGCACTTATTAAAATAAATCCTCTAATTAACGTTGAACAACAACCTGAAATTCTTCAGTCATATTAAAGCAGAAAAGCAGAAATTGAACTAAACTATTCCATTTAATTAAAGCAGTTCACAACCTTTTTTATGTCAGCTGGACCTTTTTGACCCGAATGATTTGCCTTAAGTTCATCTGAGACCTTCAGCAGATTAACGTGAAGTGAAACTGTTGCTTATTGAAAAAGATTTGTTTTACACATTTACAGATTTTGTTCATTTAACAGTGAGAAATTATCTTTGCACTTTATGTGGCTTGGACAAACTTTTGGTCCTAGCTCTGTGTTGTGTATATATATATATTTATTTTTTGCTGTGTTCCACTTCTCTATATACTGTAAACTAATACGTTATATACTTTCTTCTAAAGCTTCCGAAGCAATTTCACATGTGTTGACTACATGGTATGAGAATTCAAATACACCTTGTAGCTTTTGAAATATTATTATTTTATATTAAGCATGTCTTTTTCAAGCAAGAGGCTCAAAAATAGGTCTTAGTTTGAAAAGGATAATCAGTGCAACGTTTTTGGGCAGATTTTCATCTTTGGCTATACAGTCAATCAACGTAAGTCCGAAATGCCCCATAAAGTGTTGCCTATAATGACACTATGACACAACAGACAACGAAGTACTTACAACCTACCCAAATGTACCTATAATCCCCTTAAATTGTTATAATTAATATCGTTATTAGCCATTTTTCATTGTTACTATGTGACGGAGGGACCGACGTAAGGTTGTGTAAAGCACAGTAAATTGGATTTTATTTCTCAATTTAATATTTAAGGATGAGCGACATAAAGTCAGAAGGAAGTAGATGCATCATCATCAAAGTCTACAATTAAGATGCCTTTATGAATGTAAGTACAGAGGGTTTACCTCAACGTGCAAACTCAAGAACAGAAAGGCCAGGTTAGACAGTATGTCCAGTTCTACAATTAGATAAAAGTACATTTTAAAAATAATTATTTTACAAATCTCTTTGCTAATACTCCTCGTGTTTTTATGATGTACAATTATGACATATGTACTTTGAAATCCAATGCATTGATAGATTATACAGTATTGTACACTGATAAACTCATTCTCCATTGACCTTGACAAAACATGACTGCCACATCAGGACATTTTTCAAGTGGAAAAACTGAGCTCAAATGAGAAACATTAGATGGGAGAAGGAAGGCAATACTTCCTGGGAATTTGTTCATTATCAGTGAATAAAAAATCAAATCACCTACACACCTGTCAATCATTCCAGATATGCTGGAATTGGATTGGATATTTGGCAATTTTTAATTGGTGGTGCAAAAACAAGATTACTGTTTTTGGAATATATTCAAGTCATTTGGGGAATTACAATCTTAACATTTACATTTGTTTTCTATAGTCCCTCCATTCATGCAGTATTAAAAAACAATTGGAAAATTGATTGACAAGCAGCTTCATGGGCAGGTGTGGTCAGTTTCCTTGTTATTTCATAATAAATTAAGAAGATAAAATGTTGATAATTTGCTGTACCAAATGATTTTAGGTTTGGTACAGCAGCTGTTCATAAGAACTCATGAAATATGTTCATATAGGAGAGTTTAAATCAAATCACGTAAACACTGATCAATCGTTCCAGACATGCTGAACGGATAGTCGGCCATTTTTAATTGGTGGTGGAAAAACAAGATTGCTGTTTTTTGGCATATATTCGAGTCATTTTGGAGACTCCAATGTTAAAATGAAATGCATTTTCATAAAATGTATAAATGTTGCCAGGCGTAAACATCCAAATGATTGTGATGTATCCAGCAGTTTCAATGCCTTTGATTTAATGGACCAGAGCAATACTCTGAGCCAAACGCAGGACATCAGAGAACATTGGCATTAACACCATGAGCGACAGCTAAAGTAGTTTGTTGCATGTTTAACAAAAAGCCTTTGTTGCATTAGTGCTTAAATTCCCATTTCAGTTGATCTCTAAATGACAAACTGTGATATCATTGCAGCATTACGACAAGCTTCAGAATGATTTACAGCCAAAAGGCTGGTAATATATCGTAAACAAGCTCTTATAACAGACATTATAATGCAGCGCATCTACACCTATGCATCAATTTCGGTTTTGTAAGAGGCTATTTGCACTGAAAGCCAGAAAAATGAGCTTGGTGATAGCATTATAAGCATGGATATATTTAAAAACAAAATAGAAATGTTGAGATTCACCCAGAGTCATCATTAAGGCTAATTCATCCACTTTCGACTTTCGAATTGTTAGGCCACAATAAAGGCTCCTGTTATTAATATACCATATTATGTCATTAGCTTGTTACTGTAATAATCATCATTGTTTTTGCTGTTCTTTGCAATTCACCTCGATTCCTCCACCGGGTTTTGCTTAATGCTACAGCACAGAGAATTCATGGCATATGCTTAAAGCCAAAAAAAATAAAATACTGCTGAACATCTGACACAATACTAAGCGACGATATTAAATCAAAGACCTCCCATAATGACACTAATGGTTCTAAAGGAACACAAGATTGTTACTAATTACACTGTTTCTCCATCATTACTTTGCTCTGTAGTCATAAAAGACAAAACTGTGACTGCATGCATTAACCGAATACTTTTCCACTGTGAAACATCCAAGCACATCGGGGCCAAGCTTTTTATGTTCACTTTAGAGTTCATTATGCTCTAAATCCCGGGCACTGTGGCGATTTAACATTCTGTGTCTGCTAATTGGATGCACAGCTCTTGTATGCCGCTATGTTTTTCAAAGGGTCTGTGGCCAATTAGTGCATTTTGTGATCAGACAAACAGCTTTTTTCGGTTCCTCTCTTGCACCCAGCAGGCTGAAGGACCAGCGATCGAAATTAACAACAATTAAACCCCTTTATCAAAATTACTGAACAAAATGAGCACAGAGATATGGAGTCTCTTTGACTTAATGACGTGTGATTTTCAGAGCAGAGAAGGTACTTTTATATTTTTATGTTACTTTTTGGTTCGATGGTGAGTTGCTTAAATGGAGAAGGAAGAATTGATGTAAGGAAATGATAGATAGATAGATAGATAGATAGATAGATAGATAGATAGATAGATAGATAGATAGATAGATAGATAGATAGATAGATAGATAGATAGATAGATAGATAGATAGATGTGGGTGGTGGCGTTCAGTCACATGGACAGACAGACAGACAGACAGACAGATAGATATGAAAGCAAGCTTAAGCACACATTTCTCAGGCACATATATGGAGCTTTTAACACTTAACCCTGAGATATTATGGTTCTAAATCCTACTTTAACCCCAGGTAAAGGAACGTTTCACACTTGCAAATTAAAAGCAGGGTTAGCACTAACTTTTACCTGCGCTGTAGTGCCAAATGTGTACAGAGTAAAATGATGTGCTGTTAAAATGTTACCTCTAAATTCTTAGGCATTTGGCAGGCGCCCTCATCCAGACTGACTGACATTTTATCTCATTTTTTTATATAACTGAGCAATTGAATTTTCGAGCCTTGCTCAGAGGCCCAGCAGTGGCAGACCTAGGATTTGAAATCACAACCTTCTGATCAGTAATCCAACCCATTAACTGCTGAGCTACCATATCCATCACATCATATGAAAACCGAGACATAGCAACAGTGAACAAAAACTGCTCCGTAGAGTCAGATGGCAAAACACTAACCCACACGAAAATGAAGGCCCGTAGTGAGGGGGAAATTAGCAGAAGTTGGATGTCAACAAATGGTTGGTCAACTAAACAACAAACTTAAAAAAAGCAAAAAAGAAGGCTATGAAAGTTAACATTTCTTACTCGGGCACCAAATGGCAAATCTGCCCATTTTTTCTCACTGGTGTAAAAGCATGAGACAAGCCACTATTTAAAGCAGTCACACTGGAGTTATCCAATCAGGGTTGCTGATGCAGCAAATATGCAAAAAAGAAGAAGGTTAAGTCAAGGTTTAGGAATGTACAGTGTGAAATGTCAGATTTTGAAAAGTCAGGATTAGTTCTTAAGACCAGGTAAATTATGAACAGTGTGAAACCTCAAACAACACAACCCAGGATTGTATTTACCTCGAGTTTACCATCACCCAGGGGAACTATTTTAAGTGTGAAAAGCCCTATAAGAGGCAAAAATCTACAGATAATATCTATATATTCAAGTGATATAAACAATACTGTGTAAATGTCTTGCTCAGGTACAATTAGTACAGTTTTATAAGGAAATGAGTCTTTCTGAGAATCAGAAAATATGCCCCCAGAGAGAGACTTCACTTATTTATTTTTTTTAAATATAAAACCCAGCAAACTTTAAGATGTTTTTTGTCTGTTATTAACAATAAGAATAAAAAAAAGGATACTAAAAACAGGTATCTATAACTATTACACAGTACTGAATGTCAATTTTTTTAAAGTGCATTTATTGTTAACAGTTGTCATATGCTGCACTTATTATATTTCTATTTCTTATCATCATCCTCACTACTACTGCTAAGAAGAAGAAATTATTGAAAACCAGCTATGAAAAGTAACCATAATAAGTAAAGTGAATAAGTAAATAAATAAGTACATACAAGAAAGAAAGAAAGAAAGAAAGAAAGAAAGAAAGAAAGAAAGAAAGAAAGAAAGAAAGAAAGAAAGAAAGAAAGAAATTGTATTTGTATAGCATTTTTTAAATAGACATCGTCAGAAAGCAGCTTCATAAAAATATATAAATTCTGGGTATTATTATAAAATTGTAAATGTATCCCTAATGAGCAAGCCAGAGGTGACAGTGACAAGGAAACTGTTCCTCCAATGGCACAAGGAAGAAAGAAAGACAGATAATAGAACAAATACAAGCCTAGAGGAAAGACAGGAGACACTTTATTTGAGGTTCTGCATTCGGGAACCTTACCGTTTCTTCTTTGTTTTGTTTTTGGAACAGAAAGTAATGATTGATTACAGAAAATGTTGTGGTGTTTATTCGCTTACAGGAAGGAGCTTGTACATTTACAGCTTTAAAAACACAAGCTTTTAATAGTTATAAATAGTCTAATTTTCCTTCTCATAGTATGCCAGAGTACAGGGATTAATTAAAAGCTGCTTAACCAGTTAATTCAACAGCAACTTAACCCAAAAAAAGTTACTTACTGGTTCCTAAATAGTTAGATAATTTATCTAGTATAGATATCAGATAAATTGCTAGTGGATTTAGACTGCAGCGTTATGCTCAATCTCAGGTTTATTTTGAGATGGTCACCAACATCCAAAAATAAAATTTACTAGCATGCTAATGTTAGGTGTAAATGTTAATGTAAATACCAAATAACTCTAACTATCTAACAATTTTAGAGAACAAAACTTGGTTAGTTAAGACTAGAATATGTCCGAAAAAAAATTATCTAGGTAATGTATGGGAAATTAATTGTTTGTTTATGATCCATCCATATAACCTGTGATTAGCAGAGAGAATCTGGGACATTTGCCTTCAGAGTTTATTGATATTCTCATCAATGGTACCACCCTGACCATTTGCAGCTTGTGTCCTATAACCTGCAGTAAAAGGTCTTTTTTTAATAAATGAGCCGCAATAATCAATAGATTTATAATCCTTCAGTTCATTAATGGAAAATCCATGATGAACCGGGCATTCGAAATACCATTCAGAATACGGTCTTCAAATCCGCTGACCTTAAAATGCCCGACCAGCTCATTACTCTACATTAATAATTCTGCATAAAGAGAAAGAGAATCTTCTTCAGCTCACCCCGCTGCTCTCTCTCCGTCAGATTTATGCCACTCTAATGCCATATTTAGCCTGACATGATATTGACCGGCTGTAATGATGAAATGCCACAGAATGACTCTGCTGACTTTAGGTGCGCAGACGACACATCAGAAGATCGACTCGCTTCCAGTGTCATGCTCGTAACCAGTCCTGCTCATTATCTCCCTCAAGGAACTGAGCGCTAATGAATGCATCGTCACACAAACGATTAGAGTTTTCCCTTCAGTAAATGTCACTCTTGTTGTGGTCCTGAAATGGCTGGCTGGACTTTTGTCTCTGAGTGAAAAGGGTCTGAAGGCTGTTTTCATGCCATATTGACCAGGGTGGTGTCATGGTGTGTCTGAGAAACAACACGGCTCTGTGTGCAGGCATCTGATATGGCGGTGATGTCGGTGCTAGACACCAGGACAGTGCTGTCCACTGCTGGAGTCTCTATTACTAACTATTTTTTGTACCATACTATCTATATATTTATCTGAATATCTGTGTCTTTATTTATATCTATATGAACATACCAAGTGGTTTTTACATAAGATAAGATGAGATGAGATGAGATGAGATGAGATGAGATGAGATGAGATGAGATGAGATGAGATGAGATGAGATGAGATGAGATGAGATGAGATGAGATGAGATGAGATGAGATGAGATGTGATATTGCACATGGTGTGATATACCTACTGCATTTTTTTTTTTACATTTCTATGTTTTCCATCAATTTTGACTTCTGTTTCTTACTAGTAATTAATTATTAATGGTAAAATGACCTGTTGATTAGAAATGACAGAAAGGAGGTAAATTAAAAAGTAAAGAAAAGGCAAAAAAACACAAAGACCACCTTCTGAGTTGTCCCAAGATTGCCTCCTGTCTCTTTTATAACTTTAAAAAAAATATATCTCTTGTAACAACATTTACACCTCAATATACATTCAAATAATTAAGGCATTTTACTCATGTGCAAACTTGTTTATTGTATATTTATTTTTCAGTGTACTGTTTCATTCCTAATCCTTCTTATTAAACTTCTTAAATTAATTCCTTCATAGTTTTATGTTTACATCTCCTGTCTGAAAGTTGGCCAAATTAAATTTTGGTGTATTGTACACGATGACAATGAAGTACAATATCTGACTATTCATTTACAGCATTTGGCAGACATCCTTAACCAGAGAGACTTACATTTATCTCATTTATACAACTGAACAGAAGAGGCTTAAGGGCCTTGCTGAAGAGCCCAAAAGTAGCAGCTTGACAGAAGCGGGATTTGAACTCACAACTTTCCAGTCTGTAGTCCCCTGAGCTTCACTTCCTCACAAAACTCCCATGATCATAGAAGGATGAGTTAACAGGAAATAAAGGACAGGTTCACCTGAGATTAAAATCCGGGACCTCTCACTGCCTTCACTAAATCAGTGAGAAGGTAACTAATGCTCTGGCTAATAATAAAACACTAACATTGGTGGAACAAGGCGATGGACTGAGAGAAATCATTCAAATTACATCAGGAGACACTTCTTAGAATGTGCCCTGGAAAGGAACCAAGGCCATGATCAGCTTGAAATTCAGCTGTCAAGTTTAACACACAAGCCTAGGTTTGTTTTTATTTAAATGTACCTTTTAATCCAGTAGCAATTATCGAGGGTCTTGATGGTTTTATCGGAAATCTGATGTTCACAGGTGAGAACATGTGTTCCAAGTTTTAAAAAAATGCTATTAAACAATTAATATTTCCTTTGTGTTGATTTACAAATCAAATGAATTGCATCTAATTATCCATTATTACAAGTTTCACTCTTAAAAAGGAAATAAAGTCTGCACTTAGTCATTCTTTTGTAATTCATTCGACAGCCCTAATGAGAAAAAAAAAGACTGCATTAATCAAGTTAATTCAATCATTGTGGAAACTGATGTACGCATTTGACTTGACTAAATTCGGTTAATTTTTTTATAGTACATTTTTTATAACTCTACAAATGGGATTTAAAAAAAAAAAAAAAGCCAAAGAATCCCTTCTGGTTTAGGCCACACCCACTCTGGGTTGTAACTGTAATTCAAACACAGATTCAGATTTTTGGAGCATTAAAAAATTCGGATTCAGATCCAGATTGTGGAATTATGTTACTTGACACTATTGATGTTTCAGACCTAAGCCAAATTTGCGGAGTCATTATTTAATTATCAGATTATAACTGATTTTGTGTAACCTTTCCTCAGGATTTCTGTTTATTCACATGTGATAACAATGGAACTGATCCTAAAAATCCTGATCTGAAAAGAGTAATGCTCAGTCATCATCATAGGAGGAAGTTTATATGAGTCCTGAAACTATGAGATATCTGCATATGCTGTCACAAAAACCAACAACAACAAAAACCTATAATGCTGTCTTCAAATTATCGTAAACATCAATTTCCCACTAGGAAGCTAGCTGCACATGAATTATCCCTCAAGTTGTAATTACAACTGAGAAACTCTGAGATAATTCTGTCAGAATAAAAGAAGAAAAAAAAATGTATGAATAAACCTGTTGTCAATCATGTTTCATGCTCTATCTGAAAACAAAGCATACCCGTAATTACCACTTTAGAAGTGGGAAGTCGGATCGTTCTGATAGCACATAAAGCCACCGTTAGTTCATGCAACAGCAAACAGACTTTACTCAGATATTTTTGTATTGAGGCAAAGGATTATTGTTGATTCTTTACCATTTTGCAGCAGACTTTCAAAAGAACCAAGTTATATGGATGGAAATCATATGGTAAACAGATGCAGGTTTATTAAAATCAGGAAAATCAGAGATGCAACCTGAGAAAAAGAAAAGTTCCCCATCAGCTTGCTCTATGATTACAGACTTTATTTCCTCTGAACATGTCAGATGAGACTTAACAATTCTGCACACAGAAATCTGTAGCAATTTATACAAAGCCACCTGACACCCACACAGAGTTTGGTCTCATCACATACAATAGTCATTAATTCATTTGGGAGGGACGGATGAGGACAGGTAGAGGGACATGCATCAAGCTGCAGGTGGAGATGATGGGTTATTACAGATGCTGTAGACAGAAATGTGAATGAGAAATGAGAGAGAGACTGACAGAGAGGAAAAAGACAGAGACCTTCTCTGTCATGCCTCATTTTTCTTTGGTGGGTTCTTGGCTGTTTTGCTCTAGAGTGACTTGTTAGGGTCCCTATGACATTCAGAGTTGCAGTGATGGAGTGAAAAGTGCAGAAAAGGGCACGGAAGAGAGCCGACGCAATCGCTCACCTTTTTTCCTGTTAAACGGACGGCTCATGCTGGAAAATGTGCAATTTCAAGATAAACGTGCCACTCGAACCTGGAAAAACGAGAACAGACATTTGAAATCAAATAAAGTGCACTAAATTTGAAGAAAGGAACTTTTTAACAAATCAGATCAAGGGGGTGGGAAACTGTCACATTCATGTATGTAAAAGCATGCAGCACAGGACTGTGCATTTATTTATTAGCTCCCCTAAAACCACCTGAGCAAAACCAAAAAAAAGAAAAGAAGGAAAAAAGAAAAAAATAAATAAAGAAAAAGTTTTACTTTTCCTAAGCATTATTTCACAGACCATTTTATCTACTTAACGCATGAAGAGATAAGCAATTATTTAGCCTCTGTCTCAAACTGAGCCATTAATCGTTTACACTTGTTGGTTCAACTCTGCAAACTATTCGACATCTTTGTTTCTCATATTGTTATTGATTCATGTCCCCTAAGCAACCAAGCAGCAGTTCAATACTCATTTTCCTGTGAATGAACTACAAAGCTTGACGAAAAGGAAGCGAGACACAGAGATGGCATTTTGACAGATTAAATTAGCATTATATCCTCCGAGCCTTGGGGAAGTCACAGAAAAAAAAGAGTAAGGCTTTAATTAAAAGCATCTAATTCACTCCCACAACACATTCCTGTAACCAGCTCAGTGCCTCTCTGCCTTAAAGCACAATCTTATTCCTTTATTTATGTAGTGCTTTAATTAAATATATATAACTTTTACTCTTTTTACCAAGTTTTTACTATTGCTAGTGCAGGAATTATTCTTCCCAGACATATATGTATGTATATCTATATAACTCCATGTTTCTTTTCTGTTCTGACTCTCAGATGGATATAAAAGAAGGCTGTATTCATCCTATTATGGACAGTGTAAATTGTCTGTGACTGGAAGCCCTGACCACCATAAATTCCCAAGTCTAGATTTACAATTTATGTTCATTTCCTTGCCTTCTATTG
This sequence comes from Hemibagrus wyckioides, assembly GCF_019097595.1. Taxonomy (NCBI): domain Eukaryota; kingdom Metazoa; phylum Chordata; class Actinopteri; order Siluriformes; family Bagridae; genus Hemibagrus; species Hemibagrus wyckioides. The sequence continues at coordinate 6,719,879 of NC_080715.1, read as the reverse complement.
TCTCAGTGAGTCAGAATCACTCCAAGATTTTAAGCAACGAGCTGAGAAAGATGGACGGGGAAATTTGTACATTTGTTTTATTTCTAAACTCCTATGCTAGTGCAGTTTGTGTTAAATGAATTATGTCAAAAAATCAACCTATTTTCATATAGCACAAATCATTACAAACAAATGCAAGGTGTAAGGATTATGGGCTAAAGTTGGCCATTCATCTCTTTTTTCCAGAGGTCCTAAAAATGGAATTTGCTCATGTTTTGTTGCGTCCATGTTATTAAATAGTGTCCATAGTATTAACTGTCTTGTCACCCTCACAGTGGTGGTTAATATGAAGCTCATTTGAAAGTAGACACTCAGAGATTTAAGGATTTGTAGTTTTTCATAAGAATTTCAGTGTTTACCTAGCTGACTAGGGGCAATATATTCACAGAAAAATCTTCAAAGTAAATGCTGATATCAAACACATTTTGCCCCAAGTGTTTGTTCATAAGCAGCTAAACCCACTAAAATTCTGTGTAAGGTTATCCAACAGAGGGAAAAACACATGTCTTAAACTGAAAGCCAAAATGAGTCGTGACTCATTTTATATCAAACTCACAGCCAGGAAACCATTTATTTGTTTACATTGATTGGAAATGTCCCATAAGTCAATTTATGTTCTGCCATTGTACTGGTAAAGAGTTAATGCACCCTGATGTCACCCTCAACCATAGACACAAACAAATGGCATAACACTTAGAGCTGGTCCACTAATCTGATTGGCTCAGTAGCGTTCCAAGCATTTTTCCTGTTTCACAAACCAAAAAAATGCACAAAAACCTCTCAGTTCACTTATTTTTCCTATTTCCTGTTTAGAAATTAGTTCTGAGTTTAAAGAATTAAACTTGAATCCAGTTTATTGAAAAATACTACAAAATCCTTGAGTAGCAAATAGCAAAGCATGTCTTTCCAAATGTGGAGTCAGCTTCACTGTACTCCCAGAAGCCTCAATAATTTAGTACCTTAACCTGATTCAACTGACTTTAATTAAACTCATGACCATGAAGCAAAAATCTGAGTCTAGATTGAATGATCAAGATGAAACGTGTGGTAAAGCATGAAGAAAGATTTTTTGGGATGGTATGAAGAAGTCTTGAGAAGCCCAGATGTTAAAGATGATGCCATCATCCAGTAAAGTTAATAATGAAAAATATCAATTTATATTCACCAATTTATTAGGTTTTTGATAACAGTATTCCAAAATACCTTAATAAAAGTACAAAAAATTGAAACTACTCCATTTCAGATTTTTCTAACTTTTCCATACAAAAAAAAACCCTATCAATCATGTTTAATTAACCGTCGTCACAAGTCTCATAACCTCTCAAAGAAACATCCAGAAGCTTCTACACTACAATGGGAACAAGAGCCTAAAATCTGACATTCAAAATCATACAGTTCATCTAGAGGGCAGGAAATTTTCACTTTCTCCACACTAGCTTTGTACTGGATAATGCTTGACAACTATTAAGCTCAATTTGTAAGTCCCTTTTGGATAAAAGCTTCTTAGGAATGAATTAATTATAATGGAGCTGAACAAAGAAATGAATGCGTAGTCTTGAACAATTTACTCAGTCAGGGGCCCTGAGGCTATTATTCATATAAATGTAGGCAATGGTAGCTCGGTGGTTGAGGCTCTGGGTTTGATCAGGAGGTTGAAGGTTCAAGCCTCACTACTGCTAGAGTGCAACTGTTGGGCACTTGAGAGAGGTCCTAAACCTTCTCTGCTCCAGGGGTATGTATCATATCATTTCTAGCAAGCTGGGCTTTAAAATTAGTAGTATTTACTATATGTATGCATGCTGCAGTTTCCACAAAGGGCACAGTGTTGCAGTATATCCAGAAAATTACAGTATACCACAAAATACAGAATGAAAAGAATGTTTTATTACCTAAATGACAAACAGAGAAAGGTATTGACAGAAACAAGGAACAGATATTTTTCAGCCAAATGTCACTCCAAATGAAACAAATGTTCCATGAAGTCAAGTTCTAAACAAACACCATTTCTCTAGCCATTTCTCAACATTAAAACAGACAACCTGGGTCGTTTCATTCAGCATACAATACACTCATAGAAAGCATGCCATATAAAGGTCATAAAGGCAATAAACACATCTGAGCTATCGGTTCCATTCATTGACCCACTGTATCGGCTACATACAGGATGAATCGTTAAATCGGGAACATTTAAAGTTGTGTTGTGTCTGCTCCGGAGACGGTACATCAAGTCAGAATTATCGGGCACAACAGGGTGAGTTATATCTCGCCCATTCCGCTCGACATAAAAGCGTCCTTCTTGATAGATAGTAAGGGAGCTAGTGCTGACCAGATCATCTCATTTAAAGAAAGAGTCATTTAACGGGATGTAAGTGGGGAAAGAGGAAGAAGGGAAGCAATATAAAAGAAGAGATATGGGCTTATATACATTAAAGAGTGGAGAACAGATGGTAAAGGTGTACTGGTTGATAGTTGTACTGTTCTCACTGTTAGATAATATCTAAATATCTGAAGAACATAATGAAAGTAGTTAAATTAAAGTAACCAAAGTGTCTGAGAAAGTTGAACTGAAAATGAGCTGGTTGTGTTTTGATCCCTGCTACAGTGAAACCTCAGCATACGGATGCCCTCTCTTACAAATTTTCGCCTTAAGAATTTAAATTTTGCATCGGCATTAGAAGCATTTTCGGCATACGAACGAACTGAACCGAACGCCGGCTAAGTTGCACGGACATCTAGGAGCCTACAAAATTAAGAGTCAATCGAAGCGAGTTTAAAAATTTAACAAATATTTTTTTCAGTCAGCAAAAGCTGTTTCAAAGTCAACCCACGATACCAATGTTACCTTCAGCATGTGTTCAAAAGCTACATGATTGTTCGAGCTATTTTTGTTGACAAATTATTGCCATTGTTGGTCTGTTCTATTTTTAGCCTAAGCTTGCTGGCATGACTTCCTGTGAAGACACATGACCCCAATATTGATAATATTGGTAATATTTTTGGGTGGCTGGAACGGATTATCTGCATTTACATTATTTCAAGTGGCACAATTCGTATCTAAAGATTCGTACCTAAAGAACTCACCTCCAGAATGAATGAAATTTGTATGCCAAGGTCCTAATGTATATGTCACTGCAGACAAGGTCATGGTCCTGGCAAGAGAACCAGTGGTGAACTGGTGAACCAGTGTCCACCAGCAAGTCCTTCAATGGAATCCTAATCGATCAGGCCAAGAAGTTTATATACATGAGGTCAATGGTCCAAGAGAAGAAGTTGCATCCATAGGGAGGATTTACAAGATCGGCCAGGGTTTGTTTTGCTCAACTGGTAGCCTGCTGTAAATCTTGACATTGGATACCACTTTCTTGGTTTGTTTTCTTTTGAATCTACCACAAGCTTAGCCTTGATCGAGTGGTGCATTCAAAAGAAATAAACCTATCCATTAAGGCCAAGGTGCAGATCTTCAAAATGCTAATTTTCCCCATTACTGCTGCATGGAAGCAAGACGTAGGTGCTGCTACAGTCAGGCATGATTACATTTGAGGTGGTATTTGCAACAATGAACATCACCTTCGGAATAAGGTCATTAGACAACGATTTGAACTACAACCCACAAGTCAGGAGGTTTTGAATCCAGAATTGAAGGTTGCCATAATGTGGCCATGTGAGTTGGATGAACAGCAACCGGATACCATACAAACTTTTCTGGAAACTTCTTTCATCCATACAGTGGAAAATAAAGCAATCATCACATGAAATAAGGTCAGAGACCCAATCGTTAAAAAGCTAGTTTAAATGTCGTCCTTGATTACAATCATGGAGAAGAAATATTGTATCAAATTCACTGGCTCTGATAGCAACATTCTTTAAGGTCACATCATCCAGATAATAGTCAGGGACCAAAAGATAGACTTCCAACCTAAAAGCCTTCAATCCAAAATACAAATATGGAAGAATACAGCAGTCTGCTGGTGAAAAAGCAAGGATTTGCTGTGAATTGCCAAATTAAACAAACAAAAAAGGGATGATGGGAAGTTAATTAAAGCTAGTAAAATTGGCTAACTCTTTACCAAACAAACTGGAGGAAGCATATCAGCTATCTCCAGAAGGCAAAGCTTCATGATTATGTCCTGGATATACATAGGAGGTGGAGTCAAAGCGTAAACAAATCAATATTTCATTAGTTTATCTTGTAACAGCTCTAGACAAACTTTTAAACATTTTTACAAAGCATCTTCCAGCGATATTAAGCGCCTCATTAAATTTCTAGGTCTGGCAGGAAGTTTATAGTTAATAAGCTGTTTTTAATGTACTTCATCTAGAGTGCATCACTGGCAAAGTCAGAGCAAAGGATTCTCTCAGCTGCATTGCTACATAAATCTTTTATCATGAACAGAGCCAGCGATGGAGCCAGGACATATTTCTGTGCTCCCTGAAGTCCTTCACGGAGCAGCGCAGAGATACTGAGTGCCACTTGCCAAAACCTTATCAGACCTGGTACTAAAACAGAACAGAAAACAAGACCGCTGCTGAGGCGTGTTTACGGCCAATTGAGCTGTCAGAAACTGCGACATGGAGTCAAGTGGACAAGGACGGCGGGATCTTGACCGAGCAGGTGCATTTATGATGCAAGAGCCATGTGAGGCATTGCAATAAACTCATGAGGTGACTTAAAAAAAGGAGGAGGAATCAACCACAACTACTATTTCCTGATGCAATACAGAGGAAGGTGGAAAGATCAGGACACAGTGAAAGGTCACTTTGGTCACTTTCTCTACAGGGATTTTTATACAGGTTATTGTCATAGGAAGGCATTTCATGGAGTTTTCAGTATGAAAGAAAAGAGAGGAAGAAAATGAGAAACCTGCCCAAAAAATAAATTCAATATCAGTTTGCCACCTGGGTCCTTACCTGGGCTGTGCTGCCGGTCACTCTGATTGACAGCAGCTGTATCAGCATGTGTTTTATCACTTCCTGACTCACCCTGACCTAGGAAACCTTCAAACCTCCCTCTGGAATCAAAACGCAACTCGACCTGCCTGCCCCTTCCCACCACTCTCCAAAATGACACCGAGAAAGACACTTTAGTGATAAAATACTGTCTGGAATGCAAACGAATCTGGTCAACAAACTGCAAAACACATTTCACGATAAAACGTTAGAAATTCAGGGAAAGGGGGAGGGGGTTTACAGGTATAAATGCTTTATATCACCACATCTGCCGAGTGAAGCATGACTCACTGTTTGTCATTAGTCCTTTCATGCATATTAAAAAAGTCTAGGGGAAAATAAGAGCAAAAAAACTGCAGAGTAGAAAGTTATGTTAGAAAAGAAGAAAGCAAAGAGAAAACTTGAAGCTGTCTTGACAACACAGGGAAGCATAAATCTTTATTAGTCACCCCGAGCATATTAAAAAAGTCTAAGAAAAACTGCAAACTTTGGGGTAGAAGGTTATCTTAGAACAGAAAACAGAGCGAGAGAGGCGGAATTCAGCAAGAAGTAAATCGAATACTTTTATGGCTTTCTTGACAAAGCAGAAAACGATTATTTCTTTAACACTGCATCCACTGGGGCTGTTTTCCAAGTAGAAATAGTGAGCTCCTTTGACCTTGTGAAATTTTCAGCAGTCAGTTACATCCAGTTAGGATATAAAACAATTTCGAAAATTTCCCAGTAAAAGAGCGTGAGCAGAAAAAATCAGCAGCGCTGAAGTACACAAACCTGAGCTGTGTGTGTGTGGATGTGAGGCAGCATCGAGCACAAAAACAAGCATACATGCATGACCACGCCAACCGCTCGCCAACAATCCGAACGTCAGCAATAATCTTTCGCTGCAAAAGAATCTTGTGTCAGCTCTGGAATTTGGCTAAACCTTCACAGCGAGCTGTTTACGGATGCGACTCCCTACATTCCTCACATGGACTGGACTGACCATAAACAACGTCCAGGCAGTGTGCTGGGGAAAAAAAAAGAAAATGAAGGCAAACTTTCTTACCAACAAGTAGAAAAACAGCACTCGGTACTGTGTGCCAAGGCGAGACAACTAACGAGTAGACTTTCATAGGAACCCGCAGAAGAATGAGAGACAGGGTGAGGCGAGTTATACTCTGTGTGTGTGCGTGTGTGTGTGAGAGAGAGAGAGAGAGAGAGAGAGAGAGAGTGAGAGGGAGAGAGGGAGAGAAAGAGAACGAGAAGGAAGGATAGTGGGGAGGAAGTTCCAACGGTGCTTAATAGTTTTCAGCTGTGGGCCAGATGGGGATGCGTACAGGAGTGCTGTGAGTAAAGAAAAAAGAAAAAAACCAAGAGGAGGTTTGTACTGCATTAGCGGGTTTAAAATTTCAGGTCTGACAAAAATATAAAAAATAGAGTCATGTATATGCGTGTGAAAAAAAGACGGACAAACGAAAAGCACACGAAAAAAATCCCTCAAAAACATTTTTAACCACAAATCTGGATCTTTTCTGCTGCAGGATTTTGTAGGAAAATTTAAAAAAAAATATAAACCAGGCGAGGGAGACAGGACAAAAATATTACATCAAGATTCTTAAGGACAAATTGTTAGGAATAGTTTTGATCACAAACTGCCAGCAACTGCAGTCAGTAGTGCTGCCTTAAAAATATGTTCTTAATGATAAATAATCTCATAGTATTGTTAAAAAAAAAAAAAAAATTAATTATTCATTCCTAATTCATAATATGTGCATTTGTACATAAAATTAGTTTTATTGATGCAAAAATAAATAAATAAAATTAAATACTGGAAACAGGCCTTATTTTTCTACAAAAAAATAAACAAAAACATTACATCAGCTGCTTTTATTAAGTTTATAATTCAAAAAAAAATCTAAAAAGTTATCATGAGAGCTGAAAAAAAGTTTACTGTGGCATAATTTAATTTATTGATCAGATACAAACAGGAGGCTCAGTATTTTAATCTTTTAAAGAAAGGAAGGTTCACAGGGAGTCTTGAAGATTCAAAGTGCTCATCAGGATCCCAGGAGATGCTCCAGAAGACGTGTGAGCAGGAGGTTGTTACTTTCATGCACAAGTGAGCGGTCAGATGTGAACCTCGCAGAACAAACAAAGACCACGTTAGCATGAATGTACGACAATCCTTGGGAACTGCCTGGTCACGGTGCCGGAGCTGTGACCTCAGGTTCTGGAGTCTCTCCAGGATGTTGCAAAAACTCAAAAATCTGGTTTTTTTTTATTATTTGTTTATTCAATTTGGTGAAATCACAAGCACCGGATTGTTCTTTTAAAATCCTCCCAGTGAAGACACATGTATAATATGATGTTCCACGCACATGAATGGAGAGTTGTGGCTCAAAGCTCATTGTGATGATGTCACACGACACCTCTCCTTATTTTAATGTTTTTTTTTCTTAATTGAGTATGATTCTGTGTTAATGTCAATGATTGCAACATCACAAAATCGTGGTGGGACTTAAACTGGACTGATGGAGATTTGAGGGTGTTTATTATTAAATTCACACATCATGCTGAGACTTGTGAGGTTTCTACATGTGTTTCCTAGTGATTCAAAAATAAAATAAAATAAAATAAAATAAATTTTAAATAAATAAATAAGTAGGCTTGTGTGGCCTATTGTTTGTTTTCCTGCTTTTAATTTGAAGACAGATAGAGATTATTTAGAGCAGTTACCCGATCCAGATCCAGATCAAGACAGAGATGTTACACCACTAGAAGAGAAAATATAACTCACTTCTTCACTCCTGGATCTTCCAACCTTGTGCTTTAATCTACGAAAACATTTCAAACATTTCTCACGACCCTGCTGAGACTCAGTCAACGGGACACCAAAAAGCCTGTGGTCAGTGAGGAAAAAAAGGTGGAGGGAGGAAGAGAAATCCCCCGAAACGTGGAGGCAACGTGTTCCAACATGTTCCCCAATTCAATTTTCCACTGCAGCTGCAGAACAACTTGAGCACAAACACGAGAGGGTCGGACGATCTTCTGAGCAAAACATACTGTCGTCTAAAAACCTGCACTGTTATCAGGATCAGGGATTTTTGGAGTAAAAAAAAAAAAAAAGGCAGTACCAGGCTCCATTTACACACAGAAAGCTCTCGAGTGCGTTGTGTATGGCCCCTGAGTGGTCTGGGTGGTGGCGTGTTAGTCTTGGCATTGCAGTGATGATGCAGACTTCAGCACATTCTGCTCTCTTTATTTTTCTCGAGTGTGGGTTTTTCTTTTCATTTTCTTCTTCTTCTTTTTTTTTTTGCTTTCCGTCATCTCCACCACTCGGTCTTGTGTGAACAGCTGTGGGGACGGAGGGGGAGAGGAAGAAATCCGGGCGTTTAAATGTGTGCCAAATAGTTTTCCATTCCTCAAGGTGCTGTGTGGTGGTAAAAACTAGATATTCTACGCACCAGGCTTCTCGTGAAGTGTTTTCATGATGTCCTGTGCACCTGGACAGCATTATAGAAGAATCTAAAGAACAGACGACGGCGATTGATGGACTGTGCTCTGGACGTGGGATCAAAACATATTGCGGTGGAAAGCAACAAGCAGCAGAGGATTTTAAAAAATGCCCATAGTTCAGTGACTTTAGTTTTGTAACCATGATAAGTCAAATGTTGTGTTTTATCCGATCACACGGATTTATTAGGAGTTTAACGTTACAGTCGAAAGCAATTAAATAAGTCTGTGTTTCAAACAATATGTTCAAGTGACTGCTTAGTAAAATAAGCTATTAATACCATGAGAGGCTGCAGGGGTTTAAAACAAAGCACACTGTTTTCCACAAGACAATACGCTAGCATACTACACACACACACACACACACACACTCTTTCTCTCTCATTCTGACTTTCTCTCTCTCGTTCCGTCTCTCTCTTTTTCTTACCTGTTCTGTTTCTCTCTCTCTTCCTTTTTCTTTTTTTCTCTCTCGTTCTGTCTATCTCTCTCTTTTCTCTCTCGTTCTGTCTCCCTTTCTTTCTCTCCCGTTCTGTCTTTTTCTCTCGATCTGTCTCTCTCATACTGTCGCTCTCTCATTCTGACTTTCTCTCTCTCATTCCGTCTCTCTCTTTTTCTCTCTTGTTCTGTTTCTCTCTCTCTCGTTCTGTCTTTCTCTCTCGTTCTGTCTCTCTTTCTTTCTCTCTCTTGTTCTGTCTCTCTCATTCTGTCACTCTCTCTTTTTCTTTCTTGATCTGTCTCTTTCTTGTTCGGTCTCTTTTCTCTCTCATTCTGTCTTGCACTCTCTTTTTCTCTCTCTCATTCTGTTTCTCTCTCTCTTTCAGTCGCTCTCTTTTTCTCTCTCTTTCTTTCCTTTTGTCTTTCTCTTTCTTGTTCTGTCTCTTTATTGCTCTCTATTCTCATCGTTCTTTCTTTCTTTCTTTCTTTCTTTCTTTCTTTCTTTCTTTCTTTCTCTCCTTTAACACAACATTCTGATTCAATCTGGGTTAAAGTAATTATGACGGAGACCGTTCAAATCAAAACGATTCAAAATCAGTGATCTACAGAGCGCCGTGTGCCTTTTACAGCACAGCTATCTGAGAACAGAATGTGAAATAAAGAGCTTTGTGCTTTGTGAGTCACGCCAGGATGGGGATGGTTGTGATTTTTAACACCAAAGTGCACTAGTTCTCAAACAAGAAATGAGCAAATGAGCAGGAAGTTAAAATATTTAATGCAAACAGAAACCGACAGAAGATAGTAATAATTTTAGAAAATGCATTGTAAGGTTGTTACACCCCTGGCTTGGGGTTTGATTTTATTCAGGTTTTTAGAAATATGTAAATAAATCATGTTGGGTGTATAATAAGTAATTAAATGTTAAATGTCACTCATTGTAAACAATGTACACGTGCCAAGGCACCCTGTGACCGCTGTTCCTTGAGATAAGATGAGATGAGACGATGTGAGATAAGATGAAATGAGATGAGATAAAATAAGAAGATAAGATGAGATAACATGAGATTAGATAAGACAAGATAAAATTAGATAAAATAAGATAAAATAATAAGACGAGATAATTTAGAAAACATACATAAGGTAGATAAGATGGGATAAGATGAAAACAGAGGGAACTTTATTCATTCCAAAGGAAATTCTTTTGCAAGAGACTGCTTCAGAGTACACGAGATGTACCTGTGTGTCATGGAGAATTAAGATAATATCGCACATGATATGATATAATGTGATATTGCACATGGTATGCTATTAACATACATATTTTAAATATTGTAGATTGGGATAGAGCATCATATATGATCAAGCTATTGCTGTTTTACTTCTTTACAGTTTCCCCATGGCACTGCTAAGACCAATCTCCTATCTCAGTGGGAACCTGGATGACACAGGCAGTTGTTGTGATGGTGTCAAGGTGTCCCCGAACTTTGTCCCTACTGTACTGTAAAAAAAAAAATCTACACATGCTTGAGATGAAGTTTCCATGAAACCACCACTTCACCCACAAAAGAGATCTAGACTCAATAGCATCCTTATTTACACTCACTTAGAACCAAACTGACTGTATGCTGGTCAGAACTATTTTATAAACCTGTCTTGTAGTGTACTTCATAGTCTGTGTGCATTGTCTTTTGTCTTTTACAATGTTGCACACATGCAATTAAAGTGAATCTGTGAATTTCAACTTTTTAGTCCTTAGCTCTGTCTTTGTTTTTTGTTTTTTTTAACAGGGTCCTAAAGGAACATTGATTCATTTCTCTGTATACTGATTTAGCTATATATGTTTGACACGACAATTACGTCTTGTTTGATTTGATTAAACTACAAAAAAGGTTACCCATAAGAGCCTCAATGTCTAAAAATGTGTATCCTGTTCTCCAAATTTTTTAAAAATATTTCATTTTTGGTGCATTTTACTTTTTTCATTATATACAATACAAAGAAATGTAGCTACTTTACATTAGGTTAATAAAGTTTTGGTTACTTTGGCAAATTTCAAGCTAAAAACAACTGCGTTTAAAGTGGCTTTACTTCTGTTAAACGTCAAAATGGGTCACATTTAAGCTGAAAAGTACGTGGAGGGTTAAGTGAAGATCAATGGGATATAAATTAGCTAGCGAGCTAACAACTTACATAGTAATTTCAATTGATTTATCTGATGAAATGGCTTGCTTACAAAATGACATGGCAAAAAGAGAACGTTTAGAGAGAGAAACGGCGTATTATTTCAACCCGCATCACATTTAAACTGACATGTTTCATCTGTTCAGAGTCTGAAACACAAATCCAAAGCGGTAACATGAAGCGAAACAAAGCATTAGCACTTCAAAGTGTCTTAATGCACAACCCCGGACCAATGGTTATGCCTTAAAAGGAAAGTGTTTAAACTCTTTAGTCATTTTATCTGCTAAACTGGAATTTTCCATAAACGGACCATTACAATTTTAGTTGAGTTTAACTCATGAAAGAAAGAAAAAAGTTGGACCACGTGTTGTTAGTCAGCAATTATATAATCCGATCTAAACCCAGGTGATTATCTGAACTGGCTGCTGATTAGATGGAAATATTCATCCATAACCTTCGTGAAAATAGAAATAGTTATGTAACATGAAGGGTGTAATTCCCACAAATGCAGCTAACATTCTTTCCGAGCGCTGAAGCTATGTTTATCTTCTCTTCTCTTTAGTCATCGCTGCTCCAGGATTATGGAACAGTTTAAAACCTTTTGTTTTCCTTTCAGGTGTTTGACTCTTTTTAGTCTGTTGTAATGAGTTTTCTGTTTTGTGTACTGTGTTGTTTTATGTAGCTCTGTGTTGTTTTATGTCGCTCTGTGTTGATTTATGTAACTCTGTGTTGTTTTATGTAGCTGTGTTGTGTTTGTCACTCTGTTTTGTTTGTCGCTCTGTGTTGTATTATGTAGCTGTGTTGTTTTATGTAGCTCTATGTTGTTTATGTAGCTCTGTGTTGTTTTATGTAGCTCTATGTTGTTTATGTAACTCTGTGTTGTTTTATGTCGCTCTGTGTTGTTTATGTAACTCTGTGTTGATTTATGTAACTCTGTGTTGATTTATGTAGCTGTGTTGTTTTATGTAACTCTGTGTTGTTTTATGTAGCTCTGTGTTGTTTTATGTAGCTCTGTGTTGTTTATGTAACTCTGTGTTGTTTTATGTAGCTGTGTTGTTTTATGTCGCTCTGTGTTGTTTATGTAACTCTGTGTTGATTTATGTAGCTGTGTTGATTTATGTAACTCTGTGTTGATTTATGTAGCTGTGTTGATTTATGTAACTCTGTGTTGTTTTATGTAGCTGTGTTGTTTTATGTTGCTCTCTGTTTAGATTTATGTAACTCTGTGTTGTTTTATGTAGCTGTGTTGTGTTTGTCACTCTGTTTTGTTTATGTCGCTCTGTGTTGTTTTATGTAGCTGTGTTGTTTTATGTAGCTCTATGTTGTTTATGTAAAACTGTGTTGTTTTATGTCGCTCCGTGTTGTTTATGTAACTCTGTGTTGATTTATGTAACTCTGTGTTGTTTTATGTCGCTGTGTTGTTTATGTAACTCTGTGTTGATTTATGTAGCTGTGTTGATTTATGTAACTCTGTGTTGTTTCATGTTGCTCTGTGTTGTTTATGTAACTCTGTGTTGTTTTATGTAGCTGTGTTGATTTATGTAACTCTGTGTGAATATATGTAACTGTGTTGATTTATGTAACTCTGTGTTGTTTTATGTCGCTCTGTGTTGATTTATGTAACTCTGTGTTGTTTTATGTAGCTGTGTTGTGTTTGTCACTCTGTTTTGTTTATGTCGCTCTGTGTTGATTTATGTAACTCTGTGTTGATTTATGTAGCTGTGTTGATTTATGTAACTCTGTGTTGATTTATGTAGCTGTGTTGATTTATGTAACTCTGTGTTGATTTATGTAACTCTGTGTTGATTTATGTCGCTCTATGTTGATTTATGTAACTCTGTGTTGATTTATGTAGCTGTGTTGTGTTTGTCACTCTGTTTTGTTTATGTCGCTCTGTGTTGTTTAATGTAGCTGTGTTGTTTTATGTAGCTCTATGTTGTTTATGTAAAACTGTGTTGTTTTATGTCGCTCCGTGTTGTTTATGTAACTCTGTGTTGATTTATGTAACTCTGTGTTGTTTTATGTCGCTGTGTTGTTTATGTAACTCTGTGTTGATTTATGTAGCTGTGTTGATTTATGTAACTCTGTGTTGTTTCATGTTGCTCTGTGTTGTTTATGTAACTCTGTGTTGTTTCATGTTGCTCTGTGTTGTTTATGTAACTCTGTGTTGTTTTATGTAGCTGTGTTGATTTATGTAACTCTGTGTGAATATATGTAACTGTGTTGATTTATGTAACTCTGTGTTGTTTTATGTCGCTCTGTGTTGATTTATGTAACTCTGTGTTGTTTTATGTAGCTGTGTTGTGTTTGTCACTCTGTTTTGTTTATGTCGCTCTGTGTTGTTTTATGTAGCTGTGTTGATTTATGTAACTCTGTGTTGATTTATGTAGCTGTGTTGATTTATGTAACTCTGTGTTGATTTATGTAGCTGTGTTGATTTATGTAACTCTGTGTTGATTTATGTAACTCTGTGTTGATTTATGTCGCTCTATGTTGATTTATGTAACTCTGTGTTGATTTATGTAGCTGTGTTGTGTTTGTCACTCTGTTTTGTTTATGTCGCTCTGTGTTGTTTAATGTAGCTGTGTTGTTTTATGTAGCTCTATGTTGTTTATGTAACTCTGTGTTGTTTTATGTCGCTCTGTGTTGTTTATGTAACCCTGTGTTGATTTATGTAACTCTGTGTTGTTTTATGTCGCTCTGTGTTGTTTATGTAACTCTGTGTTGTTTTATGTCGCTCTGTGTTGTTTATGTAACCCTGTGTTGATTTATGTAACTCTGTGTTGTTTTATGTTGCTCTGTGTTGATTTATGTAACTCTGTGTTGTTTTATGTCGCTCTGTGTTGTTTATGTAACTCTGTGTTGTTTTATGTAGCTGTGTTGTTTTATGTAGCTGTGTTGTGTTCGTCACTCTGTTTTGTTTATGTCGCTCTGTGTTGTTTTATGTAACTCTGTGTTGATTTATGTAACTCTGTGTTGATTTATGTCACTCTGTGTTGATTTATGTCACTCTGTGTTGATTTATGTCGCTCTGTGTTGAATTATGTCACTCTGTGTTGATTTATGTAACTCTGTGTTGTTTTATGTAGCTGTGTTGTTTTATGTAGCTCTATGTTGTTTATGTAACTCTGTGTTGTTTTATGTCGCTCTGTGTTGTTTATGTAACTCTGTGTTGATTTATGTAACTCTGTGTTGATTTATGTAACTCTGTGTTGATTTATGTCACTCTGTGTTGATTTATGTAACTCTGTGTTGATTTATGTCGCTCTGTGTTGAATTATGTCGCTCTGTGTTGATTTATGTAACTCTGTGTTGTTTTATGTAGCTGTGTTGTGTTTGTCACTCTGTTTTGTTTGTCGCTCTGTGTTGTTTTATGTAGCTGTGTTGTTTTATGTAGCTCTATGTTGTTTATGTAACTCTGTGTTGTTTTATGTCGCTCTGTGTTGTTTATGTAACTCTGTGTTGATTTATGTAACTCTGTGTTGATTTATGTAGCTGTGTTGTTTTATGTAACTCTGTGTTGTTTTATGTAGCTCTGTGTTGTTTTATGTAGCTCTGTGTTGTTTATGTAACTCTGTGTTGTTTTATGTAGCTGTGTTGTTTTATGTCGCTCTCTGTTTAGATTTATGTAACTCTGTGTTGTTTTATGTAGCTGTGTTGTGTTTGTCACTCTGTTTTGTTTATGTCGCTCTGTGTTGTTTTATGTAGCTGTGTTGTTTTATGTAGCTCTATGTTGTTTATGTAAAACTGTGTTGTTTTATGTCGCTCTGTGTTGTTTATGTAACTCTGTGTTGTTTATGTAACTCTGTGTTGATTTATGTAGCTGTGTTGATTTATGTAACTCTGTGTTGTTTTATGTAGCTGTGTTGATTTATGTAACTCTGTGTTGATTTATGTAGCTCTGTGTTGTTTATGTAACTCTGTGTTGTTTTATGTCGCTCTGTGTTGTTTTATGTAACTCTGTGTTGTTTTATGTAGCTCTGTGTTGATTTATGTAGCTCTGTGTTGTTTTATGTAGCTCTGTGTTGTTTTATGTCGCTCTGTGTTGATTTATGTAACTCTGTGTTGTTTTATGTCGCTCTGTGTTGTTTATGTAACTCTGTGTTGTTTTATGTAGCTCTGTGTTGTTTTATGTAACTCTGTGTTGTTTTATGTAACTCTGTGTTGTTTTATGTAGCTCTGTGTTGTTTATGTAACTCTGTGTTGATTTATGTAACTCTGTGTTGTTTTATGTAGCTCTGTGTTGTTTATGTAACTCTGTGTTGTTTTATGTAGCTCTGTGTTGTTTATGTAACTCTGTGTTGTTTTATGTAGCTCTGTGTTGTTTATGTAACTCTGTGTTGTTTTATGTCGCTCTGTGTTGTTTATGTAACTCTGTGTTGTTTTATGTAGCTCTGTGTTGTTTTATGTAGCTCTGTGTTGTTTTATGTAGCTCTGTGTTGTTTATGTAACTCTGTGTTGATTTATGTAGCTCTGTGTTGTTTTATGTAGCTCTGTGTTGTTTATGTAACTCTGTGTTGATTTATGTAGCTCTGTGTTGTTTTATGTAGCTCTGTGTTGTTTATGTAACTCTGTGTTGTTTTATGTAGCTGTGTTGTTTTATGTCGCTCTGTGTTGTTTATGTAACTCTGTGTTGTTTTATGTAGCTGTGTTGTTTTATGTAGCTCTATGTTGTTTATGTAAAACTGTGTTGTTTTATGTCGCTCTGTGTTGTTTATGTAACTCTGTGTTGTTTTATGTCGCTCTGTGTTGTTTATGTAACTCTGTGTTGATTTATGTAGCTGTGTTGATTTATGTAACTCTGTGTTGATTTATGTAACTGTGTTGATTTATGTCGCTCTGTGTTGTTTATGTAACTCTGTGTTGATTTATGTAGCTGTGTTGATTTATGTAACTCTGTGTTGATTTATGTAACTGTGTTGATTTATGTAACTCTGTGTTGATTTATGTAGCTGTGTTGATTTATGTAACTCTGTGTTGATTTATGTAACTCTGTGTTGTTTTATGTCGCTCTGTGTTGTTTATGTAACTCTGTGTTGTTTTATGTAGCTGTGTTGATTTATGTAACTCTGTGTTGTTTTATGTCGCTCTGTGTTGTTTATGTAACTCTGTGTTGTTTTATGTCGCTCTGTGTTGTTTATGTAACTCTGTGTTGATTTATGTAACTCTGTGTTGTTTTATGTAGCTCTGTGTTGTTTATGTAACTCTGTGTTGATTTATGTAACTCTGTGTTGTTTTATGTCGCTCTGTGTTGTTTATGTAACTCTGTGTTGTTTTATGTAGCTGTGTTGTTTTATGTAGCTCTATGTTGTTTATGTAAAACTGTGTTGTTTTATGTCGCTCTGTGTTGTTTATGTAACTCTGTGTTGTTTTATGTTGCTCTGTGTTGTTTATGTAACTCTGTGTTGATTTATGTAGCTGTGTTGATTTATGTAACTCTGTGTTGATTTATGTAACTGTGTTGATTTATGTCGCTCTGTGTTGTTTATGTAACTCTGTGTTGATTTATGTAGCTGTGTTGATTTATGTAACTCTGTGTTGATTTATGTAGCTGTGTTGATTTATGTAACTCTGTGTTGATTTATGTAACTGTGTTGATTTATGTCGCTCTGTGTTGTTTATGTAACTCTGTGTTGATTTATGTAGCTGTGTTGATTTATGTAACTCTGTGTTGATTTATGTAACTCTGTGTTGTTTATGTAACTCTGTGTTGTTTTATGTAGCTGTGTTGTTTTATGTCACTCTGTGTTGTTTATGTAACCCTGTGTTGATTTATGTAACTCTGTGTTGTTTTATGTTGCTCTGTGTTGATTGATGTAACTCTGTGTTGATTTATGTAGCTGTGTTGATTTATGTCGCTCTGTGTTGTTTATGTAACTCTGTGTTGATTTATGTCGCTCTATGTTGATTTATGTAACTCTGTGTTGATTTATGTAGCTGTGTTGTGTTTGTCACTCTGTTTTGTTTATGTCGCTCTGTGTTGTTTTATGTAGCTGTGTTGTTTATGTAACCCTGTGTTGATTTATGTAACTCTGTGTTGTTTTATGTCGCTCTGTGTTGTTTATGTAACTCTGTGTTGTTTTATGTCGCTCTGTGTTGTTTATGTAACTCTGTGTTGTTTTATGTCGCTCTGTGTTGTTTATGTAACTCTGTGTTGTTTTATGT
Source organism: Hemibagrus wyckioides (assembly GCF_019097595.1). Classification (NCBI taxonomy): domain Eukaryota; kingdom Metazoa; phylum Chordata; class Actinopteri; order Siluriformes; family Bagridae; genus Hemibagrus; species Hemibagrus wyckioides. Next base: position 6,702,620 of record NC_080715.1, on the reverse strand, counting down.
AGCTGTGTTGTTTTATGTAGCTGTGTTGTTTTATGTAGCTGTGTTGTGTTCGTCACTCTGTTTTGTTTATGTCGCTCTGTGTTGATTTATGTAACTCTGTGTTGTTTTATGTCTCTCTGTGTTGTTTTATGTAACTCTGTGTTGTTTTATGTAGCTCTGTGTTATTTATGTAACTCTGTGTTGATTTATGTCGCTCTGTGTTGATTTATGTAGCTCTGTGTTGTTTTATGTAGCTCTGTGTTGTTTATGTAGCTCTGTGTTGTTTATGTAGCTCTGTGTTGTTTATGTAGCTCTGTGTTGTTTTATGTAGCTCTGTGTTGTTTTATGTAGCTCTGTGTTGTTCATGTAACTCTGTGTTGTTTATGTAGCTCTGTGTTGTTTTATGTAGCTCTGTGTTGTTTTATGTAGCTCTGTGTTGTTCATGTAGCTCTGTGTTGTTTTATGTAGCTCTGTGTTGTTCATGTAGCTCTGTGTTGTTTTATGTAGCTCTGTGTTGTTTTATGTAGCTCTGTGTTGTTTTATGTAGCTCTGTGTTGTTTTATGTAGCTCTGTGTTGTTTTATGTAGCTCTGTGTTGTTTATGTAGCTCTGTGTTGTTTTATGTAGCTCTGTGTTGTTTATGTAGCTCTGTGTTGTTTTATGTAGCTCTGTGTTGTTTATGTAGCTCTGTGTTGTTTATGTAGCTCTGTGTTGTTTATGTAGCTCTGTGTTGTTTTATGTAGCTCTGTGTTGTTCATGTAACTCTGTGTTGTTTATGTAGCTCTGTGTTGTTTTATGTAGCTCTGTGTTGTTTATGTAGCTCTGTGTTGTTTTATGTAGCTCTGTGTTTTATGAAGCTCTTGTGTTTTTGTACCTCTGTGTTGTTTTATGTAGCTCTGTGTTGTTTTATGTAGCTCTGTGTTGTTTTATGTAGCTCTGTGTTGTTTTATGTAGCTCTGTGTTGTTTTATGTAGCTCTGTGTTGTTTTATGTAGCTCTGTGTTGTTTTATGTAGCTCTGTGTTGTTTATGTAACTCTGTGTTGATTTATGTAACTCTGTGTTGTTTTATGTAGCTCTGTGTTGTTTATGTAACTCTGTGTTGTTTTATGTAGCTGTGTTGTTTTATGTCGCTCTGTGTTGTTTATGTAGCTCTGTGTTGTTTTATGTAGCTCTGTGTTTTATGAAGCTCTTGTGTTTTTGTACCTCTGTGTTGTTTTATGTAGCTCTGTGTTGTTTTATGTAGCTCTGTGTTGTTTTATGTAGCTCTGTGTTGTTTATGTAACTCTGTGTTGATTTATGTAACTCTGTGTTTTATGTAGCTCTGTGTTGTTTATGTAACTCTGTGTTGTTTTATGTAGCTGTGTTGTTTTATGTCGCTCTGTGTTGTTTATGTAACTTTATGTAGCTGTGTTGATTTATGTAACTCTGTGTTGTTTTATGTAACTCTGTGTTGATTTATGTCGCTCTATGTTGATTTATGTAACTCTGTGTTGATTTATGTAGCTGTGTTGTGTTTGTCACTCTGTTTTGTTTATGTAACTCTGTGTTGTTTTATGTAGCTGTGTTGATTTATGTAACTCTGTGTTGATTTATGTAACTCTGTGTTGATTTATGTCGCTCTATGTTGATTTATGTAACTCTGTGTTGTTTTATGTAGCTGTGTTGTGTTTGTCACTCTGTTTTGTTTATGTCGCTCTGTGTTGTTTTATGTAGCTGTGTTGTTTTATGTAGCTCTATGTTGTTTATGTAACTCTGTGTTGTTTTATGTCGCTCTGTGTTGTTTATGTAACCCTGTGTTGATTTATGTAACTCTGTGTTGTTTTATGTCGCTCTGTGTTGTTTATGTAACTCTGTGTTGTTTTATGTCGCTCTGTGTTGTTTATGTAACTCTGTGTTGTTTTATGTAGCTGTGTTGTTTTATGTAGCTGTGTTGTTTTATGTAGCTGTGTTGTGTTCGTCACTCTGTTTTGTTTATGTCGCTCTGTGTTGATTTATGTAACTCTGTGTTGTTTTATGTCTCTCTGTGTTGTTTTATGTAACTCTGTGTTGTTTTATGTAGCTCTGTGTTATTTATGTAACTCTGTGTTGATTTATGTCGCTCTGTGTTGATTTATGTAGCTCTGTGTTGTTTTATGTAGCTCTGTGTTGTTTATGTAGCTCTGTGTTGTTTATGTAGCTCTGTGTTGTTTATGTAGCTCTGTGTTGTTTTATGTAGCTCTGTGTTGTTTTATGTAGCTCTGTGTTGTTTTATGTAGCTCTGTGTTGTTTATGTAGCTCTGTGTTGTTTTATGTAGCTCTGTGTTGTTCATGTAACTCTGTGTTGTTTATGTAGCTCTGTGTTGTTTTATGTAGCTCTGTGTTGTTTTATGTAGCTCTGTGTTGTTTTATGTAGCTCTGTGTTGTTCATGTAACTCTGTGTTGTTTATGTAGCTCTGTGTTGTTTTATGTAGCTCTGTGTTGTTTTATGTAGCTCTGTGTTGTTTATGTAGCTCTGTGTTGTTTTATGTAGCTCTGTGTTGTTCATGTAACTCTGTGTTGTTTATGTAGCTCTGTGTTGTTTTATGTAGCTCTGTGTTGTTTTATGTAGCTCTGTGTTGTTTTATGTAGCTCTGTGTTGTTCATGTAACTCTGTGTTGTTTATGTAGCTCTGTGTTGTTTTATGTAGCTCTGTGTTGTTTTATGTAGCTCTGTGTTGTTTATGTAGCTCTGTGTTGTTCATGTAGCTCTGTGTTGTTTTATGTAGCTCTGTGTTGTTCATGTAGCTCTGTGTTGTTTTATGTCGCTCTGTGTTGTTTTATGTAGCTCTGTGTTGTTTTATGTAGCTCTGTGTTGTTTTATGTAGCTCTGTGTTGTTTTATGTAGCTCTGTGTTGTTTATGTAACTCTGTGTTGTTTTATGTAGCTCTGTGTTGTTTATGTAGCTCTGTGTTGTTTATGTAGCTCTGTGTTGTTTTATGTAGCTCTGTGTTGTTTATGTAGCTCTGTGTTGTGTTTATGTAGCTCTGTGTTGTTTATGTAGCTCTGTGTTGTTTATGTAGCTCTGTGTTGTTTATGTAGCTCTGTGTTGTTTTATGTAGCTCTGTGTTGTTTATGTAGCTCTGTGTTGTTTATGTAGCTCTGTGTTGTTTTATGTAGCTCTGTGTTGTTTATGTAGCTCTGTGTTGTTTTATGTAGCTCTGTGTTTTATGAAGCTCTTGTGTTTTTGTACCTCTGTGTTGTTTTATGTAGCTCTGTGTTGTTTTATGTAGCTCTGTGTTGTTTATGTAGCTCTGTGTTGTTTTATGTAGCTCTGTGTTGTTTTATGTAGCTCTGTGTTGTTTATGTAGCTCTGTGTTGTTTTATGTAGCTCTGTGTTGTTTTATGTAGCTCTGTGTTGTTTATGTAGCTCTGTGTTGTTTTATGTAGCTCTGTGTTGTTTTATGTAGCTCTGTGTTGTTTTATGTAGCTCTGTGTTGTTCATGTAACTCTGTGTTGTTTATGTAGCTCTGTGTTGTTTTATGTAGCTCTGTGTTGTTTATGTAGCTCTGTGTTGTTTTATGTAGCTCTGTGTTGTTCATGTAACTCTGTGTTGTTTATGTAGCTCTGTGTTGTTTTATGTAGCTCTGTGTTGTTTATGTAACTCTGTGTTGTTTTATGTAGCTCTGTGTTGATTTATGTAGCTCTGTGTTGTTTATGTAACTCTGTGTTGTTTTATGTCGCTCTGTGTTGATTTATGTAGCTCTGTGTTGTTTATGTAGCTCTGTGTTTATGTGGCTCTGTGTTGTTTTATGTCGCTCTGTGTTGATTTATGTAGCTCTGTGTTGTTTTATGTCGCTCTGTGTTGATTTATGTAACTCAGTGTTGTTTTATGACGCTCTGTGTTGATTTATGTCGCTCTGTGTTGTTTATGTAGCTCTGTGTTGTTTTATGTCGCTCTGTGTTGATTTATGTAGCTCTGTGTTGTTTATGTAGCTCTGTGTTGTTTATGTAGCTCTGTGTTGTTTTATGTAGCTCTGTGTTGTTTATGTAGCTCTGTGTTGTGTTTATGTAGCTCTGTGTTGTTTATGTAGCTCTGTGTTGTTTATGTAGCTCTGTGTTGTTTATGTAGCTCTGTGTTGTTTATGTAGCTCTGTGTTGTGTTTATGTAGCTCTGTGTTGTTTATGTAGCTCTGTGTTGTTTATGTAGCTCTGTGTTGTTTTATGTAGCTCTGTGTTGTTTTATGTAGCTCTGTGTTCTTTTTTGTAGCTCTGTTGTGTTTTATGTAGCTCTGTGTTGTTTTTGTACCTCTGTGTTGTTTTTGTACCTCTGTGTTGTTTTATGTAGCTCTGTGTTGTTTTATGTAGCTCTGTGTTTTATGAAGCTCTTGTGTTTTTGTACCTCTGTGTTGTTTTATGTAGCTCTGTGTTGTTTTATGTAGCTCTGTGTTGTTTTATGTAGCTCTGTGTTGTTTATGTAGCTCTGTGTTGTTTATGTAGCTCTTTGTTCTTTTTTGTAGCTCTGTGTTGTTTTATGAAGCTGTGTTGTGTTTATGTAGCTCTGTGTTGTTTTATTTCACTGTGTCAGCTATGTATGGTTGAAATGACAATAAAAGCTTCTTGACATGACTTGAAATAAAGGTGACATGACCCGACCAATCAAGGTGTCATGGAAAGCAGTAAAACACATGTCCTGTAACTCCATCTCACTGCACGCTGTCTAACAGAGAAAAAAACAACTGGCTTTAATACACCTGAGGAAATTTTTTTTTATAAATTTGTTGCTATTATTGCTATTATCTTTGCGATATGTTGGCACAAGCTAGCTGGGCTAAATTCTACGAAACTAGCTACTACTGCAGTTTATCACAGCTTGAGTCATTTAGTGATGTCTTATGTGATGTCACAATGCTGTAATTTATTAATTAAAGCGCTATAGAAAATGTTTAAACACACTTCAAAATGCAATATGTATAGATCTTATGTCATGAGACATTTCTGGGGGGACGTATTCGCTATCTTACTTGTCAGCTAAATTAGCTAATTCACATTTTAAGCTAGTTAACTTAGCTTGGGGGGGGGAGTTTTCTTTATCTTTGAGTGAAATTACCCAAGTGAAATGAAATTCATAGTACTCAAAAGGTCCAACTATTGCTGTGAAAGCTTTTGTTTTGTAGACATCTTATTAGAAGGTTTTCAGAAATTATTAGAAAGATGTTAAAAGAATGTTTTTCCTCCTCAGAACCCTTTTTGTTAAACCACAATCGAGTACAGTAACATGTGAGTAATATGTGAACATCACACTGCATTACAACACCTTTATTTATTAAAAGCCAATGACACACAGGTTAATTATCTTAGTAAAGGAGAAGGCAACAGACTGAAGTGTGTACTGCTCTAAAAGACTTTGATTTCTGACAGGAAACACACAACTAATCTTAAAAAGACTGAGACTAAACACAGGGATAATCCAATAGGTCAGAGCCTGACATTTCCTGCTGATACAACGAGCAAAGCAATCCAATTAAGAAGAGACAAAGGTTGGACCACACAGCTGAGAAAGGACAATGTTTCCTTTAATAAACAGAAGATTAAGAGATGTCTAAACCCTCATGACAGCTTGAAAGGCCAAAGACAATCACTGTCTTTGCTTTGAGTGAGGGATGCTGTATAGAGAGAAGACAGGGAAAGAGAATGAGCAAAGACCTCGAGAGAGAAGCAGAAAACAGAAACTACGATGACCAGCATGGCCTTGCTACAGTTCAGGAAGTGTCGTATTTACAATCATTTAACAACTGACCATATAATAAATTATAAAGTGCAACAACACAGAATTGTCCCAGATGACATACTACACACTTACACTATGCACTTTGCAATCAAGAGTCTAGTGTTTAAAATTCATGAAGGTACTAAAGTAGTTTTTTTTTTTTTACACTCACCAGAAGTATAACCCGTTTCCCAGACACAACCAATGCAACACTGTGAGATTTAGCAGAAAACGTGAAAAAATCTTAAAATCTTGCGCTAATTAAAAAGCCATTGTTCACAGAATTGTCATCAGGTATCTTGGATTTTTTTTTTTTTCTCATCCAGCATCTAGTAGCTCCACCCCTCTTCTGCTAAGTAAGGAAAGCTGTGAGCATCGATTGCATGAAATATCCAACATTCCACACACAAATCACCGGGGTTCTTGAAGCGCACTTCTTCTTCTTCTTGGAAATTTCAGTGAAAACACACTACTCCCAGGATTTATGCTACACAATGGCGGAGTGTGGATGTGGAACAGACGAGTAAAACTGGCAGGTAATGTGTGATAATTCTCACCTGTTTCATATTATTGTGAATTTACTTATTGTGTTTGTCTGTTTTGTGCTTTCAAACTCTTTTGTAACCTGTTACCAAGATAGAGAGACATAGAGTGCGAGAGAGAATGTTTTGCAGTGTTTGTGACACACACACACACACACACACACACACACATGCTGCAAGAAGCGTGATCTTGAACCTGAGCTTAAGCCATAAGTGTGGCTGAATAAACAGGAGTCTTTCGAGGTTTCCTTCACACCCCGGCACACCGGGGCTCTAAAGCTTGGCATCCCAGCAATAGTCGAGTCCATTCGAATGAATCGTTTTGTTTTCCTCCCCAGTGCAGTTCACTTAAACAGGCAAGAACACAGGGATGACACTCTGAGACTGAGCGAGATGTTTTCAGTCCGCTTCTAAATGAACTCTAGTTCGGTTTGACTGCAGCGTCTCAGCGTCCTATTCGAAAGCAGGAAGTGAATCAATCATGCTGTGAATTCTGAGGTTGCAGATTTTTTTTTTTTTTTTTTAAGTGAGATACTAACCTTGGCCAAAAAATAGAGCTGCAGAAATGACATGTTCTGGATATTTCACCCGACTCAAAAAAAAAAAAAAAAACGTAATATTTTTTAACTTCCTGAGCAGTATCAGAACTCAGAAGTCACAGATGTCAAACATTTTGACCATTCAATGAAAGTTTTAGAGGATGTTTACAACAAACTATAGTTTTTTTTTATTATTATTTAATTAATTTATTATATTGGTTCATTATCTATTACCAAAGGATTTAAAGCATCAACTTTCAAAATCGAAACAGTCAAAGCTTAGTTGTTTACGCTTCAGGTAACACTGTAAATGACATGAGACAAAAAATCCTCCTAAAACTAACCTCATACTAGCCAAATCACAAACCAACCTCTGCCTTAAATAAACAAAAACATAATGTTAACGAAGACGGAAATCCAAGTGTGTGTTGTTTTCCATGAAGGAGTGAAGGACCTGAAGGAGTGCACATGGAAATTCAGTCTATTAGACATTGCTTCCTGCCTCCAAAGCCTCCCACGTTAACCGAAGGGAGCTCGGACTTCCTGAAAAAATCGCCTTAAAGCTCAGAGCTTCAGCAGCGGCGCTCTGGGCTAAACATGTGTTTCCAAGCATGAATTAATAAAGAACAGGAAACAGAGAACTTAGTGAAACAACCGAAAGCTGAGAGCTGCCAAGACAATCATACCGCTGTTTACCTGGATTCAGCCTGTGTTAAAAAAATATATATAAAAAAACAAAAACAAGTGTCTATTAAATATAGAATCTGTAGAAGAAGCTGTATCAGAAAATAATGGCTACATTTTTTACCCATTCAGACTCTTTCAAGTGTTACACAGTAAGTGCTGAATGTTCTGGATATGTCCTCATTTCACAATTCATTTGTAATACCACTCGAGAACGGATAAGTGTGCGACAGTCTGGAGATAAAAGTGTGTCGCTTCAATTAACTGAACGAGGTGAAGATGCAGCCTAAGCCTGGGGGGAAAAAACAACAAAAGATGTCCTCTTATGTGTTAACAATCCAGATTTCCTCAGTGTAGGGAATTTTCGAACGTATCAGTGAACAGTTACTGTGTGACACAGTAAGGGACTGTGATTAGCACCAGACATAATCATATTAAACATTTCTATAGAAAAGCACAGGCTTGAGGATTATTAAACGATTAGCGTCATTCTCTGACTATAAATTGAGAAATATGAATGTGTAATGCTGTAATACTGAATGTAATGTAATTAGAATGTAGAAACATAAGAAAGTACAAACATATGAAATATTATATAACTATTGTTGAGCTACATCATGAATTAAAAAGTAATTAGATATAATAGGTGATGTACAATGTTGATGTTAAGGCTCACTGGGACTGACAGACACAAGGCCACACCTCCTTCACGGTGACTGACAGACACCAAGGTCACACTTCTTTTACTCGGGCTAAAAGAAACAAGGCCACACCTCCTTCACGGTGACTGACAGACACAAGGCGACACCTACTTCACTGAGTTTGACAGAGATCAAAGCCACTTTTTAACTACTGACAGACACCCAGAGGATCATACTTTAATAGCTACTGAAAGGTTCGAAGGTCACACCTTCTTTACCAGGATGAAAAAGCACAGAGGCTGATACATGTACAGAGGCTATGTGTCCTTAATTTGCTAGGAAACCTATAAGCCACACTTCTTTACTGTGACTGACAGGCAGTGCCAAAGGAAGCTCATTTATAATTTAAATTTTAAATGAATGTATACCAGTAATAAAAAAAAAATAAAATTTGTCATACAAGCGCTACACCCAGAGCTACAACCAGAGCTACAACCAGAGTTAGTCCTACAGCTATACCCAGAGCTACTCCCAGAGCTACTCTTACATCTATACCCAGAGCTACACCCAGAGCTACTCCTAGAGCTACACACAGAGCTATTCTGAAGCTACACCCAGTGCTACACCCATAGTTACTCCTACAGCTACACCCAGATCGAACCACCCTTCTGCCTGATTCTCAATGTTATGAATGAGACCATACATACTGAAAGTATAACACACAGTGCACTGATTGTAAGGAGTGAATCTACTCCCAGAGTTATACTCAGAGCTATACCCAGAGCAACAACCAGAGTTAGTCCTACAGCTATACCCAGAGCTACTCCTAGAGCTACACCCAGAGCTACTCTTACATCTACACCCAGAGCTACTCCCAGAGCTACACCCAGAGCTACTCTTACATCTACACCCAGAGCTACTCCTAGAGCTACACCCAGAGCTACTCCCAGAGTTATACCCAGAGCTACTCCCAGAGTTATACCCAGAGCTACTCCCAGAGCTACTCCCAGAGCTACACCCAGAGCTACTCTTACATCTACACCCAGAGCTACTCCTAGAGCTACACCCAGAGCTACTCCCAGAGTTACACCCAGAGCTAGTCCTAGAGCTACACACAGAGCTATTCTGAAGCTACACCCAGTGCTACACCCATAGTTACTCCTACAGCTACACCCAGATCGAACCACCCTTCTGCCTGATTCTCAATGTTATGAATGAGACTATACATACTGAAAGTATAAACACACAGTGCACTGATTGTAAGGAGTGAATCTTCACACCCCTAGTCCTGTCTTGAATGTGTCTCTGTGTAACAAACAACAGTTCAATACATTCATTAGCCACTGACAGTAACACAAACTGAACTCCCTGAAGAGAAAGTCCTGATTGGTACACAGTCCTTGTCCTTAGTGCTGGAATTAAAGTAGTTAAGCAAGCTCACGGTGCGGAGATGGAACAATTTTGCGAGCTGATGCACTGCTGTTGTAAACACTGTGACAAGGAAAACCTAATTGCCAATTAAAGCTAGTTTGCTGAGGACATGAGCAAGGAGAGATGCATTTTAACTGGCTGCCACGTCCTTCACAACACTCAAATAAGAGCATTTCTCTACACTAGTATGTAAACAATACAACAACAAAGTCAACAGCAAAGAAGAAGACTATAACAGCTGCTAATACTACAACTAATAACAACTACAGCAACAACAGCAAAAGCAACAACTAGTACATCATCTAGCATCTAACACACCAGCAACTACATCAACAATAGCAACAACTACTAAAAATACACCAATAACAGTAATAACAATTAGTAATACACCAACAACAGTAACAACAACAATTAGATATACTCCAACAACAGCAACTATTACTACATCATCAACAATAGCAACAACTACTAGAAATATACCAATAACAGTAACAACAACTACATCATCAACAACATCTAACACACCAGGAAAAACTACAGCTTTATCATCAACAATAAAGCACCATCAATAGTAACAACAACTTCATCATCAACAACTAGTAATACACCAACAACAGTAACAACAACTACAAAAGCAACAACTATTACATCAAAATCAACAATTACTACACCATCATAGCAACAAGTACAACTAATAAACCAACAATAGCAACAACTACTACATCATTAACAACAGCTAACAAATAGTAATACACCAACATCAACTACTGCTACATCATCAAAAACAACAACAACTACTATTAATACACCAACAGTAACAACAACTACATCAACAACAGCAACTGCAACAACAACTACTACATCACAGCAACAACTACAACTAATACAACAACAGTAACACACCATTAACCATCATTAACAATAGCAACAACAACTAGAAACACACCAACAGTAACACCAACTTCATCAACAATAGCAACAACAAGTAATACACCAACAACAGTAACAACAACTAATGTACCAACAGTAACAATAACTATATCAACAATATCAACAACTAGTAATACACCAACAACAGAAACATCATCAACAACAGCAATAGCAACAGCAACTACACCATGATAGCAACAACTACAACTAATGTATCAACAATAGCAACAAGTACTACATCATTAACAACAGCAACAACTACTAGAGCTGGAACAATTTTGCGAGCTGATGCACTGCGGTTGGATCTTTGATGAGACACGAAGGGGGAGGTTGCAAACGATGTGACAAGTCAAACCTAATTGTCAATTAAAGCTAGTTTGCTGAGGACATGAGCAAGGAGAGGTGCATTTTAACTATCTGCCATGTCCTTAACAGCGTCATTAACAACAGCAACAACAACTACTAATACACCAACAACAGCAACAACGACTAAATCAACAACAGCAACAACGACTAAATCAACAACAGCAACAACAGCTACTACATCATCAACAATAGCAACAGCAACAACTCCTACATCATCATAGCAACAGCTGCAACTAATGCACCTACAACACCACTTGGTGAACAGTGAGTTATATTCCACTTATACCACAGTAACTGATCGACTATTACAATGATTTAATGTATAAATGAAACGACACATCAGACAATGGCTTATACACTGGAATGTCTGAGCAACGAGTTAGTCCCCATTCTCTCTTAAGTTATAGTTGCATTCCTTCACCAGCCACAAACACACACATACATATATATATATATATATACACACACACACACACTCACAAATACTGTATATAAAAACACAGCTTATCATTTTGAAACTTCTCTGTCCTGAAGACTTTGCTGAACTTATAAACTTTGTTACAAAGCACCTACACCAACATTAATAATGATGTATTTTGCATTGTTTAATCCATTTACTATTAGTCTTAAATTATGTTGAGCATCCACAGTACATGTCCCAGAGTATGAGCTGTTACTATAGATAACTATAGATATCACTTGCATTTTTCTTTTTTTATCCACAATGATGGGTGATCAAGAGATTTTGCATATGTGCATCCGTCGAGGAAAAAATCCTAACAAAACCCTGAGCTTTCAAACTCAACACCTCTGCTGAAGGATATCTTTAATCAATCATTTTCAACATGACAGTCTAACACCAGGTTTTCCCTTGTGGTAAAGTGATGGTGGGATGATCTCCATATCCTTTCCTTTTTTATAACTGCATCAGACATCATTTGACAGGGGTTTGTAGAGCTCCTGGGAATGACCATGTACTTCATCCCTTCTCTGTCTCTCTCTCTCTCTCTCTCTCTCTTTCTGTTCTTCCTACAACTTCTTTTTGTTTGTTATCGATGTACAGTAGAAAACTGTGAAATAAACTCTGAAAAAATCAGAATGAACAAAGTTCTGTCAAAATAACTGTGAGGTTGTTTGGGGGAATCAAACTAACATCTACAGCAAACGCAGGATGGCAAAGGAAAAGTTTAAACTGTAAAGTTCACCTCAGGAAAGTTTAATATGTTTGTACAAAAACTCAATGAGGAACCTTGTTTAGGAACTTGCGCAAAGTTAAAAAGAGCGAGGGGGTGGGGGTGGAACTGGAAAATTTGGTATATCTTGCTGTAATAATATATTTTGCATATTGGTGTAATAATACTGTGGTAACATTAAAAGATAAGTGATGAATAAAGTGAGCATTTCACACCATTTTCAACAGTTCATTGAATTATTCAGGTCATAAACTCTTCCTCTCAAAGTCTGGTCAATAATCATACTCTGATGACGTTTTGCTGAGACATAAATAATTTAACACTCATTAACACACCAAGAAGGATGATTTAACCTGAAACAAACCTGAAAGTGCTGACTGGATACCCACACTTCATGTTGTTATGATCGCATCAACATTGAACCTTGCTCCAGTCCATACGCATGCCATAACTACTGTATACATCGAGTTATATAACAAGCATATAAAGTATAAAAGACTTCGATAAATGTAATCAGGTCATTAGGAAACTGCAATTAATCAGAAGAAATTCATTTTGGAGAAAAAAAAAGTGTTGTTAGCAGGTTAGATTGGATTGTGCTGTTGGTATAAATCAGTAACATCAAAGTCAATACACAAAGATTTACATGTACAGGATTCTTGGGTAAAATGACACCTGAAATATTGAGTCTACCAAATGATCTGCTGATGTGAGCTATACAAAGCAGCTCCACAGTGGCCCAAGAAATAAAATGCACACGTAAGCTTTATGCATGAGGAAGGTCAAACGGAAAACTAGCGTAAAAAAAAAAAGATGATTGATTGCGCTTTTAAAAAAAAAAAAGTCCATCTCAGAGGATTTAATAAAAGGACTAACAGGATTTTCATGGAGGGCAAAGCCACCAAAAGTCAGGGGGAAAAATGCTGATGCGACTGTATGTTTACTGAACAGCAGGTCCACTTCTGATGGATTACCAGACACTGATGTTAAATCACACTTCATGTTTCACTTGAGAAATATAACAGTCATATAGCTTAATGTTACAAAATCAGTGAAAAGTTAGCACTGCATAAGTCTCCCAAAGTAAGTTCTACTGAATTAAGAATATTTTTTAAAAAAAGACACAAGCTACAATGAATCTGTTAGAATTTTTGGGTACTATCGAAGAAGAAGCCTGAGTCTCGCTGCTGCTGCTGGATCTACTGATATCAGGGAATCGTTTTGGCAAAGAACCACGCAGAGACAGTGATTGAATAGCAAAACTCTTCAAAATTTACTGAGATGAACAGGTAGTATTTATACAGAATAAAGGTGCAATATTCAATATCTATAGGTTAGCAAAAGATGTCAGCAGAAACAGACGTGGAAGTTGATGTGTTCACTGGCGGTTTGGCGAGTTTATTACGAAAATGGTTATCGAAATTATATAAGACAAAACTGTCAGGAAGTGTCTGTGTTCAGCACATGTTCATCAAAACAGAAAGAGTTTCTAGAAAAAAACAAAGTATATACACAGTCATAATATGAGGTCATAAACAAATAGTATCACACAGCCCAAGGCTGAGCATGAGATACACTATATTGCCAAAAGTATTCGCTCACCTGCCTTGACTCGCATATGAACTTAAGTGACATCCCATTCCTAATCCATAGGGTTCAATATGACGTCGGTCCACCCTTTGCAGCTATAACAGCTTCAACTCTTCTGGGAAGGCTGTCCACAAGGTTTAGGAGTGTGTTTATGGGAATTTTTCACCATTCTTCCAGAAGCGCATTTGTGAGGTCACACACTGATGTTGGACGAGAAGGCCTGGCTCTCAGTCTCCGCTCTAATTCATCCCAAAGGTGTTCTATCGGGTTGAGGTCAGGACTCTGTGCAGGCCAGTCAAGTTCCTCCACACCAGACTCTGTCATCCATGTCTTTATGGACCTTGCTTTGGTCACTGGTGCACAGTCATGTTGGAAGAGGAAGGGGCCAGCTCCAAACTGTTCCCACAAAGTTGGGAGCATGGAATTGTCCAAAATGTCTTGGTATGCTGAAGCATTCAGAGTTCCTTTCAATGGAACTAAGGGGCCAAGCTCAGCTCCTGAAAAACAACCCCACACCATAATCCCCCCTCCACCAAACTTTACACTTGGCACAATGCAGTCAGACAAGTACCGTTCTCCTGGCAACCGCCAAACCCAGACTCGTCCATCAGATTGCCAGATGGAGAAGCGTGATTCGTCACTCCAGAGAACGCGTCTCCACTGCTCTAGAGTCCAGTGGCGGCGTGCTTTACACCACTGCATCCGACGCTTTGCATTGCACTGGGTGATGTATGGCTTGGATGCAGCTGCTCGGCCATGGAAACCCATTCCATGAAGCTCTCTGCGCACTGTTCTTGAGCTAATCTGAAGGCCACATGAAGTTTGGAGGTCTGTAGCGATTGACTCTGCAGAAAGTTGGCGACCTCTTCGCACTATGCGCCTCAGATTTTATACACCTGTGGCCATGGAAGTGATTGGAACACCTGATTCTGATTATTTGGATGGGTGAGCGAATACTTTTGGCAATATAGTGTATATTCAAAATATATCAGAACCAAAGAAAGCAACAAGCTTAAGATTATAAGGTTGTAGCTGCCATTTTAGATACATAATACTTAAGGGAGATTTATTTAAAATATATTTAAGGAGACTTGGTACTGCTCCGATATCTAGGATCTGTACTGGGACGATAGCAAACTAAGATGGTAGATCAGATATGGGATCCAAATGGCATAGATTCGAATTGGTTTACAAACAAAAAGACTTTTTTTAGGACTGATTTTATGATATTCATTTTTTACGCTTCATTAGGGGGCCAAGCACTGAAGGTTCATAGGCACCCTGTCATTATTCTACCTATTGCTAAATTCTTCCTCTCGCCAGGATGTCTAAGTCAGCCCATAGATCCATCTGGTAAAAAGTTGTGAAATTTGGCAAACTGTTTGAGGAGGGTCTAAGGAACAATCTGACCAAATTTAGGCCAAGTGCTACCAACGCTCTAGTGCCACCATCAGGTCAAATTTGGCCTAATTTTGAAGTAGGTCTTTGAACTTTTGTACCGTGTTTCCAGAATGTACAAGCTAGACATTTCAGTTCAATGCACCCTAAGACATCAAGCAAGCCTCGCAAATGTTATCACAAGAATCTTTAAATCTCTAAATGGTTTGCTCGTAATAGGCCAAAGAATCTGAAAGAAAAGCCACCAAACAGGAAGTGAGGTTGTATCTCAGCAAAAAGCTTGTGCACTGACACAAAACTGACATCTCACTGCTCCTCCTCCTCCAAATTTTGTCCAATTTTCACCAGATTTGGCTCACATCATCTCGACACCTGTCTAAACGTCAAAGCAGCAACAGACACCACATGTCGCAGCAGTAATGACATCTGCAGCAACAATGCCACCCTGCTGCCCATTTGTTCATTTGCACCTTTGCTCTACAGTCAGAGAATTCCATATTATCACACATCTATCAGACAAATCAGTTCCCCCCTCTCTCTCTCTCTCTCTCTCTTTTATAAAAAGAGAGAAAAAAGGTTTGCAGCTTTGGATGTTACTAATAAATAAATTCCTACATTCCTTTATCCTTTAGACTTTCCCATAGTAACAGAGCTCTATAAATGTAACCGAAATGGCCCCTAACCAACAATTTCATCAATTTCTGTAATTCAGTTTGATTTTATTTGTATAATGAATATTGTCACAAATAATTTTAAAGACATAAGACGTAAATCATAAATTTTCAATGTATTCCCAATGAGCAAGACAGAGGTGACCATGGTGAGGGAAAACTCCCTGAGACAATATGAGGAAGAAACCTTGAGAGAAACTCTCTGTGAGACACCAGAGAATGTAAATATAAATCTATATTATAACTGTGTTAATAAAGTGTGATTGTGTAACCAGGAAAATCTTATCAATATTAGATTATGTGAATAACTTGTTACTACAAGAACAATAGGGGTTAGAAGGGATGCATTAATCTTTTATGTTAAAGCTGGAAGTTGTTCTGTTATAGAAAATTAATCCACCCCTTCTGACTGGAGATTTTCATTATGCTGTTGAAAAAAACTGTAATCAAACATAAAACAAATCCAGGTGTTACTGCAATTATAATTTGCTTATATTTCCAAAACCTCCAACACTGTATACAAGTCATTTCTTTCCTCAAAAACATGTACATCTTGAAATGACGTGTTGAATTTAGAGAACAGATCTCTACTCTTTAGATTTCTTTATATTCCTGTAAAGCTGTTTGAGACCATGTTCAAAGTGCAATACAAATAAAACTGAATTAAATATTCCTGCTCCCTATCATAGGAAAAACAACAAAACAAAAAACAGAAGCACTAAAGTACATTAAATCTGCCATTCATAATTTTATGACCTATTGTTATCTTGTTCCAGTGCTGCAAATTTTTTAATCACTGCCATAATTTTATTTATTTAGTTTTTGTCTCCTATAGCATCTGACAGACTGTAGAAGAAAAAAAATATTGAAGTAAATTTGTTGTACAAGGAAAGCTTGCACATATGAAAGTTCTGGAACGTTCTTCACTGTTCTTTCAATTGAAAACAAATATGGAGTATAATCAAATACTATCTTTAGACCTTTGGTTAGTTTTTTCTCCTCAGCACTACAGCAATCACACTCACATGCAGACTAATGACAGTCCAAGAAGCTGGAGAAGCAGTCTCAGGCCATTTCCAAGCGAACCCTTCTGATCGATTGCAATGGAAACACAATTTAGCCTCAACTTGAGCAAGCTGCAGGGGATGAAAGTGTACATCCAAATAGATAAAGAAGCAATTTTGCTCTGATACTGACTAGACAAACAGCTTATTAGGCTGGATTATTGGTAAGAAGTAAAATTTTCGTGCCAGGAAGAGCAATGTGTCATTAATCATTAAATACATGTGCTTGAGTTTGCTTAGGTGCTTTTTTAACCCAAATTTGTATATCTGAGGTATGCAGTATTTCTGTAATACATCTTTAAAGCCATTAAAACCCAAAGACAAATGTTTTCCTTTTGCTAGTGGGTCCCTTTCACCTAATCAATTTAAAACGATTTATATGAGCCCACTAAAGGTTTCACAAATGAGGCAGTTGGGATTTCAAGGACACTATATTTACTAATAAGTCTGAAAAGAAAAGATATAAGATATTTTAAACACAGGTAAAGTTTTCTTAACAATAACCTCAAGTATGCATATGTTTCAGGGGAATAACTTTCTCAATCTCTGGATCTCAATCCAATCGAGCATCTGAGGGACGTGCTGGACAAAGTTCAATCCATGGAGGCCCCACCTCGCAACTTAGAGGGCTTAAAGGATCTGCTGCTAACATCTTGGTGCCAGATACCATAGCACACCTTCAGAGATCTAATTGACTCCATGCCTCGACGGCTCAGGGCTGTTTTAGCAGCAATGGGGGGGGCCAACACAATATTAGGAAGCTGGTCATAATTTTATGCCTAATCAGTGTATATTCTATTTAAAATGACTACTGCTCCACCTGTATATATCACCCCCATACGTGTATATCTTTTCATAATTTATTGTAAATATACCACTATACACTTCTGGTTAGATGCTATTTGCATTTCATTGGATTTGTACATGTACTTTGCACAATGACATTTAAGCTGAATCTAATCTAATCTAATCTAATCTAATCTAATCTAATCTTGGAACGTTCCACAAATGTTACAAAAGTTGCACCATGCCAATTTCCTGCAGATCATGCAAGACTAAAATATATTCATTCTGTGTTATTTTCAGTTGTCTTTGTCTAAATTTTGGAGGTATATCCTGCTCTTGGTGATTTCACTGTGCTGCTCCATTTTTTTTCTATTTGTTAATGATGGCTTTTCTAGTGTTACAGGGTACATCTAATGCAGGGCTCCCCAATTACCAGGCCACACAGAAATAATCAAAACTTAATTTTAATTTTTATTTTATTACCATTTTAATAACTAATGTAGTATGCAGGGTGTTTTATTTTGAAAATTGGCCACTTCTGTCTGTTCCTCTTGCACATGCTTTTTTTTTTTTTTCAGGCATCAATAAATTAAGCTTGCAAGCTATCCCTAGCAATAATGAGTAAAAAACACTCTCGTTGCTAGAGGGCTTCTTTGAAAAGTAGCAAAGACTCAATGATGAGATGGCAGAAGACTTCAACACTGGCAACAAAAGGAAAGCTGCATTTAAAAGAAAATATCACAAGTCCTATTTAAATTACGGGTTTATCGCAACAGGTGATTACGTGCTTCAAGCCCGCTCTGTATATGCGGCTATATTAAAAATAAAGTTCATAATATTTAATTAAATTACATTTACATTATACATGCAATAATTAAATTATATTTTATGCACCTTATTGCATTTTGTTATGCTTGAAATAACACCCACTCTGTTTATTTCCACTGTGAGTGTAGCCAGTCTTCAATGAAGCCTTGATACGATTAGATTCTTTGATATTGTCTAGCATGGTTTCTGATTGGTCGTCTTTAGCTCTGCGTCAACCCCTTGTCTAAAGCATCACACACTCAACTCAAATGGTTTTGGCAACGTATTCATTTTCTTGTTCAGTCCTTGTTTCTGACACTATATGACACTGCTGTCTATGAAAAATAGACAAAAGGATATCATAGATCATAAACCAGCAGCGACAGCCATCTTGACACTGATTCAGTTTTATCCTCAGTGTCATTCCACACTTCAAGAAGTTAAAGAGTGAGGTACTGCTGTTGCACAGATTCCTGAAACTTGCAATTGAACATTTACTTGTATTGTATTATTTGTACTTAAACTGTATTGTTCGTTTTTGCTTTTACATTTTTCTTTCATTGTCAAGAAAGACGCTTTCATTTTTAAAGAAGAAAAGGAAAAGTGTCTTTCACTGGTGTTCTTGCACAGGATGATCAAACAAGCAGTTATTATGTGCAGATGATATTTTTAGTAATTTTTGAGAAAGATTTATAAATGATTTCAAGATATAAGATATAATATTAAGAGATTTTGTCCATATCACCTGGTCCTACCCTATACCAGACTCAGTTTTAAAAATAGTTAATAAACAATTCCACTTTCTAGTTTTATATATATATATATATATATGGACAAAATCTCTTAATATTATATCTTATATAACTTGAAATCAAGAGATTTTGTCCATATCACCTGGTCCTACTGTGCACAAGACTCAGGTTAAATAAATAAATAAATAAATAAATAAATAAATAAATAAATAAATAAATAAAAAGTGAAATTGAAGGTGGAAATGTGATTTGATTGATAATACAGACCCAGAGACAGGTTTATTTATTTAATTATTTAATCAATTGCCTTTAAAAAATAAAAAATAAAAAATGGAACTCTCCTGCCATTGCATTTCATTCATTTAGGCACTCTGAACACTAGATTTTGTCATACATTTTTACAGAAATCTGAATGTAGATGTAGGAAAACCTAAGGGAAAAAAGACCTAGGCAAGAAACAGTTCTCTTCTGGGTGACACCCAATAGAGGGATTATAAATGATTACAGTATACAGGTCTAGAAGAATAAAAAGCTCTATCCGTGTTCAACCAACCAAAGAGTCCCAAATGCAGAAGGTTGAAGCAATGAAGTCACTGCCACTGAGCCAAGCCATGTTTTAGGGCAAGTGTCAGCTGATTTAGGTGTGCAATCTGCTCAATACTAAACTGTTGGCTTCCAGTATGTTAGCTACTTTAACCTTTCAGCTCCAGTGTCACACTAAAAAAGCAAACCTAAGAGAGTAAAAAAAAAAAAAAAACCCTATTATAGCCAGGTCTTCAACTGCTTCCCATCCTTCACAAGCAACAGATCGGACCAGACCATAATGAATGAATCATCCATAATACATGATGCAATATTCCATCTGTGACATTCTGAATATTTGATAGCGTATATAAATATTGAGCATACAAAAAACAAGCCTGCATTATAAAAAGAGAAAAGCTCAATAAAGCTCACTTCCTCCCAAGCACATGTCACTCACATATCCTCAAAATAAATGCTATATTTACAGCTTTAAGGGCAATCTCAGTCATTGATTTTGTTATATTTACTGCAGCTGGATAAAAATATTGGTGTTGAGTGGGTGATGAAGCCAACAAGGCTTTACAGACCCCTAAAAAATTATTTATAAAATAAATAAATAAATAAATAAAATACCACCGATGGCCAAGGCTTAGATCATTCATGCTGACTTTAGGGAAAAAAGGGGAGAAAAACAACTCTGGGAAACGATTGAAACCATATTTGAAGGAGGTGACATAATCAGGGTCCAGCACCAGAGACAAACAGCAATTGTAGATCTAATCAATATGGATGGATGGATAAGTGTGGCACGGAGGAAGAAAAAAAAAAAAAAACAGTCAATAATAAAGTCTACAAGTCCTTGGAAGATCCTTGAACAGGTGAGTGAGATAAAGAGAATAATTAAACACATTGTGAATAATGCATTAATCAAACAACCACAACGATGAAAACACACACACACACAAATAATAATAATAATAAAGCATGTATTATATTATATAATGAGCATATGACTGGAAATGTCGACTTGTTTAAGGTGATACTGCTTTTATTACAGCGATGAAGGTGCAGTGTTTACCCTGACCCGATTTCTGTAAGGACTCGGAGAACTTTTGCTCCATTTACACCGCAAAGTGCTAGAAACATGCAGGCATCTATAAACAGCAACACTGCAGTGTAAATAATGTTATATAAGACCTGAGAACACACGAGCAAAGCGAAAGAGAGAGAGTTCCTGTGTGCATGTATGATGTGTTCATTTGTTTTCTCAGCATGAAATGAATAAAATGTGCAGACTGAACTGTTTAAAAATGGTTTTGGTTTTAAAAGAATACAGATTTTTTTTAAGCTTTTGTATTTCTCATTTGCATTTTTTGGGTAAAATTAATAAAAGAATAAGGCTGACCCACATGTATATCCGCAATTAATTTGTATACGGATCTCTGTATGATAGCCAGTGTTTTTAAAACTATTAATAGTGTAAAACAAAAATATTTGCAACAATTTTATGAATAATAAAATGAATAAATAATAAAATAATAAAATATACTAATATAATAAAAATAATAATAATACATTTCCTCTTTTCTGAGCTAAAAAACCCCCAAATTTAATAAAAAGCTGTACAGAAATAATATGTACATGATCCACATTGTTTTTCTAATATCACAAAATAAATGTAAAAAAAAAAACAAAAAAACCAACAAAATAGAAGGTAGTACCCATGACGAAGTGTTTCTCAATTCATACCCAACCCATAGCACAGTCAGCATTCTGTACACACCACTGCACAACTGGAAATCAGATCTGTGTCTAAAAAAAGTTTCAGAAATCTGTCAAGCCTTCAGAGTGAAACAGTGAGAGCCTCCGAATCCTGAAACTCATCAGTCAATGTAGAGACTTAAAAAGACGTCAAAAATAGAAAAGTTGATGGAGCATGAAGACAAGTGAGTGAGACAAGAGAGAGAGCAAGGACAGAGCAGAGATACGGCTCTGTGAGCTCTTTGTAAGAGTCTATATATAAATAAAGTGTGTGTACAGTATAGTTTCTATTTTTCTACAATTCTACTTACATTACTGCCATTTTCTAATAAAGTGACAAGTACTTCATCAGTACATAGACAGGATGGTATACTCAACGACACAGAGCCACAATAGCATGACGTTTAATCACTCACTCAAGCTGTGTATAAGAACACGGAGTGTGTGAATCTGTTACACCTTCAGCCATTCAACAACAGATTCATAAACTCCACATATCTCACATTATATCAATTTATCCATCCATTCTGTACACCGCTTTTCCTACTGAGTCACAAGGAACCTGGGGTCTATCCCAGGAGACTTGAGGCAGAAGGCAGTGGACATCCTGGACAGGATGGCAGTCAATCACAGGGCACACACCCATTCACACACAATTTAGAGATGCTGATCAGCTCACACATGGGCTAAGGGAGGAAACAGAAGAACCCGGAGGAAACCAGTGAGGCATGAGGTGAACATCCAAACAGCACACACATATACACATACACACACACACACACACACACACAGGGCAGAGGCAGGAACCCCCTAATCCCTGGAGGACCCACTAAATCACTGTGACAACCTTTCTGTCTCACTTTCTCTCTGTGTGTCTCTCTCCACCTCACTCTCTGTCTCTCTCTTTCTGTGTCACTCTGTGTCCCTCTTTCTCTCACTTTGTGTCTCACTCTATCTCTCTGTGTCTCTTCCTCTCTGTGTCCCTCTCTCCCCCGTCTCTCTCGGTCTCTTTCTTTGTCTCTCTGTCTCCCTCTTTGTCTCTCTTTCTCTCTCTGTCTCTCTTTCTGTCTCACTCTCTCAGACACATATAGCTTGTCATTTTTCTGAGAAATCTGAAAGTGCGTCTGAATCGCCTCCCTGGCCGGTGAATCAGTATATGGTGTACACAACTTGGGGCATTGGGAAGAACCCTGCCTCACTACACATTATGACTCTGAAGACTCACTTTCCCGGTAGTGTGACTCCATACTCACATTGTAAACCGTCACCACTGGCATTTACCAGCAACAGGCAGAACCGATAACTTTGACATTATTTTTTAAATGTACTTTATGTATTTTATAGTTCAATGAACTGTGTGAAGTGAGTAATAGTGTTGTTGTGCAGTAAGACGTTAGGAAGCGTTAAGAGAGGATGAGCAGAACCAGCACAGATGCTGTGGAAGTTTTTAGCCAGACGACAGGAGGACAGAGATCCCAGGAGGGAAGCAACATTTGCTGGTGGCAACATTTGTGCTCATGGCTTTAAAATGAGCTTAACTTTGAGCTCGAAGCATTGGAACAGTGTGCACAACTCTCTCTGCTAATAATAAACCACTTCACTCAACTTTAAACAAAGACTAAGCAAAATACAGCCAATCCGGTTTATCTAAATGTGAGCTCAGGAGGTGTGTTACAATCACCTAAAGTTTATATTCCAGCTCTATTTCTTCTTTTTTATTATTAAGACAAAAACTGACACAGGTGATGGATTCCTTTTTTTAAGTAGTATTTTGTTCCCTGCACATCCGTGACAAACAATGTCCACAAACCGCCTCATTTATTTATTTATTCCTTCTGTGTTTTGCATATTATTCCCCACCTTATTATATTCACTCCACACCACTGGTATGTCTGATTTTTTTCTCTCTCCATGTCGGTCGAATTTTAACTAATGCTTGAAAATTGGTGTCTTTCGCATTTGTGTCATGTGTCTGTGTAATTTGCTGTAAATATAGTATGTAATTTTGTTGGTTTCTTATGTGTGCACACTATGATTAATGCTGGCTGCTGTGCCACCCAAATTACCCCCTGGGGCATAGTGAGCTATATCCATCCATCCATCCATCCGTCCATGTAAACAAAGAGTGCATGATTTTTCAAGGGCTTGTTTAAAATCCTTGTTTTGCTTTGCAACTAGCACCTTATTAAAGGTCCAGAGAAAACACAAGGTTAGTAGAGTGCAAAAGAGAATATATGCTTAAAACAAAAATAACAATTATTATTATATTATATATTTTTGCAACATTCTTTATGTAACTTTTTGCTTTTTTTCAACACTGGAAATGTTTTCAGGATGAAGGATTTTGCACTGTTGTTGGTTCTCTGTGCCCTGC
This sequence comes from Hemibagrus wyckioides, assembly GCF_019097595.1. NCBI lineage: Eukaryota > Metazoa > Chordata > Actinopteri > Siluriformes > Bagridae > Hemibagrus > Hemibagrus wyckioides. Next base: position 6,678,864 of record NC_080715.1, on the reverse strand, counting down.
GATGGACTGGCGACCTGTCCAGGGTGTACCCCTGCCAATGTGCGCTGGAATAGGCTCCAGCAGACCCCTGTGACCCTAATTAGGAATAAAACAGGTATAGACAATGGACAATGGATGGATGGATGGTGTTTCTCTGTAACTTTAAAAGCTGTAATGTATTTCATTTTATTTATTTTTTTTATTTTAGTAACTTGATTGAATCTGTTACAACACAAGTGAGAACAGGAAGTAATTTTTCCAGATGCTCCATGACATTACGTGTGTCTAGAAGCCGAAAAAATACAAAGAGTTGTCCTTTTAAAAATAAAAAATTCAAACTATTAACAAATTGTCATAGTATAAGAAGGACAAAAACACAAACACATTTATTATTGGAAAGTAAGGCTGCACAGTTAAACATTTCACTGTTTTAGTAAAGAAAAATAACTACATTTCTAATCAGGGTTGCCAGATAATGTTGCCAGAAATTTGGACACAGTTAATTTAATTTAGGGAAAAATAACACCTGAATGAAATTTGGCCTACGTTTGTTTGTTGTAAAAGTTTTAAACTGGAAATTTACCTGGGATAGAAACAGACTGTCCAATCTGGCAACCATGTTTATTAGTTTATGTAATCCTCCTGTGTCGGTATTTTACACCAGCACTTTATTTTGCTTGGCATAAAGAAAAATAGAATTTGCCACATTGTGTATCACGGTCAAAAGTGGACTGAATGTGATCTAAAAATCTCAATCTAATCTAAAAAGTAAAGATTTTTTTTATATGAATCGGAGGAAAAAAACGTCCCCCTCACATTCTACTTAAAATCAAGTCCAGCTGTTGCAAGGCATTTAATCAGTCCCTCTTTTCTGCTGCATTTCCTACTTTCTTTATAACATTTTATGTTTGTTTGGTTTTTTTTTTTAACCAACAGCGCTGTGTGCTAGAGGGGATTACAGAAATAATCCGAGCCTTGATGGATCTCCAGGATTTATATCTGAGCCAGATGATTCCATTTTACACATCTACTGCTTTTTACCGTATCATCATTTACGAGGACAGAATATAATAATGCATAACATGCAACTTTAATGCTGTGATAAATATTTTAGCTGCTTGAGGAATATACCTCAATCTTTTGATTATAGATCGTTCAAATAAATTTTTAAGTTAAGGTGATTCCACATTCAAATAGGAATATCACCCCTTATAGAGTAAAACATGAATACTGACTGTATTATTATGCATCTCTGAATGTTGTGTATTGTTGTTTTGCCACAGGTTCATGTAAAATGTCAATGAAACTGATAAAAAAAAAAGCAGGTGATGGAAATATACATTTGAAAGCAGAACATGATCTTTACTATCACAAATAATATGATCATGATCACTTAAAATTTTTATTTGCAGCAGTCATGCCATGAGCCTTAATGCCACGCCCTCCCCTATTAAAAGCCATTTTATTTTATGCATGGCTAGTCTACACCAGTCAGCCATAACAATATGACCAATAATTTGTTGTCTAATATTGTGCCAAAACAGCCCTAACCCATCGAGGCATGGACTCCACTAGATCCCTGAAGGTGTGCTGTTGTATCTGGCACCAAGATGTTAGTAGCAGATCCTTTAAGTCCTCCAAGTTGTGAGGTGGGGCTTCCATGAATCTGATTTGTTTGTCCAGCACATCCCACAGATGCTCGACTGGATTGAGATCTGGGGAATTTGGAGACCAACACCTCAAACTTGTTGTGGTCATCAAACCATTCCTGAACCATTTTTGCTTTGTGGCATGGTGCATTATCCTGCTGAAAGAGGCCACAGCCCTCAGGGAATACCGTTTCCATGAAAGAGTGTACATGGTCTGCAACAATGCTAAGGTAGATGTCAAAGTAACATCCATGTGGATGGCAGGACCCAAGGTTTGTCAGCAGAACACTGCCCAAAGCATACACTGCCTCCTCCGGCTTGCCTCCCTCCCATAGTGCATCCTGATGCCATGTGTTCCTCTGGTAAGTGACGCACATGCCCCGGGCCATCCACATGATTTAAAAGAAAATGTGATCCATCAGATCAGGTCACTTTCTTCCATTGCTCCATGGTCCGGTTCTGATGCTCAAGTGCCCATTGATGCCACTTTCAGTGGTGCACAGGGGTCACCATGGGCACCCTGACTGGTCTGTGGCTATGCAGTCCCATACGCAACAAACTGTCCTGCACTGTGTATTCTGACACCTTTCTATCAGAACCAGCATTAACGTCTTCAGCAATTTGAGCAACTGTACCTCGTCTGTTGGATCCGATCACACGGTCCAGCCTTCGCTCCACATGTGCATCAATGAACCTTGACCGTCCATGACCCTGTCGCTGATTCACCACTGTTCCTTCCTTGGACCACTTTTGATAGATATTGACCACTGCAGACTGGGAACACCCCACAAGAGCTGCAGTTTTGGAGATGCTCTGATCCAGTGGTCTAGCCATCACAATTTGGCCCTTCGTCAAACTCGCTCAAATCCTTACACTTGTCCATTTCTCCTGCTTCTAACACATCAACTTTGAGGACAAAATGTTCACTTTCTGCCTAATATATCCCACCCACTAACAGGTGCCATGATGAGGAGATCATCAGTCTTATTCACTTCACCTCCCGGTGCTCAGAATGTTATGGCTGATCGGTGTATGTCGTTATAATTTAATATAAGTATTGCTAATCCAGGTGGATATAATCCCAGTTTCTACATATAATTCATTTTTGTGTATCAACATTGATAACAGTTATAATAATGTCTCTTAGGTAAATAGCATCAGGCTTGAATGTGTCAGATCTGTGATTCAGACCAAGAAGCTTGATCAACACGCAAACACACACACTACAATGATATAAAGACTACGATAAGCAAAGCAGGATGTGATGCATTTCAGTTTTACTGACTGGAATAAATTCTGCACCTGTAATAACTTGTATTTGAATAGAAAAACTCTGCCAGTCTGCAGTGCTCTCTTTGCCAACACCAGAACCTCAGTGATGATAGGAAGAAGCAAATCACGCCTTTATCTCAACCCATTATGGCCTCTCACAAGAATCAATCATAATTCAATTAGCTGAAGCAGGAGGCGAGCAATCCTGGCATATACACACACAAACACACACACACACACACAAATTCTCATAATCACAACAAATGACCTGCATACTCATTAGACAACACAAGCCTGTGGCAGAAAATGTCTGAGATTGATATGGAGAGGATCACTGCGTGGCTCCTTTCAGCTACGAAGAAATTAATTTTTATTGTGATATTCCATCCTCAGAGCATCAGAACTGTCGCTTCTAGGCAGGTAAAGAATGAAATTAGAATGAAATTGACAATACCTAACTTTAAAAAGTGCTAATCAAATAAAACTGAATCAAACATGTTTGGGGACAGAAGTGGCTTTAATAAATCTGAAAAACCTTTTTGACTCATTTAACCATAATAACAGTTGTGTCTTGATATTTTTTTGTCTTGATCGGTTCATGATCAATTTAACAAAATGAGTATGAAAGATAATTAATGTAAGAATTACATCATGCAAAGCTATTATTATTATTATTATTATTATTATTATTATTATTATTATTAAATATAGTAGAAGTAGTGACAGTTTTGTTTTAGTAGTAGTAATTTCCTTCATCCCAGAATAAAACAACTGTGTTTGACAACATGGAGTAAAAAGTCAAGTAGCCTCTGTGATGAGTGATGAATGGGCTGCAGGCATCGAGCAGCTCCACTTGATGCCATATGTCATACAGTCTGGTCATAAACGAGAGCCAAATGCTAAAACTTATGATGGCGTGCACAGCAATAACTCTAAAAAATAAGTGAAAAGAGAAGACGCCCGAGCAATTCCGTGATCGGCAGATTCAACACCGCAGGAAGCACGACCGAACACTCTGGAAGAAAATTAACCACTCAGTCACCAGCCGTGTACAAGTGTGTGAGTGATGGGGAAAGGCAGGAGGTAGGCAGGTGAAGTGGAGCACCGCTGGGACTGCTCCAGGTGTTCTATTGTGTGGGGGAACAATGAAGCTGAGCTCCCACACCTCAAGTTCATGGGAACAGAAAACGAAGCTGACACGCATAATTTAAAGAGGTTAGCAGAGATGTAAAAAAAAAAAAAAAAAAATTACAGAAATTTGTATTCTTTGGAGCATGTTTGCCTCACATCTTCAGAGTTTGGAGGTTTGGTTCCTGCCTCTGCCCTGTGTGTATGGAGTTTGCATGTTCTCCCCATGCCTCAGGGGTTCTCTGGTTTTCTCGCCAAGTCAAAAGAAATGTGTTGTAGGCTAATTTGTCCTTAGAGTTTGAATGGGTGTGTGAGAGTGTGTGAGTGTGATAGACTGGTGTCCTGCCCAGGGTGTCCCCTGCCTTGTGCATGGACAGACTTCAGGTTCCCTGTGATCCAGTAGAATAAGCGATGTAGAGAATAGATGAATGCATGGATGGATGGATGGACGGACAAACAGACTGATGGATGGATGGATGGATGGGACAGGACAGAAGGATGGATGGATGAATGGATGAATGGATGAATGGATGGATGGATGGATGGATGGATGGATGGATGGATCAATGGATACACGAATAGATTTATGGATGGATGGATGGATGGATGGATGGACGGGAGAGGACAGAAGGATGGATGGATGGATGGATCGATGCATACATGAATAGATTTATGGATGGATGGATGGATGGATGGATGGATGGATGGATGGATGGAAGGATGTATGGATGGATGGATGGAAGGATGTATGTATGGATGGATGGATGTATATATAAATGCATGGATGTATGGATGGATGGATGTGTTCTTTGGGCTGACCTGATTAACTAGTAAAACTTTAGTATTCGTGCAGTAGAAATATTCAGTATTCAGGATTTGGAAGCTTCATTCAGAAGGTCACTGGATGTGGATGAAATTCTATAAACCAGATGCTATGACCTTCTCACTTAGCACATCTCAACACCTCTGGGAAATCTTTATGAAGAACGGTGTGTGTTGCTGCACTAGCCTTCTAGACACTTGTAAAATCTGTGCCAAGATAAAGTGAAGCTGTTCTGGCAGCTTGCTGTGCACTGAACACCTTACTAAGCCATTTTATCTCAGATTTCCCTTTAATTCGTCACCCGTCTGGACATGATACGCAATCTCCTCCACTCCACTCTTATAAATGTATTACTTTATAAATATGACTGCAGGACTGTTATATTGCCCTGATCTTATTGTAAAGCAGGATCTATGTCCAGTACAATCTCACAGCTGCTACATAAATTCACCATTTGGAGGAAGTCTCAATCCACCATCTGTGACATATCAACATCTAACAGTGACTGAATAACAATAAATCACCCCAGGAAGTCCACTTCACACCAAGACACTTTGATCTGTACTAAATAAAACGTCTCACTGGATCGGATGGAGAAATAAATACAGTGAGGTCCAAAAGTCTGAGAGCGCTAGTGAAAATGATTCTCTTTTCTTTCTTTTATAATTGAATGCAACAAATTTTATTCCATATTATATTGCTGACAAAAAAAGCTTGTTATCTCTGGTCAGTTTACTAGACATTTGCTTTATTTGTTTTAATTTTACAAAATTTTAAATTCTTCTTGTTATAAACTGCTTAAAAACAAAACATGAAATTAAAAAAATAAATTTAATTAAAACCTTAGATTATCATGGGATTCTTGTCACAGATAGATAGATAGATAGATAGATAGATAGATAGATAGATAGATAGATAGATAGATAGATAGATAGATAGATAGATAGCAACAGTATAAAAGCTATAATTCATGAATGTTGAATCATTTTTTCTTTTTTTTTTTTTACCTAAATCTATTTTCAATAGGTTGTCTCTACATATTGTTAAATGATTAATATATCATCTATTATGATCTTTAACCTAATTCTAGTAACAGTGTAAACAGTGTTCTGAAATCTGATTGTTCAGTTTGTTTATAATTTTGGTTGATTCGTTTGTTACCATGCTCATACTGCTGCATTATAGGTTCTATAGTAACACCTCATCCACAGGGCCACGGTATGGTGGACACTGAACATAAAGAATTTCAGTATCTGTAAGAGTTCTGGCTTCAGGACAGATGAAAATTTGTGGCTTTTGAGTAAAAGTTACATTTTCTGTTTCTTATCTTCAAGAGAGTGAAAACAGAGCAGGTTGCTGAAGGAAGGACATGTTTATAGCTGCTATAATGTAAGCGAAAAAAAAGGAACTAACTTGTTTCAAGGACATTTCAGAACATTGAACATAACAAGAAACAGATAAAACATTCGAACGTCTGATTCTTAACTAAAAAATGAATTGTTTGAGCTGGCAAATTACTGTGATATCAGACAAACAAATCCTTTTTAGGATGTGCAGATTCAGGAAGATAAACTTTGGGTTTACTAATAGTACCACACATTACAGTACATTCCTTTAATATAGTCTTCCAAATGATATTTTGAAAAATGCCACGTGTGATTAAATGCTTCTCAGGTCTTTAGAAAATAAATAAATACAAAAAAAAAAAAAACATATACTGGATGTCTTACCGATCCTGGGGTTCTGAAATCGTCTCAAATCCTTGGATGTTTTCTCACTCATTTAATAACGTCTTTATCATGGCAGGAGCAGCGAGTTTCCTACAGAGGACAAAATGAAAATATTCATGTAAACACCTTAAATAAAAGCAAAATGTCTCCTAAAAGTAACAGCATGGCAACCAATTAATGAGAGACACTGGGGCTCAGTTAGCACCACTGACTGATCTCTGTACTAAACTTGAATCATTATAAGCAACAAAACAGTATGATTATAATAAGGAAACAATTTATAATTGACTGAAAATATGATGCTTATCCATAGTTCCCAGGAGATCGCTCATAAAACACGTAACACTGAACCAAAGCTGACAAAGCAATTATAGATAAAAGAGAGAAAACAGCAAACAGCAGTGGTGATAGATGTGAAATTCATACGTAACATCAAAAAGAGCAAATACAACAAGTTGAAGGAATACAAGACACTGAAAATCCTGATGTAACGTCCAAATGAGCAAACATCAAAATGGAGTTTTATACACATCGTTCTTGAGGCAGGTTCTTCAGTATTTGTATTGCTAAACGAATTTTCCCATAGGAAATAACGTAAATGCAGGTAAACCGTTCCAGCCACATAAAAATATTACCAAATAATTTCCAAGGGTCAAGGCTCCTCACAGGAAGTCTTGCCACCAAGCTTGGGCTAAAAATAGAACAGACCACGCACAACACCAATCTGTCAACAAAATACGAGAAAAAAAAAACACCTAGCTTTTGAACGCATGCCGAAGGCAACGTTGATATCGTGGGTTGATTCTTCAAAAACAGCTTTCGCTGATAAAAAATTCGTAAAATTCATAAACTCTCGGTTGAAATGTTTGGTTGGCTTCGCTTGGCTTTCCACAAACAAGGTTTTGAATGGCTCCCGGAGGTACTCGCAACCTTGGTGGCATTCGGTTCAGTTCATTCATATGCTGAAAATGCTTCGTATGCTGATGCAAATTTCTTGCAAAATTTAAATTCTTAAGGTGAAGGGCATTTGTCGAGGTTCCAGTATATATATTAAAAGGCTATTTTGTGATTGATAATTTAACAATAATTTTTGACTGTTTATATTAAACAGAAGCTAGTTAACTTCTAAAGATTTATAAGAATATGTTGGAGAAATGTGTTGGATTATTTGCCAGACAAAATATGCTAGCATAATGTTGAAAATAAATATTTTAATACACAAAAGCAATAATAAAAATGTGAGAAAATATAAGAAAACAAAAAAATTCATATCACTAGGCACAATAAGCTACTGTTGAAACCCAGCAACTATTAAACAAGCAACATTAAAAAATGAAAAAGAAAAAAAGATTCAGTAAATAAATAGAAAGAAAATAGCTTAGAAAATCCAGTCAGTTTGAGTAAGCACTTTATATAGATCAACGATTTCTAGAAACAAAACACAAGAATTTATAGATGTTGACAATTGGGTCTTATCCAAAATCTCCTCTCTGTTTTTTTCCAACCTTACCATCTTTCTATTCCAGGTCTAAAACATTCAACCTAATCACAAACCATAGTTTTAGCTGGAGATTTTAAAAAATGTAATTCTATCAAATTTCCTTATTAAAAACTTTGTGGAAACTTCAACTTCAAGGTTTTTCCAGTTCAAATTTTTAGTTATATAAATGTGCAGCTCTAGAACACTGAAAATGAGGACTGAAAGTCACCAGGTCTATAAGGTTAAGGATTTGTTTTCCCCACGGACCTCGCTAATGGTGGCGGGTGGATTCGAGACCTCGTCTCAGCCTGACAGGTTCTAAATGTGATGAAGGACACTGCGCCGAAGGCAGCACGACTCGAGCCACTGACTTGTTCTAAACCAGAGCCCAACACATGTCCCTCAGGCTTTCCACAGTCAGAGGTTTTTTTTGTCTTACCACACAGATTTCAACTACACAACTTTTTGACTTGTATGAGTAGAAACTTATTACACCTCAACTGAAACCTTTCTAAAAATCCATACAGAAACTGGCACTCGTTTGACAAAAATAACAGTGAAGTTGCTCGCAATTTGCAATTTCTCAACATTTAATAATAATAAAAGTCAAAACAGTTTCCAATTCAGTGTAACTAAAAGTAATGAAGTAGAAAAATCTGAAAGAAATCGGGATAAACAAAAGCACCTGAAGGAGCATTTTCAATTTCATTTTTATTTGTACAGAGCTTTTAACAATGGACTTTGTCTTGAACTTGCAAGCAGCTTTACAAAAAATAAGAAATATAGAACAAAAAGCTGAAGATTAATATTAGACTTATATTTAAATGTGTTTGACATTCAACATATTCTAGAAACGCAAATGCAAATCTACTAATAAATCCAACTCATCCCTTAAAAAAGTGCAAATCCCACAAAAAAGGACTTATCCCACAAACTGGAGGGAGTAGAGAAATAACTGCATGTTTTGTGAGGCAAACCTGGCAGAAAAACTACAAACCATTTACTGAATATCTGCACATTGTATTCTAACTGTCGCTTAAAAGATTAAACCTCGCCTAAACCACTGGGATTTAACAGACCAGACACAACAAGAGCAAGCGAACAAGAAGTTGTTGATTAGTGTGACGAAGCTGGGGGCTAAAGTGACACCAAGACGTGGCAAGAAAAATTATGCTGTAGACTTAGGAAAACATTTTTGTCCTGCTATAATGAGAATAGGGTTAATACTGATTAGAAGCGATATGTCCATTCCCTTAAAATAAATTAACTGTTTTTTAGTATGACTTATTTATTAGATTTGGTATGAAAATTATATTAAATGAACAGTATGTTCTAGCAAATTAACCTGATTAAACATTTGATTGTCCTATTTACCTGATTAACATTTTCTATTAACATTTCTGTTTCTGCTCATTCTAACAGATATTCTTTATTTACAATAATATATGTAAAAATATGATAACTACTAACGTAACTGTAATAACTGAGAACGATGGTTATACTTTTTTGCAAAAAAATAAATAAATAAATAAATAATAATAATAATAAATAAAAACTGGGGAAAAAAAATAAAAATTATATCATGCTGCGATTTAAATTGAAATCAATTATAGCAGTGGTCCCCAACCACCGGGTCGCGGACCAGTACCGCGTCATGGATCATATATATAAAACTTAAAATTATATGATTTTTATTTAGAAAAATTGCCACTTCTGCCTGCACTTCACTCCCGCATTTCACTCAGTCGCAAGTCCGCAAGTTAACCCAAATGACCCAAAAAGAAATGTCACTAGAGAGCTCCCCCCACCAAACCGGTCCATGGTACAAAAAAGGTTAGGGACCCCTGAATTATAGTATCCGACAACAACATGCATCAAAACTTCGATCTTATTATCTCTCGCTGAAATGGAGTGTAATCTAATCTAGCTTTAGAGTTCACACCATTAACATACACTACCAGTCAAAAGTTTGGACACACCTTTTAATTCAATGTTTTTTGTTTAGGGATTTATTTTCTACATTCTAGAACAATACTGGAGATTTCAAAATTATGAAATAACACACATGGACTTAAGTAATCCATATGTAACGACAACAAAAAACAGTCAGTTGTTATTTTAAGACACGGAGGTCAGGTGTTCTGGAATAGTTCTTGCAAGAACAGTATTGTCCAGTGCATTTGCAAAACCCATCAAGCACCATGATGAAACTGGCTCACATGAAGACCATCCCAGTAAAGCAAGACCAAAACTGACCTCTGCTGCAGAGGAGAAGTTCATTTAGAGTTACCAGCCTCAGAAATCACCAATTAACAGCACCTCAGATTAGAGGCGTTATGAAGGCTTTACAGAGCATCAGTAGCAGACATATCTCAATATCAACTGTTCAGAGGACATTATTGTGGATTTCGGCCGCCTTCAGCATTGTTTTACAATGTAGAAAGAAATAAACATCAGGAAAGACCATGGAATTAGAAGATGTGCCCAAACTTTTGACTGGTAGTGTATATATTAGTTTGTTACACGTTTTATTTTAGCTTTCGATTGCTAGAGCTGCATCACAAATCAGCTCAGAACAGACACAGTTTCTGATCGAATCCATTGATGTACTGAATTCTGTGAACACGTTTTACACTGAGGTGGTTTTTACATTTTCCGAATCAGAGTCTGATTGTTTGGTTTTAGACTCACGGTGCATTTGTGTTCATCTTACATCACAAAGGCACGTGGAGAACACACTCACAATAAATATATTTTAATTACTAGAGATTTGGTGGTATTCTTGCCTCATGGTGATCCAGCGGCGGGATCCTGTGCTCTCATTGCCACGGCTCGGGTTCGATTCCCAGGCAGAGAGCTAACCAAGCCACTGGAGAGTTAACTGGTCCCAAGCATGAATAAAATGGAAGGGTTGCATCAGGAAGGGCATTTTGCATAAAACCTGTGCCAAATCAAAACATGCTGACCAAATGATCACTGTGGTGACCCTGAACAGGGAGCAGCTGAGAGAACAACAACAAAAACAACAAATCTGGTGGTATTATTATGCGCAGTAAGATGTGTAACCTCTTCTGTGTCCCAGAACGGTCCTGTCACTCATGCTACACGTGTGTTGTGGAAACTAATGATGGTATAATTGGTTAAAACACACGTGCAGGTTATTTTACTTCCTGAATAAAGTGTGAGGATGTTAACAATAAGGATTAGTGATTGTTAATTGGGAACAATGGTGATCAGTGATTAGGATCATTGGGAACAACGTCTAACCTATCTACACAATGTACCCCAGTCACTCATGCCACACGCGTGTTGTGGAAACTAATGATGTCAATTTGTTAAAGCACAGGTGCAGGTCATTTTACTTCCCGAATGAGCGTGGACCAGAGTATGAGTTGCGTTCACATTTGTTGGAATTAGTTCCAACAGTTCCAGTGTAACCGAACTCACACCACATCCTAGAGGTTGTCTCATACAGGGTTTGTGTATGTCCCAGTCCACATCACAGCTTTCACATTACATTTATTTTGCAACGTGTGCTCCGTTTCTGTGACACGATGCAGCTCATGCACACAGATCCAAACCATCATAAAGAGCATGACCATATGATCTACAAAAGGAATTTAAGAAGAAAACGCACAGCAAAAGAGAATACACCAAGACAGACGTGCAACCTAAGGAAAGTAAGATTTCACACATTCGCGTATTGTATCCTGTGTGAAAAGCTTTGATGGCTGTTTTTTATGTTTCCTGACATACGCAAGTCCCACAGCACAGGTGAGTGAAGCCCTCCATCCTCTCTCCGGTTCCAAACGTCTGTCAAAGCCTCAGTGCCAGAGTGCTGCCAGGGGCAGATAAGAGCTTCAGCTATACACACACACACACACACACACACACACACACACACACATCCACAGAGAATCTTGGAGGAGACTCTGGGGCTGAGCCACCCAAAGCATATGTAGCCTTTTCCATCCATCCAAACTCGTCTCACACACACTCAATCCAAACCATTCAGACTTCCACAACAGAAAATCTTAATAAAACTGGACTAAATTCAGGCAGTACCCACATTTTCCCAGAGGCACCACCTCCGGTTTACACACTGCTTGTTAAATGTGAATAACAGACAGTTATAGAAGTATGCAAGATGGCTGCCGTGTGTATCCCATGTTCATTCAGCATTAAAAATGTGTGATTATAAGAAAATAAATCTCCAACTGGGCTGGGTAATGAAGCTAAAGTTTCTCTTAATAGCCCACTGATTATTTTCCAATCTCACAAAATCCCAAAATGTTACATCATTTTTTTTTTAGTTTTCCCATTTCTGAGACAATTGATTATATTTCATTTTAAAACAAAAATGTACGATTTGTTTCAAATCACCATGACATGCTCAATTAGAACATTTTTTTATTTCCAAAGATCTACATTATACTACCAAAAGTTTTGGGACAAACCTCCATCATCTAATTCAGGTGTTGTTTTTCAGGGGTTGGGCTCGGCCCCTTAGTACCAGTGAACTCTCTTAATGCTTCAGCATACCAAGACATTTTGGACAATTTCATGCTCCCAACTTTGTGGGAACAGTTTGGGGATGACCCCTTCCTGTTCCAACATGACAGCACACCAGTGCACAAAGCAAGGACCATAAAGACAGGGATGAGTGAGTTTGGTGTGGAGGAACTTGACTGGCCTGTACAGAATCCTGACCTCAACCTGATAAAACAACTTTGGGATGAAATAAAGCAGAGACTGTGAGCCAGGCCTTCTCGTCCAACATCAGTGCCTGACCTCAGCAATGCGCTTCTAGAGGAATGGTCAAAAATTCCCATAAACACACTCCTAAACTTTGTGGAAAGCCTTCCCAGAAGAATTGAAGCTGTTATAGCTGCAAAGGGCGGGACAACTCCATATTGCATCCATGTGCATGTAAAGACAGACGTCCCAAAACTTTTGGCAATATAGTGTATGACGTGTTAACCTGTAATTCATGTTGCACTAACCACACATTTTCCATCATGCATTGCTGTGCAGGTTGGTTCGTTTGCTCGAATTGCTTTCTCTCCAATTCCCCATGGGATTAATAAAGTTCTTTGGATCTTGAATCCTGAAAAGAACCAAGCCAAACGAGCTACAGGTGAAAACGCCTTAAGTCAATAATGGCAAGTTGGAGCTAAAGTGTTCTGCTTATGGAAATTTCAGAAGTAAAAATCCCTAGGGCGCTATAAAGAGACATTAACTATTAATCACATTTAAAATCGTCATGAAATAATCCTCTATGAACTGAGTCTTAGTAATTATCAAACTGTTGCTGTTGAAAAATTCAAAGCTTCTTGATTTAATCACATGATGAAATCACAAAATGGAATGTTTTCCATTTACTGATCTATTAAACTGCCAAACTAAATGCTAACTCCATCTAATATTATATTTCAGATAAACTGAACCACATGGAGATCCGAAGGCGGAAGTTCAAACAAATCAGTCATGCACACGTTGAAACATACAGGCAAGGCTTTTCCCTTAAGGATCAATTCCATTAACCCCTGTTTCTCTCCAGCTGCAGAAGTCAGAGAGCTTCCTTCATTCATTTAGTGTGCAGTGAAAAGTGAGGATGGATCTGCGAGCTGGAGGCTTCATTAGTGCTCACTCCGATTAGCAAAAACTGATTTCAGGTGTCACACGGGTTGAGTTAGGCTGCACAGTAATTCCTGCCTGGAATTAATAAAGCCAGGGTCACTATAACACACAGAGAGAGATGGAGAATGGAAAAGGATGTAGCCCTGTGTGCATTACTGATTTAAAATAATAATGATGATAATCAGACATTTCATCAGATGTCTCTTCAGCATAAGTTCATAAACTTTGAATTTCATGTGATTTGTGGTTTTACTGTTTCATTTAAAAATAATTCTAAAACTAATCCTAAAACTGTCTCATTATTTAAATGGGTAGATAAATAATGTAATAAATAGATAACTAATCTGATATTTTAAAAATATATATATTTTATTCCATCTTATGTATTATTAGATCCTGATTTACACATTATTTATAAAAGATTACAATTTCAAACACTGTTTAAAACAATATTATCTAAACTAGCATGTTAAAGACAGCACTGCACTAATGTTAGCTAGCTAGCTTTGCTAATGATCGCCTTTAGAATGTTTTTTTCATCCAAGGCCAAAAAGCATCTGTGTGATATTTTTTACCTTGAACTTAATCTTGAAAACTAAAATGTTGGATGATGTGTATCATATTTTTGATCGCTGTGACAAGCGCTCTTCTCCTGTTTGAGCTGAAAACACTTGCGCTAAGTGTTTTGCTGTACACTTGTGAGTCTGTGAGAATGTAAGAAGGAGTGAAGGAAGACACACAGACCCTCCCTGGTTTCTCAACAATGCACTAGCTAATCAAGTGTAAAGAACTTTAAGAAGAGTCAGCGCTTCTTCTCCAGGGCTAAGGAAACAATTTCCGTGTGGCACTTGAAAAAGAATCACCAGCAGGCTTCAGGTGCTCTATTATTAGTATAAATCTTTGTGAGGATGTGCTTTAAAAAAAGTTTGAGAAGCATTTTTAAAAGTTAATTTTTCCATAGCTATACACTACACACACACACAAATGAAGACTCGGTATCTGTGATTGGTTGCCAGGAGCAAATGGTGATCTGTGATTGGTTACTGGGAATATGGTGATCAGTAACACCTAGCGATGCCACAATACTCAATATGATATTGAACCATTCGGTACGACCTCCACGATTCAATACACGTTTTTTTTTTCCCGGTTTTTCGTTTAAATAATTCCCATGAGTTTTATTACTCTCTGGCTGTTTGTGTTTGCCTGTACTGTATGTCTACACGAGACAGATAAACACCTCCCCAAGAGTAAATATCCAATCAGTGAGCACTAAAGTTAGGGGCAGTTAAAATTGCTTGTGATGCTGTTGCCAGATTTAACCTCTAACCATGGTGAACGCTGAAGCGAGGCAAAAATTCGAGAAAGCAGCGCCGTCTTTCAAATCTGTGGTGTGGGAACATTTCGGATTTGCTGTTGACTATGCTGCAGATGAAACAAAAACGGTAAACAAAAAATGACTGTGTGCAAGCACTGTTACACACGAGTTACCTACTCAAATGGAAATACTTCCAACATGACCACACATCCGCGGTGCCATCACCCCGCGATATCACTGTCTGGAAGCAGGATGGCAGAGCAGGTAACACAGGCATCCAAAAGGCAACAGTACCTAGCTGATTCCTTCCAGCATTCATACACAACTGGCTCAGAGAGACACAAAAATAACAAATGCAGTAGGGGTGTTTTTTACTAAAGATTTGCAGCCGTTTTCGGTGATCGATGATGTGGGCTTTCAACACATAAAAGTGCAGGTCCTTTTTTGTAGGCACCGAGGTAATTCCCGACCTCTACGAAAAGATACGCAAAAAAATCAGAAAACGAATTGGCTACAGCACAAAGCCTTACTCTGTATTCCAAAGCCATCCCCTGTAAGAAAGTCATACAACGCTAATTTATATCTCACTATTTTCAGTACACTATGAATGTGTACAAGTTGATTTTTGCATTTAATAAAATAAAGAGAATTGCAACTAAAACCATTTTTTCCCTTCTTAACATACTTAGTGTTCCTGTCACCTAAGCAAAGAATAATGAAAAAAACCCTTTAATTTGCCAAGCCATCAAAACCCAAACCGAAAACCGTGGTAAAAAAAAAAATCAGGTACGTATTGAACCGTGGGTTAACTGTATTTTTGCATCCCTAGTAACTGCTCAATGGAAAAAAAAAAATCTTTGATGAAAAAGTGGGGATCAGTAATTGGTCAATGGAAACAACAGCAATATGTGATTTGTGGTTAGGAACAATGGCAGTTGGTGATTAGTAGCTAAAGAATGGTAATCAGTAATTGTTAACAATAAGGATTGTTAATTGAGAACAATGGTGATTAGTAACTGCTGATTGGGAACAATGGTGTTCAGTGATAAGTCATTGGAAAAATTAGTAATCTGTGAATGGTCATTGAAAAAAATGATGATCAGTCATTAGTCATCGGAAACAACGGCATCTGTGATTGGTGGCTGGAAACAATGGCAGCTGGTGATTAGTGGCTAAAGAATGGTGATCAGTAATTGTTAACCATTAGGATTAGTGATTGTTAATTAGGAACAATGGTGATTAGTGATTGGTCATTGGAATCTGTGATTGGTGGTTGGGAACAATGACAATCGGTGATTAAAAGCTGGGAAAATGATCAGTAATTGGTAACAATAAGTATTAATGATTGGCAATAGGGAACAATGGCAATCTGTGATTGGTGGATGGGAAAATATGGTGATTCATGATTAGTAATCAGGAACAATGGAGACCAGTGATTAGTAATTGGGAACAATGGTGATTGGTGATTAGTGATCGGTCTTTGGGGGAAAAAACAGTGATCCATGACTGGAAAAATGTTGAGTGGTCACTGGTGATCAGTGATACACTATATTGGCAAAAGTTTTGGGACGTCTGCCTTTACATACACATGAATGTAATATGAAGTTGTCCCACCCATTGCAGCTATAACAGCTTCAACTCTTCTGGGAAGGCTTTCCACAAGGTTTAGGAGTGTGTTTATGGGAATTTTTTTTATCATTCCTCTAGAAGTGCATTTGTGAGGTCAGACACTGATGTTGGAAGAGAAGGCCTGGCTCACAGTCTCCGCTCTAATTCATACCAAAGGTGTTCTATGGGGTTGAGGGCAGGACTCTGTGCAGGACAGTCAAGTTCCTCCACACCAAACTCACTCATCCATGTCTTTATGGACCTTGCTTTGTATTGGTGTGCAGTCATGTTGGAACAGGAAGGGGTCATCCCCAGAATGTTCCCACAATGTTGGGAGCCTGGAATTGTCCAAAATGTCTTTGTGTGCTGAAGCATTAAGAGTTCCTTTTGCTGGAACTAAGGGGCCAAGCCCAACGGCTGAAAAACAAGACCTGAATTCAATTATTTGGAGGGGTGTTCCAAAACTTTTGGAAATATAGTGTAGATTTGATTGCGTATTTTGGCAAGTTTGACTACTGTAATAACTGAAAATCTAAATCTTTTACTGATCATCTAATTCATGTTGCCCAGCGACTCAGTGAGGTCTAGCAATGATCCTGAACTGTTTTAGCAGTGTAGCATTACTTTACATTTCACCAAGGGAACAGAGCGGAGCATGTGGGGTTTGCAGTGTTTCAGTTTGTTACAGAATCTGAATGTTTTAGAGAAAAAGTGAAATGTTTCTGCACTTTATTTTCTCTGATGATGCTTTTTTTAATGAAACTTCCAAGTCAATTTATTATTCATGAAAGAAAATTATGGTCATCAAAACAAGGCACCTGTGATTTTAATACAGAAGAAAAACTAGCACCATCTGTCTGGAATCTTAAATATTTTAAAGCTTAAAGTAAATTTAACTCATCCTTTAGGAAATGTTTGTTGATTTATGAAGCACACAACAGAGCAGACCTGATAAACTATTTCAAAAATCATACTGTATATCCATTTTATACATGATGTATATAAATATTATAGAGTTTGAGCGTAGTGATTTAGAGGTAGAAAAAAATCCTTATGGATTTTTTTCAGTTCATAAATTACCCATATGCCTAACAAGTTAAAATTTATAGTCGAAACTGCTGACGCTGTCCTTTTATTCTGTTTTCTTTCATTTTCTTTCAGGATCGATGCTGAGCTCGAGTCCAGTGATATCCTACAGGAAAATCGGACAATGAATCCAGATGGCTATCACCAAAATATAATCCTAATTAGAGCCCACAGATGGTCTGTTAAAGCATCAACTGACAGTTTTAGTTATTAGGGAGGCTTTAAATAGTTGAGGAAAATTTGTGAGAAGTACATTTACCCAGGATGTTTAGTAAAGAGCAGCTTTGAAATCAGAAATCGGTGACGTAGTGACAGGTCTGGGTCAAAAGTAAATTGAAGACTTATTTCCTGGAAAAGGACACACATTTCATGACTCAAGATACAGTATACAACTTGCAGTGTAAAAGGAAAACCCTTCTTCTTCCTTCTTGGACTGCTGATACACTATAAAGGCAAATGTTTTGGGACACCCCTCCAAATCATTGTCATGTCATCATCCATGCCTTTATGGACCTTGCTTTGTGCACTGGTGTGCAGTCATGTTGGAACAGGAAGGGGTCATTCCCAAACTGTTCCCACAAAGTTGGGAGAATGAAATTGTCTAAAATGTCTAGTTCTGCTGAAGCATTAAGAGTGCCTTTCACTGAAACTAAGGGGCCAAGCCAAACCCCTGAATACAACATCTGAATTCAATGATTTGGAGGGGTGTCCCAAAAATTGTATGCAAAGTGATGTACAAAATATGAACTTGAGTAACGTGTTGTAACAGTAACAGTACAAAGTACAGTGTGTGGAGTCATCAATAAAGTGTCTTAGAGATGAAGTTCTAATAGCTCTATATATTTACATTTATAGCATTTGGCAGACACCCTTATCCAGAGCAACTGACATTTTTATCTCATATATACAACTGAGCAATTGAAGGTTAAGGGCCTCGCTCAGGGGCCCAGCAGTGGTGTACCTGGGATTCGAATTCACAACCTTCCAATCAGTAGTCCAACACTTCATCCACTAAGTTATCACCCTTCTGCCATACTGAGTGTCTGATGGCCCTGGGGGCAAAATCTTATCCTGAGGCTCTCAGTTTTAGCCATCAGAACATTGTACATTTACTGCATTTGGCAGACTACCTTATCCAGAGCAAGTTACATTTTTATCCCATTTGCTTGGTGGACCTGGGATTCAAACACACAACTTTTTGGTCACTAGTTCAATGCCTTGACCACTAAGCTACCATATTCCTCTGTTTCAGGAAATTAGTCTTAAAAATGATGGTCCAATTTCCTAAAACAGGTCATACAGTTGATCATTTAAATGAGGAAATATGGAGTCCTTCAAGGACAGAAGCTTTTAGATGTCCAGATATCAATCACTGCAGACTCTATCCATTTCTCTGATACATGTCAGAAAATGGGCATCATTCATTAGAGAGCTAATATTAGTACACTCATTTATGATTAAGTGCCAATCAGAGCAACTAATGTCACATAGAAGTGACATTATGACATAAGACACTGAGTAGTTCTAGCACATTTCATGTTTTGCATACACATCCTTTAAAGAAAAAACATAACTGAAAACAAAATAAAACAGAATTTCTCCATCCAAAAATCACCCTGATGAACTTTTTTCAGAGCAGTTTTTAATATTGACAGTCACAGCTTTGACTGCGTATGTTTTTTTTTTTTTAATCAGTGGAGCTCTTGCATTTCTAGTAAAGCCCCCAAAATGTGAGACAAATCCCAGCTATAATTCTTACACAAAGCATGGGCAGAATACATAGGACAAAAAGGTTCAAATCAATATATCCACCACTTTGTCAGAAATCACTGTAAGCAGCACCTCAATTTAAAGCACTACAAGAAAATGAGAAGTTCAAATACCAACACTACTCCGACAAATACAGATAACGCTTCAGGGTTATTGGGGTGGCTGCGATAGTAGAAATCCAATTCCTAATCGTCTAGGAGCTGTGAAGTGGAAATGCACGTAATAAATCACTGTGGATTAAAGAAAAAGGCCCAGTGACCCATCTGTTTATGGGGTACAGCCACACTTGAGTTGTGCTCTACATATATATATCACATGCAAAGAAGAGGATCATGAGTGCATGCTGAGGCTTATATTAGGTTAATGGGTACAGTAATGGAGAGAATTTATAATTTTATCAGCACATGCATGTCATAGTGCAGGTCAGAGTCTTGAACAAAGTCGACACAGTCCTTAATTCAGATATTTAATTAATGATCTTGTCTCCATAATAGTCACCTTTAAAATTTCCATAAAATGATACAATGAAGTCATCTACTTAAAGATTATAATATCCTAGTAATATTCCAATGTGTTCTGAGCATGTTCAGTCTTGTAAGGAATGAGCTAGTGTAGGTAGTGTAGGTTCAGGTTTTCATTCCAACCAAACAAACAGGAGGCATACCTGAGGCTACTGAAACCCAAGATTAGCTGATTAATCACATGGAATCACGTGTAACTCTTGCTTGATGGGAATGAAAACCGGAACCCATACCAGCCCTTTACTACTCGGAAACAAACACTATTAATGTTACCTTGCTGACCGTAGACCTTGTTTACATGTGGTGCATTTACACAATTATGCTCGTATAATCATGAAAATCAAGTTGTAAGATACGATCACCGATTCGACAGCTAAAACCTTGACACCTTGTTCTAGCATATCAATCATGTTATTCAAGTGGACCACTCTCAAAACAGGATGTTATTATGCTTGTGTTCCATAACTACTGAAGTTGGTGAAAAACCTCAAATATCATCATGTCATCACATCATGAACAGTCCCCCTTGCTTAAAAAAGTGTTCTGGAGTCTCTATCAAAAATACATCCTCAAGCTAGTTCAGTAAAGGGTCAGTCACACCACATTTTTCATTTCATTGATTTCCATTCCTACACACATAAATGCTGGAAAAGCTCAGTGCCAGTAAAGTGAAAGTTTGGTTAATGCTGAATTTGTATCATGTGAAGACTTGACCAATAAAAGATTGTCATGGTGCGACCACATAAGAAAAGCCAAGCATCCTATCATATCCTATCCCATCATCCTATTTAATACAGCACAGCTTTAAAAGAAGGCATATGTACTAAGAATCATACTATAATTGTCTAAAAGGCAAGTCACTAGCTCTAGACAAATCCAGCCACTTAAGGTCTTGCCTTCTAATCTAGCAAGCCAGAGTTCTATCCTTCACCAGGGAGTCTGCTACATTTTGTAACTGCAGGCAAGACCGAGATTTGTTCAAATGAAAGAAGCCATTTGATTGACAGATGCAAGCTACCCAACCAGAGCATTTGAGTTTTTCCCATAAACAAAGACGCAAGATTCACCATTCACATTTGTTCACCACTTATTGCTTCAAGCAAAAATATATAACAGCCTTTTAATACGGAACTTCTAGACTAATATTCAGAACAGTATCTTACTCAGCTGCAGTCACTGTAACAGTGTGGAGATGTGTGGCGAGTCAGAAAGTGTGAAGTCAGATTGTAACCTTCAAGATTCTGAAGCCTGTGGCCAGGAAAGTAAAAAAAAAACTGTGAAAAGTCAAATGCAAACTTGTGTCTTTTGTCACTACAACACTTGTTCTAGTATGCTGCTTTTGAGGAAAGCAGGTGGAAATAACAAAGAGCAGAAAAAGCTGATGGTGAAAATATAATAAGCTAATTCTAAATCAACATGCAATTCAGCAATCTGAGCAAGTAAGCTGTTGGTTAGCAAAATCTGTATAAAATCTAATAACACATATCTTCAGACTGAGTACACAGATGACACCCCCAAAGAACATGCAAACTCCCCACACACACTACAGATGCAGTAATCAACCCCCTAATGAAGCAAACGTGGTAACCACTAAGCACCCCTAATCACACATCTAATGCCTTCAATATTCTTCAAAATCTGAACCACTGCTCCTGCCATGTTCACTTCGGCAGCAGTAGATATTTCAGAGCGACCTCAATAACAGGTTTGTAATTCACAGTGTGGGTTTTATTTCCTTTCTTGCAGCTCACCCGTGAAACTGTTCTCATTTTGTTCACTGTACAATTCATTTTGACAAGTTCAACCAAAGTGGGAAAATAAACAGCTTCCATTACTAGCATGTGAGTTTTTCGTATGGCTTGACTCTGGGGCTTGTGGGGTTACTTTACTTTTTACAAATCTATTAAATGTTTGAATTAGGGTTGTAATTTTGTCATGGCTTTATGGTTAGTCACAACATGGGATCCGGTGGTTAGCTCACTTTTACCAATTTTTTTTACAGGTAAAAAATACAAAACTGACTATTTCCAATAACCTATTCAATTTGTACCGATCACCAGTGAGTCCCAATCTAAAAATTGCACAACTCTCCATCTGTCCTCTGGGGATGCGACTACACTGAAAACCCTTTGGCTGTGTAATCTGCTAGTGTTGCAAATACATTTCTACCTTTGCTGCTACTCCTAGCATGTTCTTAACTTTATCATACACAACATCACAGAAGAACATGACACTGCTGACCAGAACTGAACAAAACTATTATCTACTTTTGGTCAAGCACAAAATTGCTGCACACTGCTAGTTCTTTTTTCTTTTTTTTTTTAAAGCCTCACCTTTTACACTCTCTTCGGCTTATAATAACAAATCTTAAAGAAATGGAAAAGTTTAAAGTCAAAAACACATCCTCAAGCCAGGTCAGTGGGTCCGGATCGAGATTATTTCATGAAAAACAGTCTGTAACAAAACAGGAATTAATGAACATAATAAAATAAAGACAGAGAACCAACAGAAACCTATAAATGAAGACAAATAAAACTAATCATTCAATTGTGACAAAAGAGGCGGCTCTGTAAGCCGTAAACATACACTTCAGCTGATGGGAGGATGTAGCACTTGCTTTTTATTAATCATATTATACATTATTAAATATTTTTATTGGTATAGCAGTGAGTCAGAATGATTTGCACTTCTGGTTTTCTGTATTTATCCTGTTTGTTATGAGAAAAAACTAAACAAATCTATAAGCCTTACCCTCATCGATCTGTTCGTGCTCACCCCCGTCTGTGCTGTTGAACTTTTATGCATCACTGTGTGAAGATCACAACTGTTTTTTGTAATTAAAAATTTACAGGTGACTTCACCATAGGCATGTAATGGTGCTTGCTAAATGTTTTAATATAACCTTAACTAACACTTAACTAGCTCGCTACATGGTTTTTATATTACTTTAACTAACACTTAACTAGCTTGCTACATGTTTTTATATTACTTCAGCTAACACTTAATGAGACACTTAATGTATTTTAAACAACATATTCATTCATTCATTCATTCATTGTCTATACCCGCTTATTCCTAATTATGGTCACGGGGGTCTGCTGGAGCCTATCACAGCGCACATAGGGCGAAAGGCAGGGGTATACCCTGGACAGGTCGCCACTCCAACGCAGGGCCAACAACATATTTAATTTAATCATTTTTTCCTATTTAAACTAATCCTGTGATATTGTGAAACTGTGATATTTCAGGACACCGTGAAAACCTTTAACTGTATAAACCCTAAGTTTGAATATCTAGTGTCAGGTAGTCAAGGTGAGTGAAGCTACAAACTCTGCTGAAATGATTTCAAGATTATAAAATAAGTCCTGTCACCTCCATGTGGACATTTCGAAATAAGCTGGATGATGGAAAACCTGCAGATGTCGCGGGCAGGTTTAATATTGCCGTAAGTGATAAGACAGAAACGTACGTGATCACAGACCCTTGTAGAAAATGCGGTAGTCTGAACCACACCATCGCTCGCACCCAACCATGATAGAGTTCAATAAACCGGTCAGCAGAACACTGAGCATGAATAAGGAACTAAACGACTTGGCTCTGTGTCCAGAGTGATCAGCATCCATCATGCTATCTTCTCCCCAGTGCCGGGAAAGCCGTGACGGATGAAAGGGTTGATAATGGCAAAGCACAAAGCCCTGGCACTGAAGAAGAGGAAGAAGAGATGACGTTCAAGATGAGCCCATCAGGAAAAATATAAAGCTACTGTAATTCCTAAAGCTTGGAGAATATCATGCACCTGATTCAACTAGCAACAAATAAAGAAGGTCAACCCGTCAGTTCATACAGATTCACCCAGAATCTGTTACCGAATACTGTTATCTATTACCGGCACCCGACGTACCACTTAGGCAAGATTAATGGAAACTTTCCCCGGGGATGATGTGAAAGATCTGAACATTTTTCAATCACATAGCACTACATGTTACCAAGATTAATGTGCGATACAAGATGTTATTACTGGACAAAATGCTAACCTAATAAAAGATATCAGGAAGTCAAAACATGGACTTCAAGCATCTCTAGCTATCAACATCTCTTAGATCATTCACTTCACAACAAGCAGAATCTTCAAAAGAGCTTTCTCACTGAATGACACAAAAACCATTTATTCAGCTAAACCAGAGGGACAAACAGGAATGTAATGCTGTCTATAATGGACAAATCGGTAACTGTGGTGTCCAGGACAAGCAGAATTCATGTAATTTCATTAGCTGATTGACAAACAAGTAAATTCAGAAAAATTAAACTCTATTTCCTTCCTATTAACTCTCCTGCTCAACAATGAACAGACTGAATCACTGTGCAAATAAGCATAGTGAAAGAAAAATAAAGACAGTAATATTTTTTTCTTGAAATCCAAGTAGAACATGGCACACATCATAGCTGGAATGCTCGCCATCGTCTTGCTAACTTTTGTCCAGGGTCTTTAGAGACTAAGGAGTTATCCTCTCTCTCAGGGAATTCAGATATTCATTTGATTCTTTTAGTCTGCAGTAATTAACTTTTGAAATGAAATCTTTAAATTACTTCAGCTAACACTTAACTAGCTTGCTACGTTTTACTATGACTTCAGATAACAATTAACTAACTTGCTACATGTTTTTAGATTACTTCAGCTAACACTTATCATCAGTATCAGTTGGTGCTGCATTTTCTTGATTTTTTGTGAAAAAGGACATTGTTGATGCTAACACAACTGCTCTGGCATTTAATATAAGGAGAAGAAACAAATCTTATTAACAATCTCAGACATAAGTGATAACGGTCCAGTTTTGCTACAAATAAAGCTGCTTTGCCTATAGCGACAGTGCAGCTACATTCACACATACAGTATATCTGGGATTTGAACTCATGAACTTCTGATCAAAAGTCCAATATCTTATCCAATGAGCCACTTGGTCTTGAAAACAATGCTATTGGTTCGTCTCTAGTTATAAACTTGCCTTGTTCTGTTATGCAGACATCTGAGACATAACACACACACACACAAAAGCTCACCACAAAGATTTCATTGAGTGCAGTGTAGCACCACACCGTGCCCTTAAATAATGGCTGGAATACAGAAACGCAACAGAGACACACAAGACACACAAGTGATTACAGATACACTGATAGGCAGACAGATCAGAGGTGGTGAAGTGGCTTACTCACACTCCATACCAATGACCGTTTATCTCGCTTCATAAAAAAAAAAAAAAAAAAAGGTAGATACACTGCAAATAATGCCGTATCTCTTTTATAATGAAACCTGAAATATGACCTATAACCTGCAAAGGAAGTGCAGGCTACAGTTTCTGCATGATTACATCCCACAGCTCAGAGAATAAAGGAAACATGCTAATATATATCAAGACTAGCGGGGGAAATTACTAAAGGAATAATAAAAGCAGTAACATTAAGGTTGCCATATTGGCGCAAAGTATTCAGATGTTTCAATCTTGCACAACACTGCAGATTTGTAATAATGGACTTGAATTGAATATAAAGTGAGTGAATTAGCATCAAGTGATTCTCATCCCTGCTAATGCGGCAAAGGTTCTGACATATACAATTAGAATTAGAAACAGCAGTTAATGTGACGACTAAATTTTGAATATCTATAATGTATTCTATAACGAAATATAATCACAGAAATAATAATCACATTCATTTTGCTTAGTTGTTTGAATAATAATCATTCAGCCAATTTAGTGGAGTTTTTACTGAACTTTAAATCAACAGAAAAGGGCACTTTCATGATATACAGTGAAACCTCGGCATACAAATTCGTTCTGGAAGCGAGTTCTTAAGGCGAATATTTGTATTGCGAAACAAATTTTCCCATAAGAAATAATGTAAATGCATATAATCCGTTCCAGCCACCCAAAAATTTGACCAATATTCCCAATACGAAGCGTATGTAAACTGTATGGCTGCTTACAAAGAACTGACCCAAGCCAAGCATTCCATGTCAAGGCTCCTCACAGGACGTCGTGCCACCAAGCTTGGGCTAAAAATAGAACAGACCACCCACGCCACCAATTGGTCAACAAAAAAAAGCCAGAAAAATCACCTAGCTTTTGAACACATTCTGAAGGCAACGTTGGTATCGTGGGTTGACAGTTTTTGCTGTCTGAAAATAAAACTCGCTTCTGTTAACTTCGCTTGGCTTTCCACCGACACAAACTTACCCAGTGTTCGGTTCATTTTGGTTCGCTCGTATGCCAAAAATGCTTTGAATGCCAGTGCAAATTTCTTGCAAAATTTCAATTCTTAAGGCGAAAATCCGTCATTCATATGCCGAGGTTCAACTGTACTTTAATAGATGATCATTATTCTTTCCAAGTACATATTTATAATATTATAATTTGCTCAAACGCACTCATTTTGAAGCAACTTTGATGAAATAAAGCCATCATTCATGAATTATTTACCTGAATTTACCTGTTTATTTTATTTTTTTATTAAATAGTTAGGATTTTATAATTAATGTCTTAGAATCTTAAGTATTTTTTTATTGAGGTTACAGTTTGTCCATTAAACTTTTTATGTGCCAACAAAAAAAATTTTTTGGAGTGAAATCCTTTTCTGTGTTGCTGGAAAAAATGCTGGAAAAAACTACCAATGGTTAGTTTTTATAACTGTCCAGTTTGGATGCTTGCTGTAGCCACAGATTTGTGTTTTTGGCTAAAAAAAAAGTGCAGCCCGGTTTGGTTTTCTGCTAGATTGTCAGCCATCAGCGCAAAGGTTCTAGATATTGTGCATTCTGAGATGCTTTTCTGCTCACCATGTCTGTACAGAGTGGCTATTTGATCAAGACAGCTGTATTTAAAAATTCCAGAGTCTCTATCATTTATTTGTACATTTTATTACTTCTCCCTTGTAATGCGAGCAAAAAGTTAAACCTAATCACTTTACAGCAAACGTTCTAAACCCTTGAAGACACTAAAATATACAGCATGTACCCCGGGATTCTGTGCTTTAGTGTGTAGCTCATGGCCCTATGTCATTTAATAACAGCTCTTTATAATGAGGCCAAATAAAAATGAAAGGAGTTACTAATTAGTTCAAGACAGATCATAGGATCAGGAACAATACATGAGGAAAATTACACACAAGACAGATTACAGCCTGTTAATTTCTCTAATGCCATCAGCAGTAATCAGTTAATTATTGGCCCAGATTGAATTACTAAAATGGCATAATCATGCTGGAGAGCTGAGGCATCAGGAAAGTCAGCCTGTAATTTTGTGCTCAAATTGAGTTAGCTTGCACATTATCTTCAGGGAGTAAACAATAAACGAAAGCTAATTACATTGTTGATGAGAAAGAGGAGTCAGTGAGGTCGCTGCTGGATGCTCAGGATAAATGGATAAAATGAACGTGTTAGTCATTAATAATGAAATATTTCAGAATTGGCTACTGAGCAGTAAAACATTTCAAGACACGAAGCACTAAACGATCAGCTTGGTCTGGCAACCACCACCGTGTCAAACCACCTGGTCAAGGATTATATGATGCTTGAAAGTGTTTCATTCCTTACTTATTAGAGCTTTTATGTTAAGCATGCTACTCCGGCAGTTACGGTAATTCATAGCCCTATTGAAAAAATTTTGCATTATTGTACACTCAGTGCTTATACAAAAAAGTGCATTATAAGGTTATTTATGGAGTTTCAATTCTTCAACTTCCAGGCAGAAAATTTGTACAGATTTAGATCAGGAGTGTAACAAATGCTTCAGTATATTTATATGCATATTTTTGTGATGGCCTGAAAGTCCATGAAACCTCTGAATGTATCTTCGCCTGTTTCATAAGCTTGTTTTTCTCCCCAAAACAACCAACATGTTCCGGAAAAAAAAAATAGCTCTGAGGTTATATATGTGCCCTCACTATTTTTTTTTTTTTTTTTTTTATATCATAAAGGATGATGAAGAGAAGAAAAAAAAACCCCTCACAAATCCTTGTTTCACAGATCTGATACACTACTTATCTCTGACATTCAAGAAAAGATAATCTTGTTTATCCAGGCAGCCTGGTCTTTCTTTTTCATCTTGTGCGTTTTACCATCTCCTGGGATCTCTTGGGCAAATACTTACCTGAAACATCAAAACAACAAACACACACAGACTCAAGACTGCAAATGAACTACAATTTACACAACTGAGCTTGGAAAAAAAAGGGGGAGTGTTGTGTTTGCTTAGCATTTAAAAATGTAAACAGAATAAATATAAATATTTAAAGGGGTGTAATACTATTCCTTTATCTTATCTATCTTAAATTATATTTACCTCCATATCTCAAGCGCTCAAATTATTTCTATTCGGACTTAAACCGGAAGTGGGCATGGTCTATAACATTGCAATTTGCAACAGTAGCCATCTATTAATATTTTTCATTAAAATTTTAATATTTTTTAATATTGTTCCAGTAAGTTGTAGGTTGATCAATTTCAGAAAGATATCAGGAAACTTCATAATCTATAAAGCTGAGACATCCTCACAGTTTTGCTATGAATTCAAACAGCATCGTTTTAACATCGTTTAATTAGAAATACCTTATATTCTTTTAACCTGTTTTACCACAGGACAAAAAAATGGAATTTCATCTCTATCTGTTTTGCTGTGTCCACGTTCAGCACTGAAAGTCTTTGTCATGTCCCACCACTCAACGTTGGTCAATATGAAAGTAGACAGTCAGAGATTTAGGAATTTGCAGTTTTTCATAAGTCTTTCTGTTTTTCCCTAGCCTACTAGGGGCAATATATTCATAGAAAAGTTCCATTACAGCATACCCCCGCTTGTCAGGACGTTGGCATGAGAGCTATGATGCAGCACTCCTAGAACAGAGAAGGCAGCTTTTTTGGTGTCTTCGGATGAATAAACCAGAGCCTTAACCGTCAACACATGCAATAAACACGGCCTTCTATTATTTATGGAGAACCACAGCAAAGATATGATAATGGCCACAATTAAGAAAAATATCATGGGTGCTCTAGAGAGTCACTGGGCCACACTTGGGTACAGTAATTTGCCAGAACATGAAGACATGCACGTTGAACTGTATGCCAAGTTTCATGAGATTTCAATCTTGCTATGTGCCTCAAAAATGAAAAAAACAAAAATTAATTGATCATCTGATATTGATTCACACCCTTGGTGTTTGGACCCTCACTAGTACTCACATGCACATGTACTGATATTGCAGCAGTCTTCTAAATGAAAAATGCAGTTTACACTCCCAATCTGGATAAACTCACTAAATGCAGAGGACAGCCAAGGTCTCTGGAATTTTTGGCATTTAGTACAAAAAAAAATCTGAGGGGACTCCAGCAGAGTGAAGTGAGAAAGATGGAAGCAAGCTGAGCAATGAAAATCAGAACCAGAACAGATGGGCTTTTTCTTGTTGTAGCAACTGGAGTTGTCTCAAAATATCACAATCAAATCAAAAGGTTCTGGATGAATCGATTCAGAAATGCAAGCTATAGCAATTACAGAGTTTTCAAGGCTGAGCTGAAGTCTTATGAACTTGTAAAGACAGGTGACAAAGGAAAAAGCAGTAGTTCTGGTGAGCTGTGGGGGGCATTTATTTATTATGCCTTCATATTTCGCCTCTACTATCTCTCTAATCTCTCTAAATCTATACTGCAGTTCTTCTGGCTGATCATCCTATGATGAACCATTTCTATCTTGATGGGTGTGGTCTCTTTCAGAAAGACTCCACCCCCATTTTCAATGGAAAAGGCTTCAGTGAATGGTTTTGTGGAGGATGAATCATATTTCATGGATTTGAGACCAGATGAACACTTATGAAAGATTTTTCACCACCATCATCTAAACGCCAACTGAGGAAGCATCTTTACAAGGAATCACATTCATTCACATTCAGGTACAGTTCCAGAGATTTAATGTAGAATCATATCAATGCCACTGAAGTTCTTCTGGGTGAACTGACATAATTGCTTTACCTCGTTACATGTTTGTGTAGAACTGACCGAAGACACAACCAATGGCTTGTTAGCTAGATTAGTCTCGTGACTGCAGTCTAAAACTGAAATAAACAGAACTACTATGGAGGAATGTAATATTACATTTCTATTAAGTTACATTTTCAGAGAGGGAAAGCAGGTTACTTTTGAATAATCAAAATTTCTAGCGAGTCATTCAGTGTCAAAGTTATTACACAGACAGTTTGGGTTTATCTAGCATTAAGAAGAAAATGCAAGAAAAAATATCAAAATAATGCAGATGTCATTTAAATTGCTCTTAATAAGCATAAATAAATAAATGAATAAATTCATTAATTACTAAATTAATTAATTAGTTAATTAATGTAAAAAAAGTAAATAATTAATTAATTAAAAGGAAAAGAAAAAAAATCTAAAAATAAATAAATAAATAAAAATAAATAAATACAATTTAAAAATCCCTTTTTTCCTAGCTGTGCTTTATAGACCCTAATTTGAAAACCACTGGTCTAGAGAACCTTATCAGCTGTGAACTGTAATCACTTTTGGGCAACATACTGACATAGCTGCAGTTGGCAAGAAGTGATTTCGATGTACATGAGCAGATTTAGATTTAGAAGTGATTTCGATGTGCATGAGCAGAGGACTAAAGTAGAAGAATCTTAAAAGGTTATTATGGCCATTGAAGTGGATTCTGTAATATATATATAAATTACTAAAGGGTGCTGCAGTCTACTCAGCTCAACCCAATCTTTTTGTACGATAATTAGCACCGTTCACATTAAATTGCCAGCACTTTTAACAGAGTTTATTGGCATATATATTTGAGAAAATGTTGTGTATGGTGTGGCATCGATTTTATTCTCTTTCCTCCTCGTTCCTTTTAAACCACCAGGACAGATACTAACTGACAAACTGTCTTCCTCCAGCAGTGACCCAGCCTCAGTATGTTTTCCATGATCTGAATGAGGAAAACTGAATGTGAATGTGGTAAACAATAGACTGATATATTTATGGCATTTGGCAGGCATCCTTATCCAGAGCAACTTACAATTTATTTCATTTACACAACTGAGCAGTTAAGGGTTAAAGGTCTTGCTCAGGGGCCCAGCAGTGGCAGTCTGGTGGATCTGGGATTTTAACTTACAACCTTCTGATCAGTAATCCAATACGTTAACCACTAAGCTACCACGCCCCTGGCAGGCCTTTTAGTTATGCTGTCATAGCTAGACCTGCCAAAATCATTGCGATTACACTATACACCATTGTTTGGATTGGAGATCTGTGTCATTAAGCCATCTAGCCAGTCTGGAAGTGTGGAAGTATGGCTAGCTAATCTGTCCATGCCTAGTTTGGTCATATGTGTTGAAGTGGAGATGCTGTAAAAACTGTACTACATTTAGACACCAAACAATATACTCAGTGAAAGGAAAGTTCTGATTTGCAACCAAGCATCAAGCATTCACGATTTCATCATTAATTCCTTAAAACAAGTGGATTCATTTATCGCTGTTTGAAACACTGACATCAGCAGTAAAGTAAAGCAATGTACTTTTTTCTCTATCATCGGGAGCAAAAGTCTAAAGGTGCACAGGACACTATTTTTTACAAAAATAACACCAACTCTGCTTTCAGCCCATTTCACGGTCTGTCAAATGTCCCAGTCCGTAATGGAACGGTGTCATTTCCTGATATCGTACAGTTCTTTGTCAACAGGCTACAAGCTGTAAAAGTAGGTGGGCTTTCTGATCATAATCAGTCACGCTTCATATCACTCCGCCATGATTCGACGAGTTAAGGGCTCCCTTGAGGTGCAATTGAAGGAAATTTTCCGCTCCGCCATTAAAGCCACCGTGTCACCTCGCTTCTAACTCGATATGCTGAAGTGGCTAGGGACTAACTACTCCATGTTCTGGAAATGAAGTAGACTAGAAGGGCGCTCAAAAGGGCATTAAAAAAGAACAGCACAAAAGCCAGCGCTAATTTGTCATCCCCTCTGTGAAAGAGTCATAAAAACAGGTACAACCTTGAGTCATTACCTGAACAAGTTTGCAGGATGTTTTGCTGTGTTCTCTGAGAAAAAAACGTCGCTTCAGAACCGTCTCTGATGTCCAAAGCGCTCAGATCACGTTCCTTACTTTCATTTATTTCTCTGATATGTGGGTTTGCATATAAAAGAGCTTCTTTTGATTATATATTCCATTCACATGAGGACAGACGGCGCGTCAGACAAATGCCGCTTTCATCTCCGTCTATCAAAGTAATCTATATCCACTGTCATTAAGTTCAAAACCAATTCATTACCAAACCTCCTAACCAGATGCCAAGCATTAAGTACAAGCGACAACTACAAAATAAATACTTTGACCTTTTTATTATAATAAGTCAAGGACAGTAAATCAGTTTATTTTAATTCTTGTTCATGTAATCCAAGTTATTCATACGCATCTGCTGACTCATGCGCTAAATTTTACATCACATGTTAGAGGCGAAATCGTGTACAAAGCATCAGTGTTCCATATAATAATGTGAACACTGATTAAATTTGGCTTCCACGAATCTAACTCCCACACACAAAATCTTCATCTATTATTCGCACGGATAGACGTGGCATTTTTGTGAAAGCTGTATGATACGCCATTCTCTCTGACATCCCAAAGGCGCCATTGTTGCTTTTTTTTTTTTTTTTTTTCCTCTCCAAAGTATCAGCATCTACATGTTTTCCAATGGAGTTTGAGCCTGAGGCAATCAGCTGTCAGCTCACGAGCTCTGGTGCCAGTCTGGGGCTCTAAAACCCTGCCACTGAAATGTGACAGCTCCAGTTTGAAGCTTGGCCAAAATTCAGTCAGTTCTACCACTATGGCGGTAATAAGCTTTTACACTTCTTTTACTTTCGGCTGCTGCATTTTCCTCCAATCCTCGACTCATGAACATGGAAATAACTTCTTACCAAAATCATCTGCGGTTAATACAAAAAACACCTGCATGCTGTCCAGAAATGATTACAGTGGCCGGTTGTAGAAGTTTTCTAGATCAGTGGCTCTCAAATTGGGGTCTGTGAAGCTTAATCAGAGGGGTGTGGGATTGTGTAATGTCAGATCTGAAGAAATCACAATATAGCTATCCTCGACTACCCAGAGTTAGTTAGCTAATTATAGGATAAGGTAATTCTCTATTTGCCCCTCTGTAGGGAAATGTACCTAGTTACAGTGGCAGAGGGATAGATGCTAAAAAAAAGAAAAAGAAAAAAAGATGATTTCATCAATATCAATTTTAATGGGTTCGGCACAAATATAACAAATAACCGTCTGAAAGGAAGCAGAGATATTCTTACCAGCCCACCGATAGATAGATAGATAGATAGATAGATAGATAGATAGATAGATAGATAGATAGATAGATGACATCAAAGACAGATGGATAGATAGATAGATAGATAGATAGATAGATAGATAGATAGATAGATAGATAGATAGATAGATAGATAGATAGAGCATTAGGTTACATGAACTTTTTTGCTTTTGTCTTTACAAGTTTTGAGGAAAAAAATTGATCTCAAATTTTCAGAAAAGTAACTTAATTTTACTTGTAAGTTCAAAGAAAGCAGGTAAATTTTCATTTTTAAGTTTAACCATCTTGAAATGTCATAGACTGTACACACTTGATCAAAACCAACAATTTTTTAGACTGTTTATACTTATTATCCATTTATAGTTCCACTCAGTGATACGGAAAATCCGTGAAACAAGCTCCTTACTTTCAACAAGCTATAAACATTTCCTCAAGTCACTTCCTCACCACTTTTTCACTTAATCATAAAGTTAGTAATAAGACAAAAAAAAAAAAATCACAGCTGCTCATGCTCTCTTTCCTGAAGACTTTACAAAAAGGACTGATACTGGACACTCCTTCCAAAAATATTATATAAACATTTTACGAAACACTTCCTGTCAACAAACACACACTTTTTTTAATCTATATTTGAAGAGTCCACTTTACAAGTCCTTGTGTGTGTTACTATAGAAATGAATACGTTCTGTGAGGCAGATTTCTTACCAGTTTTTAGACTTAACTCTTGAATTTGCTGTGGTGTGCTTTCAGGACACTCCTAGAAGATTCTCATAGAGACTGATTTCTCTTTGTAGGTCATACCTATCCATTTTTAATACTGAAAATCTTCAATAAACTATAAATGTTAACTAGTTGATAGTGTGCCAACTCATTTAATATAAATATAAAATGCTTTTATGGTCATAACCTTTGAGGTCATGTTGCAGTGAACCTCTAACCCTGTCCTATACAAAAGTCATGAGGAATTAGTATTTCCTTTTTCAAAGAGCCATTTTATAGTGAATCACCAGTAACATTTCTTTTTACCATTAACAAAATATATCATGGCATACCTTAGAAAGCTTTACACTGTGGTTTTCTGGGAGAACATCACACATTGTAAAAGCATCATTTGGTAATGGGGTGTGACCGGTTGTGGTAGAATGCACAAAAATGGGCAGGGGATTTAGTGGCATTGAGAATAACGACAGCTGACTACAAAGTTGTGACAAATTGTTTGATTAAAATCTGAACATGTGAAAGCCTCTGTGGCAAAAGATGAAGCAAAACTCAAGAGACAGATAGCTACAAAGCTACAGTAATGCCATGTAGTATATTTTCTTAATCACAAGTCTATCATAAAAGGATATAAAGAATATATATCACACATCTTTTATAAAAATGCAGCTGAAAAATCATTTCATACAGTGTGACAAGTAATAATCTAAAAAGGCTGCCGATATCACAGACTAAAACCGGCTTTGGACTGAGGTGACAACGTTGACATTTAACTGTGGTCTCACAGTGTGAGCAGCTTTGTGTTACATTTTCACAGCAGTCATGCAGCGCGAGCAGGAGTCAGGCGACAAGGTTCCTCTCGTTATACAGTGCAAACCTGGCATTAGAGCAGGACTGTGGAGTGTTTACATCCGTCTCAGCTTACTCAAAGAGCATCTGATGGGTTTGTATCAGACACAGCAGGTGTGAATTCCTAAAATACAACATCACAGTGCCAAAGATTAAAGATAAAACCTGTCAAAAGTGTACGGATAATTGGATTGAAATAATCTTGAAGTGATTAAAACACCTGAGAAAATGAATGAAGTTAAGTAGGCTTTATTTATATACATTATTGCACAGTGACATTCTTTCTTCACATATCCCATCCTTGGAAGGTTGGGGTCTGAGCGCAAGGTCAATCTTGGAGCAGGGGAGGTTTTGGGACCTTGCTTAAAGGCCCAATAGTGGCAGCTTGGCGGTGCTGGGGCTTAAACAGTCAACACCTGCATCGGTCATACACCTGGTAAGCATGATTTGTGTTCATTTTTTCATTTCATTGTCTGTACCGCTTATCTGATCTACACTCGGGTCACAGGGAGCCTGTGCCTATCTCAGGCGTCATCGGGCATCAAGGCAGGATACACCCTGGACAGAGTGCCAACCCTTCGCAGGGCGCGCACACACACACACACACAAGGCAATTTAGAGACTCCAATCAGCCTAGAATCACGTCTTTGCACTGTGGGAGGAAACCGGAGCACCCGAAGGGAACTCCACACACACGGGACTCGAACAGGACTCAAACCCAGGATGCTGGAGGGGTGAGGCGAAAGTGCTAACCACTAAGCCACCGTGCCGCCCTGATTTGTGTTCAAATCAGGAAAAAAAAATGGACATTGTCTCAAAGCAGCTTTACAGAACATAAGAAATGTTAGACAAAAAGTTCAAGCTTAATATTAGACTTATATTTAAATATGATTTTGTATTAATCCATAATCTCTAATGAGCAAGCCTGAGGCGACTGTGGTGAGGAAAAACTCCCTTAGATGGTAAGAGGAAGGAAACTTGAGAGTACCAGACTCAAAAAAGGAACCTCATCCTCATTTGGGTGACATCAGAGTGTCTGATTGTAACTGATAAACACCAGACACTATGATTATGAATACTGTCCTTTCTACAGTCATATACAGTCAGTTGGATTTGTGTAAACAAAAGCTCCTGAGTAACTCATAAATTAGGTCAACACCTGAGTTCATTATAGATTCAACACCAGCTCCTCCATGCTGAAGGATTCAGATGCTCAATGATGAAGATACAGCAGATGTAGAATGTTATTTTGTGTATTGATTAGCAGGTAGTTGTTCTCAAAGTACTTTTGTGTGTAGTTTTCTATATATTTTTTATTTCACCACATCATCCATCCATCCATCCATCCATCCACCTTCTATACTGCTTGTCCTACACAGGGTCACAGAGAGCCTGGAGTACAGGCACACATGGCACAATCACACACTCACACCCCCATTCACACACTAATGACAATTTAGCCATCCCAATCAGCCTATAACCGATTGTTTTTGGAAGGGAGGAAGAAACTGGAAGACCTGGAGGAAACCCACAAAGCACAGGACGAACATAAAAACTCCAAACACCTACAAGGTGGGAAAACCTTTAGGTCTGAAGCAAATGTACCTTAGTTTAGGTTACCCACTAAGCCACTAGTGCTCTCCTGAAAAAAAAAAAAATATATTATATATATATATATATATATATATATATATTATATATATACATAATTTTTTTTTTTTTTTTTTCAGGAGAGCACTAGTGGCTTAGTGGGTAACCTAAACTAAGGTACATTTGCTTAGACATTAAGGTACATATATATATATATATATACACTATATTGCCAAAAGTATTCGCTCACCTGCCTTGACTCGCATATGAACTTAAGTGACATCCCATTCCTAATCCATAGGGTTCAATATGACGTCGGTCCACCCTTTGCAGCTATAACAGCTTCAACTCTTCTGGGAAGGCTATCCACAAGGTTTAGGAGTGTGTTTATGGGAATTTTTGACCATTCTTCCAGAAGCGCATTTGTGAGGTCACACACTGATGTTGGACGAGAAGGCCTGGCTCTCAGTCTCCGCTCTAATTCATCCCAAAGGTGTTCTATGGGGTTGAGGTCAGGACTCTGTGCAGGCCAGTCAAGTTCATCCACACCAGACTCTGTCATCCATGTCTTTATGGACCTTGCTTTGTGCACTGGTGCACAGTCATGTTGGAAGAGGAAGGGGCCAGCTCCAAACTGTTCCCACAAAGTTGGGAGCATGGAATTGTCCAAAATGTCTTGGTATGCTGAAGCATTCAGAGTTCCTTTCACTGGAACTAAGGGGCCAAGCCCAGCTCCTGAAAAACAACCCCACACCATAATCCCCCCTCCACCAAACTTTACACTTGGCACAATGCAGTCAGACAAGTACCGTTCTCCTGGCAACCGCCAAACCCAGACTCGTCCATCAGATTGCCAGATGGAGAAGTGCGATTCGTCACTCCAGAGAACGCGTCTCCACTGCTCTAGAGTCCAGTGGCGGCGTGCTTTACACCACTGCATCCGACGCTTTGCATTGCACTTGATGATGTATGGCTTGGATGCAGCTGCTCGGCCATGGAAACCCATTCCATGAAGCTCTCTGCGCACTGTTCTTGAGCTAATCTGAAGGCCACATGAAGTTTGGAGGTCTGTAGCGATTGACTCTGCAGAAAGTTGGCGACCTCTTCGCACTATGCGCCTCAGCATCCGCTGACCCCGCTCCGTCAGTTTACGTGGCCTACCACTTCGTGGCTGAGTTGCTGTCGTTCCCAAACACTTCCACGTTCTTATAATACAGCTGACAGTTGACTGTGGAATATTTAGGAGCGAGGAAATTTCACGACTGGATTTGTTGCACAGGTGGCATCCTATCACAGTTCCACGCTGGAATTCACTGAGCTCCTGAGAGCGACCCATTCTTTCACAAATGTTTGTAAAAACAGTCTGCATGCCTAGGTGCTTGATTTTATACACCTGTGGCCATGGAAGTGATTGGAACACCTGATTCTGATTATTTGGATGGGTGAGCGAATACTTTTGGCAATATAGTGTATATATATATATAAACTTTCACATCTCATTATAATGTCTGCTAGGCCTTTTCATAAAGATGTGAAATCTTAAAGCACCCATCAATATAGGGGTTTTCAGTAGCTTTATATGAAAGCACCGATATTTTCTTTACAGCTGTTGTGCCTGTGTGATTGAAGAGTTCCTGTATGCATCAAGCAAGGATGCTGCCATAACTACAAAAGGTTGACAAGAGGAAAAACTCAAGCAAAGTCCCGGCAGTGACAACGGACTGACTGGCAGGTGAAGGAGAAATGCAAAATACTAACTGCAGCATAGCTTCATTGCACGCTGCAGAGGAACAGAAAAGACAGTTGTGAAAGCGGCAGTTTGGAGATGTGATGAGAGACTTGACAGGATTTTATTCATCGCCTGCAGTCCTGGATGCTGTTAAGTGAGTTAGAATCGCAATATGATGACCTGCAATTTTTGAGTCACGGCACAGCGCTGAAGCAATCTTTTGATTTGAGCTAAGTGAATTGCACATTGTTAAAGACAGCAGGCTTGCCTTTCTGGTGTGCAACTGACTTGTGTTGAAAGAAAAAAAAATGGGTTGCGGTGAAAATGAAGGTGCATCAGGACATAACAGAGACTGAAATATGCTGAAAAATGCCAGAAAATATTTATATAATAGTGCAAAAATGTCATTTTTTTTTTATTAAATAATGAAACATGAAAATGATTTTCCATTAAAGTTTTTGACAAGTAAGCCTTTCTCTTCAGACCATCTTCACAATGGAATTTTAATTGTACCACTAAAAGCCTTTTTTTTTTTAGCAAGAAGGTAAACATATAAATTTTTATTTATAGCATTTCCATAAATAAATTTAGATTTTTTTTTTTTATTTCAAAATTTCCAAAAAAAAAACCTCATAAGAATATTAGCAATCACAACTGTAAAGCTTAATTGTAATAGCACTTATAAACAATTAAATGAAAATAAAAAACAAACAAACAAACAAACAAACAAATAAATAAATAAATAAATACCTTTGTTTATTTTATTTTATTTTTGTTTATTTAAAAATTCACCTACAGCACCTTGCCCTAAAGTGCCTAAAGTCAAAATACTAAAGTCAAATATTTCTGTACCTGTTCCTTAGTGTTATGGACACCTATCTGATACATCTGTGGAAAAAAATGAGCTAGTTTTGGAAATATTCTAATTTTAATTTTGTAGTTCTATGAAACTATAAACATTCCTTCTATAATCATTTCTGTTAAAACAGTCCATTTTCTGATTATTCAAAACTAGTCACATCTTCATGTCTGCCCAGTTAAATGCTCTGTAACATGTGAGCCCCGCCCACAGAGAACAGTCTTGCTAGCTTGCTTAGCTCAAAGCATGGTTCCACAGTCTACAGTTCCTGTTAGTGGGTGGGATATATTAGGCAGCAAGTGAACATTTTGTCCTCAAAGTTGATGTTAGAAGCAGGAAAAATGGACAAGTGTAAGGATTTAAGTGAGTTTGACAAAGGGCCAAATTGTGATGGCTAGACCACTGGATCAGAGCATCTCCAAAACTGCAGCTCTTGTGGGGTGTTCCCGGTCTGCAGTGGTCAGTATCTATCAAAAGTGGTCCAAGGAAGGAACAGTGGTGAACCAGCAACAGGGTCATGGGCGGTCAAGGCTCATTGATGTACGTTGGGAGCGAAGGCTGACCCGTGTGATCTGATCCAACAGACGAGCTACTGTTGCTCAAACTGCTGAAGAAGTTAATGCTGGTTCTGATATAAAGGTGTCAGAATACACAGTGCAGGACGGGTCAGGGCTGTTTTAGCAGCAAAAGGGGGACCAACACAATATTACATTATGTTATGCTTGATCGGTGTAGTGAGCATAGATGCTCCCTGATTTTTGCTGTGCATTGTGAGAAAGAGAGAGAGCTCTTAGTTGACACACTGATCAGTGCCCTGTCAAGTGAACTAGGGAGCCGATTGAGACAAAGCCTACATAAATGCATTTCAACACAGTGTCACTGACACTATTTCAGAAAGGAACGCTTCAACATACAGTGCAGTAAAGATGCCATTTCACAGAGACTTGAAAATTGAGCAGAAGGTCTGCCAGCATTCTGGATCTGCAGTGTTTAAAGTTATCCAAGACTAATTCTATTTAAGTCTACCCAAGAATAGCTCTCTAGGAATCTTCTCCAGAGATAAGAGACTCATGAAAGTTTTAAAAATAACCAAAAGTGAGTGAACTGTGTGTGAAATCATTCAAAATGTCTTCAGAATATAGCACAGAGCACCTCATAAATCCTAACATCACTGATAATCAGCAGCTGTGCTCTAAAGGAACAAAATAAATCTGGTGTGTTTTAATGCCAGTACTCTTTCCAGGCCTGTGTGGAAGCCGACTTGGCTCTCGCTGATTACAGCAACCACATGAATAACTTTCTTCCAGGCAACACAGGCCTGTTGAATTTTTTCCCCCACCAACGATCCAAGAGCAAGAGTTAACGCTTTAGAGCCCAGGAATCAAACCCAGGCCTCAGCAATTAGAGCAGGATCCTGCCACTAGACCACCAAAAGGCTTATATACTTACACTTACAAAGACTTATATAATTCAGGACGTTGTTGCTGTTCTTCTTCTTTCACTTGCTCCCTGTTTGGGGTCGCCACAGCGGATCATTTGGTCCTCATGTTTTGATTTGGCACAGGTTTTACACCACATGCCCTTCCTAATGCAACCCTCCCATTTATATCCAGGCTTGAGAGTTAACTCTTTAGTGGCTGGGTTAGCACCCTGCCTGGGAATCGAACCAGGAGGCTAGAGTCATATAATTCAGGATACAAATTTTAAATTTAGAAATTTCTCCCAGAGGAGACGGTGGTGAGGAAAAAATCACTGAGACGATATGAGTAGAAAAACCTCAAAAAATGGAACCTCATCCTCATCTGGGTGACACAGGAGAGTGTGATTATCACTGATAGAGACTTGAGTGCAAATCTGTACATATGAACTTCATCCACAGCCATCTTTCTTGTTTCTAAATGGTATCATCCACAGCGATCTCACGTATCTCCAGACTGTCCATGTGACATCCTCAGCCTGCCACCTTCATTTGATGAGACTCCAACTATTGGAGAGTTTGATAAAGCTAAAAGCAACAATACCTGTGATACTTCAGCAAAGTGAATTGTTAAATGAGAATTGTTAAATGAGAAAGTGTGGGAAAATCCAAACTTGGTGATCTAACACCATCAACAAGGGATTCCAGTGAATTTTAACACTTTATGTTGCTTTACTTACAGCTGTACAGAAGTAAACATCCACTTTTCTCTGCTGCATCCACACTCACTCCATGCTATCTAATGCACTTCATTTAAAATCAAATCGCTGACTTTATACAGTATATAAAGTGTCTTGTAACCTAAATACCTTCCGTATTTCCTACCATAAGTTTATTCATCCTTCTTTCCACCTGTCCTTCTGTCTCCAATTCATACTTTCCATCTCTCATTGCTTCCTTCATTTTCCTAAAAAAATAATTAGACAGAATAAAACAAGCACTGTGGTACATCGATCACATGCACCTTAATACAGACCACTAGGATATTAGAATGTAAAAGGTGTCCGAAAAAATGGGTGGAAGAAGTGTGTCCTGAGCTCCAGAAAACCTCTTAGTGCTCAAATCTGATATAAGTATTGGTTAAAAAAATAAAATAAAATAAAATAATTTGTCTAATTTGTATGATTGATTCTGGGATTCAAGTATTACGTAGAAACATACATCAGTATTGGTACTCGTAATTTGCTTGGGCAATAAATAAATTACATGCACATATATAAAAAACAAATAAAAAAACTAAAAAAAAATGTAAAAAATAAATAAAATAAAATTAATTTAAATTAAAATGAATTTATTCTGTGATTCAAGTAATACATAAAAACTCAAATTGATATCAAAAAGTACCTGTAATTTGGCTGGAAGAAAAACAAACAAACAAACATTTTTTCATTCCATTGTCATGTACCGCTTATCCAATCTATCCTCGGGTCAGGGGGAGCCTGTGCCTATCTCAGGTGTCATCGGGCATCAAGGCAGGATACACCCTGGACAGAGTGCCAACCCATCACAGGGCACACACACTCTCATTCACTCACGCAATCACACACTATGGACAATTCAGAGACTCCAATCAGCCTAGAAGCAGGTCTTTGGACTGTGGGAGGAAACCGGAGCACCCGGAGGAAACCCATCAAGCAAACTCCACACACTGCATCCCTGCTTGTTAGCCCTCACTACTCTGTACTTCTAGCTCCTTAGCAGTGTTACTCATCCTGGTCCGTGTTTATTTATTTCTAGCACTGTTCTCAGCTGGTTGCTGCTCTCCGCTGTTGACCTTTACCTGAATGTCTGGATATCAATTATGCATTAGAGCTTGGTGCTTTCATCTGCCTGGGTTTTAAACTCAGCCATGCACTCTGTCTTTCTACGATTAAAGGTAATAAACTCTGAGTGCTCTGAGCACACACTTGTATGTACAGCTCTGGAAAAAAATAAGAGACCACTGCAAAATAATCAATTTCTTGGTGTTTCATTTTTTGTGAACTGCTGACA
This sequence comes from Hemibagrus wyckioides, assembly GCF_019097595.1. Lineage (NCBI taxonomy): Eukaryota > Metazoa > Chordata > Actinopteri > Siluriformes > Bagridae > Hemibagrus > Hemibagrus wyckioides. The sequence continues at coordinate 6,636,290 of NC_080715.1, read as the reverse complement.
ATATTTCTCCTAAATTCAAAATAGAACTATTGTTATTTAGAGTGTATATTTAAAGGAAATGACAACAAAATAACCCAAGATCATGCAGTATTTGCAGAGCTTTAATAACTCAAATAAAACAAAATGCAAATCATTTGTAAACAAATTGTGTTACTGCTTTGGCTAAATAACATTAAGAGATCAGTATTTGGTGGAATAACCCCGATCTGCATGCGTTTTGGCTCCATGATCTCCACCAGTTTCTCACATTGCTGTTGGGGAACTTTATACCACTCTTTTTTGCAAAAATAAGCAAACAGCTCAGCTTTGCTTGATGGTTTGTGACCATCCATCTTCCTCTTGATGACATTCCAGAGGTTTTCAATAGGGTTCAAATCTGGAGATTGGGCAGTGGTCTCTAAGTTTTTTCAGAGCTGTATATCCTGAAGATCACATATATCACCTTGCAAAAGTATTCACAATCCCTGAACTTTTATATATAATGTTTTATCCTGGTATTGAATTAGGGAGTGTACAGTACATCAGGAATCTACTCAAAATAATGAAAGCTGAATGTAGTTTTGAAAAAAAAAAAATTATATATAAAGAAAAGTTTGATTGCATAAATATTAATAGTTTTTTAAGCCGGGTGCAGCCTGTTCCACCAGAAGGCACAATTAATTGAATAGAGCGTGTGAAAAGGTGCTGTACTTGACTCAAGTTCATTATTCAAACATTTGACCTCAGAGAAGAAAAAAAAAAGAAAAGAAAATGCCCCGTCAACTAGGACTAAATACAGCTCTGGTTACTGACTGTGGGTGAAAAGTGAAAGGCTACATGTTGAAATTCGCAACAATTTAGACAGCTAGAGAGTAAATACTAGTATATACAACATAACTTATTTAAAAGTTAAGGAGTGATGCTTTGTTTACTGTTGATGACAGATTTTTTTATTCCAGATTTTTTTCCTACTCTGAGGACGAAAATTCCAAAATTAGTTGAGCTGAGCATAGAATCATTCAACAATCATTCAATTAACTGTGTTTTCTTATAGCAACATCCACCAGTTTATGGGTTTTAAAATAGCAGTGCATACTTATGCAGTCACAACTTTTACTTTAATTCAGTACCATGTAGTACCATCTATAGTGTAGAATCCCTAATTCAGTACCATGTAGTACCATCTATAGTGTAGAATCCCTAATTCAGTACCATGTAGTACCATCTATAGTGTAGAATCCCTAATTCAGTACCATGTAGTACCATCTATAGTGTAGAATCCCTAATTCAGTACCATGTAGTACCATCTATAGTGTAGAATCCCTAATTCAGTACCATGTAGTACCATCTATAGTGTAGAATCCCTAATTCAGTACCATGTAGTACCATCTATAGTGTAGAATCCCTAATTCAGTACCATGTAGTACCATCTATAGTGTAGAATCCCTAATTCAGTACCATGTTATAACAATACAAAATGTGGAGATGTGGATACTTATGCAATATATATAAGTAAATCTGTGATTGCATAAGTATTCATACCCCTCATTTTGTTGTATTGTAACATGGTACTGAATTAGGGATTTTTTTTATAGCATGAATCTATACCATAGCATGAAGTCTGATTTTTTCCCCCCAATTATATAATATTATTATTTTGTATTGGTTCATAACACACTATATTTTTAATTCAGAACCACATTCTAACTATATAAAATGTGAAAAGAGGGAGTGAATACTTATGCAACTTCATTGATCCCCTACACCCAACTTTATGCTTTGTGGTGTAGATTCCTCCTGTTGTGAATTCACCAAAGCAGACCAGGGGACTCGGAAGTAGTGTTCAGCAGGAATGTTTTATTGTAGATCCGAACACACTGCGGTGGTGCTGTAGTCACCAAGTCCAGTGAAAAGAAACTTGCATTACAGTTTTAAAGGCCTTAAGTGGGCAGGCCTTGAAGGTGTGACAATACAAAAGCCTTGAGGTGATACTCCCCCAAGGGGAGGCAGGCCTCACAGGTGTTGATTCCCTGGTATGCTAATGCAAATGCTTAGAGGTGATACTCTTAAACAAAGGATTGAATGGAAGATCCCCAGAGTTGGCCCCAACTGATTTGATCACTACTTGGTGGTGAGAGCTGGGATATGTAAATTATTATTCAAAGAGAAATGTATGTTACAGTAGATTCTAGAGTGACCTCAAAATATGTTTTTCTACACTGCCATACTGTATATCCGTAATTTACTTTTACGGCATTTGGCAGACGCTTTTATCCAGAGCAACTTACAATTTATCTCATTTTATACAACTGAGCATTTGATGGTTAAGGGCCTTGCTCAGGGGCCCCAGCAGTTCAAACCCACAACCTTCTGAAAAGTAGTCCAACACCTTTAGCACTAAACTACCACATCCTCATAAAAATTTAGTTTCATGTTGTAACAATACAAAATGTGAAAAAAGTTCAAAGGGGGTGAATACTTATGCAAAGCTCCTCATGCTAGACATGCTAAAGATGGTCAATGTGAAAGGGCAATAAAATGAAGTATTGTAATTAACATTGAAATGGGCTATAAAGAAAATGAAGAGTTGTTACGGGTTTTATAAAGGCACAGGCCGAGGGCTTCTTAAATAAATGATGACGATCGCTAATTAAACGAGACATTCAGCCCAAAACCCATTCCCTAAATCCTGAACAGATGCAGTTCCGAGGAATTTATACAACATTACCAAAAATTCTGCCTGCAAGTGGATTCACGCCGGCTCTGTGGTTTGGGACGGCATTAAATATTGAGTCTGAAAGGTTAGCCATTGGATATTAAATAATTAATTTCATAATGTTTCTTTAACAACTTGTGGGAAATGGGCCAAAAAAAATATAAGCCAAGCTGAGAAAAAAAAAGTAAGAATGAGACATTAGGTAAGAAATAAAACACAATAGGGTGTGATTTTAGGAAAATAATCAGTGGTTATGTTTTTCCGTTAACCACATGCCCCAAAGTGGTTTGTTCCACCGCAATTAATAATGATTATTATATTAACTGGATGAAGCTAGTTTCCATAGCAACTACAAACAGTTGTTCCCTCAAGAACCACTTACTTTTCTCTCTCTGTGATAATAAATCTAAAACACTCCTTTACATGCAGCCAAGAAACTAGTACATGAGGCTATTCCATCACTGACACTGGAGACTCCTTCCATAAATATTCCAGAAACACCTCCTTATATTCTAACTATCCCTCATTTCTTCCCTCTTACCTTCTATCCTTTATTTCATCAGTCATTCGGTCCCTCATTCCTTCTTCCATCCTTCATTTCATCATTAGTTGACACTGATTGATTTATTCGTTCTTTCTCTCCATCCTTCCTCGATTTTATCACTCCTTCTGTCCCTCATCCTTCATCATTCCCTCCATCTCTCATACTTTCTGTCTTGCCTACCATCTTTTATTTCATCATTCCTTCCATCTCTCATTCTTTCTGTCGTTCCTACTATCCTTTATTTCACCATTCCTTTTGTCCTGCATTCTTGCTATACTTCTTTATTTCATTATTCCTTCTGTACCACATTCTTTCCTTCCTTCATTCTTTTCCTTCCTTTATTTCAACATTCTTTCTGTCTGATTCCTTTTCCCACATTCTTTCTCTTTCTTCCATCCTTTATGCCATCAGTCATATTACCTCATTCTCTCATTCCTTTTGTCCCTCATTCTTTCTGTCCTTCTTTCCTCTAGTCATTGCAATCATTGCATCCCTCATTCCTCCCATCCTTTACTTCATCACCTTTTTTATCAGTCCTTCTGTCTCTTGCTCGTTCTGTCTTTTATTCTTTCCATCATTCCTTTATTCATCATTTATTCCACCCTATATTCTTTTTGTACTTCCTTTATTTCATGTGTTCCATGTCTCATTCATTGTCTTTCCTTCCGAACCTTTATAACAAAGTTTCATCAGTCCCTCTGTCTCATATTCCTCCTCTCCCTCCAGTCATTTACTTCATCCCTGCATCATTCACTCTTTCCTTCTCTCCTTTCTTCCATCATTCATTCCACACTATATTCCTTTCCTCATTTTATCCCATCCTCTTTATTTCTACCATCCTTTTCCTTCATCATTTCTTCGGTCTCTTAATTCGATTTTAGAGGAATATAATCTGTTTAGTCATTGATTATTTTTCACGCCACCATGTTTTATTTCTTACTTCACTTCACAAATGTTCTTACTTGTTAAATAAAAATGTTTGGTTTAATCCATTTATTATTATTAGATTATGTTTAGTCTCTGCGACAGAAGTCCATGTGGATTAGTTGTTACCATAGAAAAGATAACGGAGTGTTTTAATATAGACGTGTGATTTGCGGCTGCAGTAATATTAAAGCTGATGTTATAGAAAATGAACGAGAGTCGAGAACGGACAATTCATCTGCATTGTGTTGTGTGCAATGTTGTGTAGGAAATGTTGCCGTGTTGGCTTCGTTTGTAAAATGATGCTGCTTCTCGATTAAAGGGAAAGTCTGCAGAAAGAGTTCTCGCTAAGCCACAATATTAATTAATACTCTTTAAGTGACTCTCAAGACAAAGACTAATCACCACAGAAGAATATTCTGCATCGTCCACACAGCAGCTGCTGATTTCAGCGCCGTTATTACAAACCAATCGTTATCTTCATGACAATGTGTCACACCCCCTGCATGCGACACTGGAATCGTACCGGAGCACGGTCATCCGTAGACTGAGACCACCTAAGACAGCCACAGAATGCCACAGGAGGTCTTTCCGACCAGTGGCCATCAAACTCTAACTCCTCCCCTTTCAGTAGGGAGCAGAGCTGACCCAATGAACACTGACTGTATCAAAATTTCACAATAAATACAATGTACCCTAATATAATACCATGTGCAATATTATACCATGATACCATGTGCAATATGTTCTTTTGGACATTTTGTATATATAGAATATTTCATTTGTTTTTCATTTATATTTATTTTTCTTGTACTCTGAAGCAAACTCTGGCAAAAGAATTTCCTTTGGGATTTACCTTACTGACAGAAAGTGAGACGTGAGGAGACGTGAAGAGAAACAAAGTTTCTTCTGTTGCAAATGTTCAGTTAATGGACGTGAGATTTCTCACGCACAGCATCACACGGCTAATTTCATAGAATTATAACATACTGTAACATCAAGGACGATCCAGTGAGCTGAGACAGATGGCTAACCTGAGCTCTGAAACGTCTCCTCTGGGATCAGTGACTACACAACAAATTACTTCTGAGAATATCGACACAAAAACACAACAAACTGCAGGACAGGAAGCCGAGCGACGTGACGCAGCGACATAGTTAGAAAGAGCCGTATTAAGTGTGGCAATCGTGACTCCTTTTATTCATCCCTTTATTTATCTATTATTCAATTTATTCAGTCCTTTAGTCCATCATTCATTCAACACCTCATTCCTTATGTTCTCACATTTCATTATTCCTTCTGTCTCATTCCCTCCACCATGCATCCCGTCCTTTATCATTCATTCCTTCAGTCACTTAGTTCATCCCTCATTCCATTCCTCATGTTACTTCTTCTGACCCTCATTCCATCGTTCATTTATTCTATCCTTTATTTCACCACTCCTTCCATTGTTCATTCCTTGTCCTTCCTTTCATTATTCCTTCTTGCTGTTCAAGACCATTCTCCTTCCTTTATCACTCTATTCCTTCTTTCATTCACTCCATTATTCATTCCATCCTGTATTTCATCATTCATTCATCCATCCATCCATTCAGCTCACATCACCCCACCCTTTTATCACTTTGTCCGTTATCATTCAAACACTCATTCATTTTGTCCTTTATCACTCCTTCCACTGTTCATTCCTTGTCCTTCCTTCCATCCTTTCATTATTCCTTTTTTCACTGTTTTTCCTTCCTTAATCATTCTATTCCTTCTTTTATTCACTCCACCATTCATTCCATTCTTTATTTCATAATTTATTCATTCAGCTCATGTCATTCTATCTCTCAAGTCACACTTTCATCACTCTATCCTTTATCATTCCTTCAATCACTCATTCATTTTGTCCTTTATTTATCACTCCTTCCACTGTTCATTCCATCTCCTCCCTTCCATCCCTTCCTTATTCCTTCTTTCACTGTTCCTGTCCTCTGTCCATCCTTTATTTCATCATTCTGTCCATCCATCCCACATTCTTTCCTTCCATCCCTCCTTCATTTCCATCTTCCTGTTCATCTATTTTATTCCATCAGTCTCTTGCTCCTTCTGTTCTTTAGATTACTTCATTCCTTCTGTCTCTCATTCCTTCCATTCTCTATTTCATTATTCCGTAAGTTTCTCATTCCTGCTATTGTTTTTTTAAAAATCATCACTCCTTCCATTCCTCAGCCGTTCGATCTCGTGTGCTTAGTTGGTTGTCTGCATTTAGATTGGTTTCATTTATTGTTAAAATAGCTTGAAAACTTCAGTCAGTCATGTCTAACTGGGACACAAAGAAAAAACAGAATGTTTTGGAAATTTAAACCCAATGAAAAGTGCGGGCTTTTCAATGTGATTAAAGCTGTATGCAAAAAATCTCTCACAGACAAGATGATTTACGGCATCATTGTCCAGAGCAAACTTGCATTTATATTATTTATATCATGTAGCTGGGCAGTTGAAGGTTAAGGGCTTTGCTCAAGGGCCCGGCAGTGGCAGTTTGTTGTTCCTGGGATTTGAATTCCCAACTTTCCAACCAATAAACTCCCTCCATTGTGTCATAACATTGAAGAATCACCTGCTGTTCTGCTTTTCCATGACCAGAGGAGTTACCTTACAGAAACCTGCTGCCAATGTGAAGACATTCTGCACCATTAAATTGCTTATTGATTAAGATTAATTAACCCTAAAGTGTGACAAAGTACAATCTGTAATTTCTTAAACCTACCCAAAAATGACTGCAAATAACAATGACAATTCCCTGAGTGTCAGTTTCAACCCAGGTTATTTCTTTAAATGTAAAAAAAAAAAATACAGTGTTTAAATATATTTTTAATAAATGTCTCGTTAATTCGTTAAAATAAATATTTCCTAAATCAAAACTTCGAGTGGAAAAAAAAAAAACTGTGGAAAGTGTTATTACCCAATTTCATGCAATATTACCCAATTTCATCCTGAGTACAACCCCCTGGAATATTTTTTTTTTTTTACAGAAGTCCAATCAGGACGTCTTCAGAATACAGATGAGAGTTTTACAGGCCTCATAGCTCTCGGCTCTACAGATTCCCCGCAAACTGAAAAGGAAAGAACTTTTGCTTTAATCCCAAACTAGGCAATCAGAAAATCAATGACGCAGGACTTATGATATTTCAACGGGCCATTAAGGTCTCCAGCATGGACAGCCCCAGGAAGCCTGTGATTGCCAAAGGGTATAAATTCTAGGGCTCTAAATAATGGCTGCACCTAGGAGCCTCTGCTATAATGAGATTTATCTCCCATGAGTCACGTCTTATGTCCTTCAACTTGTGTTTGGAAGTCAAAGGCACGATGCGGTGCCATGCTGATTTAGGCTACAGGACCAGAATGCCAAACCTTCACTCCCATCGCCTGGACACAGTCCTCAGTAATGAGGCCAAATCAGCATAACGAGCAAAGGCAATTAGGTTCATTCCCTGTGCATAAGCATGTGAGGTTATCTCACAGTCAGTCCTCATCAGTAAGTTTCAATTCTCAAGTGATGCCATAATTATAAATTGACTGCTTAATTTTAGCATTGTCTTAAAGAAAAAAATATATATAATATATATGTGTGTGTGTGTTTTATATTTCTTTTTAACAACGAATGGAGGCATCCAGCCAAGACATGTTTACTGGTTTTGGTGTTTAACCCTTTTTTATGAGTGCACTGGCTTTCCATTCTTCTGGCGAAACAGAATCAGACATCAGTATAAAGAAATGAATGATGTTCTGGCTGTGAGTCTGATATAAAATGAGTCAGGGCACTGTTGGCTTCCAGTGTGTTTTAGATGTGTGTTTTTCCCTCTGTTGGAGAACCTTACACAGAATTTTAGTGGTTGAAGATAACACCTTCGAATTTTAGCTGCTTATGAACAAACACTTGGGGCATCTCAGAGAGAAGAAATGGATTTGATATCAACATTTATTTTGAAGATAGAAAAATCTGGGGTTTTTTGTTTGTTTGTTTTTTGGGGGGAAACTTTCATAAAAAAAAAAAAACTGCCCACTTGTAGGCTAGGTTAAAACAACACTAAAGTGTCTAATTTCATATGAGCCATTATCCTCTGCTTTGAAGTTTGACACAACAAAGAAATTTAATGCTCAACATGGACACAAAACAGTTGCAATTTACCGGTTTGCTCAGTATCATAGGCTAATTTCATAATAAAGCAGAAAAAGTGACTCAAGATTTTATCATCTGAACGCCTTCCAACTATTAAATTCTGATGCTGCCATGGCCTGACACCAAACTATTGATCTTTGAGACTCTGAGAAGCTGAAAATAAGCTGAGAATTTCTTCTTTAGAGTCTTGGGGGACAAGACATCCAGAGGTGGCTGGGGAAGTCAATCTGGGGAGTGACAACTTTTCCACATGTGATAGTGAAGGCTCATGACCTGGACCTGGTTCACTTCTGCCCTGCTGCTACAAGACTTCTGGGCTTTGCTTACCTTGCTAGCCCAGTTTGAGTCAAATGCAAATGCCTCCAAGCTGATAGTATTAAAGCCCTTGAAGGTGGTCATCAGGCTATTTTGTCATCAGGCTATTTTGTCATTTTGTCTGTGTTGCATTTGTCCTCAAGTATTTACCTGCTTTAACATACTGGCATCAAAACTATAAGTCCAGCCCATGTATTATAAGCCCAGGACCTATATATACCTAGGGGGCAGTGGTGGCTTAAGTGGTTAAGGGTATGAGTTGTTGATTAGTAGGTTGGGGTTCAAACCCCAGCACTGTCCAGCTGCCACTGTTGGGTAATTGAGCAAGGCCTTTAACCCTTTCTGCTCCAGGGGTGCTGCAGGGTTGCCCCTGTGCTCTGACCCCAACTTCCTCAGCTGGGATATGCAAAGAAAAGAATTTGCCTCTGCTGTAATGTATGTGAGGCGATAATAAAGGCTTCTTAAATATCTTCTGTGGGGGATCAGGGATTTTGTTCTACAAAGGCAGCTCATGTTTAATAACTGAGAGGATTGGGATATGTAGTATGGACAGTTCAGGTCTCACTGGTGTACAAGGGAGTGGTGAAACAAACCACACACTAGATCTTTAGGTTTTGTGTGTTGCATAGGTCCAGAAATGCTTGTCATAGTTTGAAGTCAAGGTGTTTGCATGACACTAGGTTAAAAAATGGTGTAATCCTTTAATACACAAGAACACTGGAAAAAATTGACTCAAAAGATACAATCTCAGTAATACTCTAGTAATAATTACATTACCCTATTCCTGCCATGTAAAGCCTATCCAGTGTGAATATGGCTAAAAATTATAAAGCATCGCCATTCAAATACTTGCATACGCCAACAGTGTTGAATACATTTTATACACAACATGGACACATGAAGCTGGACACTGGGGGTGTGCTATGACATCACACCTCAATGTCATTCAAGATACAGCTCTGGGAAAAAAATAAGAGCCCACTGCAAAATAATCAGTTTCTTATGTTTTTTTCTTCCAGGTTCATGTATTGGTGAGATGAACAGTTTTGTTTCATTTTTTGTGAACTGCTGACAATATTTCTCCTAAATTCCAAATAGAACTATTGTTATTTAGAGTGTATATTTAAAGGAAATGACAACACATCAAAATAACCCAAGATCATGCAGTATCTGCAGAGCTTTAATAACTCAAATAAAATAAAATGCAAATCATTTGTAAACAAATTGTGTTACTGCTTTGGCTAAATAACATTAAGAAATCAGTATTTGGTGGAATAACCCCGATCTGCATGCGTTTTGGCTCCATGATCTCCACCAGTTTCTCACATTGCTGTTGGGGAACTTTATACCACTCTTTTTGCAAAAAAGCAAACAGCTCAGCTTTGCTCAAAGGTTTGTGACCATCCATCTTCCTCTTTATGACATTCCAGAGGTTTTCAATAGGGCTCTGGAGATTGGACAGTGGTCTCTTATTTTTTTCCAGAGCTGTATATTGCAGAATGTGTTCCAATTGAATGTGTTGATATGAAAATGTTCATTAAAAGACAAATAAAAAGTAAAAAAGTACTCAAAATACAAAGTTTCATTATTTCAATCAATCGATCGATCTAGCCATCACTAGTACAATTTTAGTTGTAGCTAAAGAATTTCTGAAAGTTAACACATAACTGATCTGATTGACATGCTCAGCGAGTCTCTGCTTTTCAGTCATTGAGCCTCATTTACATTCTCTCCCTTTTTTTTTTATTTGGCGCTTCGCCAAGCAGCGTTCATGAAAACAACTACATAAATAAATATCTGATTAATGGTTATAATGAATAATTTCTCCACCAAAGCTTCAAACTCTGAAACCATGCTGTCAGCTGTTTTATAGCCGTCACAGTCTGCCATGCTTGTAAACACATCTGGAGATTTTATAATGCTGTGAGACTACAAGCCTACAAAAAAATAAGCACTAAGCTAAATGTTACTGTATTCTGACAAATGATTGCCACTGATGGAATCTGGGATCATCAGTCATAGAGAAGCTATTTTCAACAGACTTCATACAAGCTAATCATACAGCAACCGGACTCAATGCTTTGTACATTTAGTGTCTCCTAAATGCTAACAATATTCACCTATCTGCTTAAAAGGTAATGGGAAAGGTACATCCAATATATCACAATACACTCTCCTTCTCCCTCTACAGGAACATCTTAATCTGATTAGTGTCATGATCTGAGTACATTAACAATGATCTCTGGAAAAAAAAAAAACATCCTGGAGGGAGAGGTCTATATATAAAAGAAAAATCTGAAGCATGGATTTTTACAAACAGCTCTGAAATAAATTTTTAAAGGCATTCTTTTTAACCGAGATTGTGACGCTTAATCCAAACACCTACAGAAGCTTTCAAACAATCCACATGCTGCATACAATATTTTTTTTCTTTTAATCAGCTTAATTCCTCCTATGAATTTAAAATCTACCCTCATTCTCTGGGGGAATGTGCATCATGTCGTGCATCAAGAAACACATGACTGAAGCTAAACACAAAAAGCATTGTTAATGTGAGCATGTAAAACAAAACTCTTAACTACTATCATTACTAAACAGCTTCAAGTAAACCAGTAAACTAGGGCAATAGCTAGACTGTTGTATTTTTGTAGGCCAAACTGGAAGTGATCATCAATCTGGTTCCACTGACAGCCAATAGGATGAACTCTGTGACCAACAAAGTTTATGATTCATTAACTTTTTTTTAAATATAAATAAGTAGTGTATGTTCACTTTAGTGTCTACTACAACAAGCTAATGATGAGACAGAAAATAGAATTTCTTTTTTAAAATCTTTGGGCATCCAGAGGTAGCTGGAGAAGTCAGTCTGGGCAGGCAAAGCTTTTTCACCTGTGATAGTAAAGACCCGGACCTGGTTCACTTCTGCCCTGCTGCTGTGATATGACAGCTTCTGGGCTTTGCTGACCTTGCTAGCCCAGTTTAGCTCATTCAGTGCAAATGCCTCCCGGCTGGTAGTATTAAAGTCTTTGAAGGTGGTCATCCGGCTGTGTTGTGTCAAGTGTTTCACCATAATGGCATCAAGCCTATGTCTTATAACCCCAATACCTATGTATACCTATGGGGCAGTGGTGGCTCAAGTGGTTAAGGCTCTGGGTTGTTGACTGGAAGCCCCAGCACTGCCAAGCTGCCACTGTTGGGTAATTGAGCAAGGCCCTTAACCCTCTCTGCTCCAGGGGAGTGGCATCATAGCTGCCCATGCACTCTGACCCCAAGTTCCTCAGCTGGGATATGCAAAGAAAAAAATTCCACTGTGCTGTATGTGTGGTAATAATAAAGGTTTCTTCTAAAATGACTTCTGCAAGAGGGTGTCATTTCTCACTTACCTCATTTCTGTATCAGGGATCGAATGTTCAGAATTCTACAAAACCTCATTTCCATGTCAGAAATCTTGTTCTGCCACTGAATGTGCAGAATTCTGCAAAAGTAGCTCATGAGGTATTAATAAACCTCAATAAACGATTGGATGAAACAGCCAAAAGGGGCAGGGCTTACATGGTGAGTCAGTGTTGGGGTTGGGCGAAAACCTTTAACAGCCTTCTACAATGTTAGCCTACAAACTGAGTAAAGAATGACGGGTTTGAAAACAATTGACTATGTCAAACTGTTTTGTCTTGCTTTAGTCAGTAAATCTAGAGAATTCTTGTTTAGGGAAAAATGTCGTAATATTTTAAAATACTCTTGTTAATTTAGTCACATTGCCTTTAAGATCATGTAATAAACTTTTTTATTTATTCCTTGTTCACAACCTAATTCTAAGGGAGATCATGATATATTTTTTCTGTAGCCACCCCAAAGCTCAGTGTACCTTTTAACATCAGAACCTCTCCAAGAAGCTAGCCTTACAATGGATTTATTCTTCAGCTTTTCATTCATTTAGATCAGTTATGTAATGATGTTATTCTGGTTTTTGTCGTCATGGACTTTAGATACTAGTTTTTATTGTAAAGCACTCCTGAGTGCTTCTCAGCTTCTCCTGTGTTAAATGTGCTCTATACGTAAAGCTTGACTGTACGTCACTTGATCACTCCAAGTCCTCAAATGCAGTTTATCTGGAAAAAAACCCAGCACATTTTAAGACTCGTGAGCACCTACATCCATTTAGGTAAACATAATAGCTAGGGGTTTTTGTAAACCGAGTTTTTAGACTTGATGGTGCTGAAGAGGCTGTAACCTCCACTCAACTTCCCGCTCAGCTTTGAGAAGAGTACACAAAAGCACACCACAAATCCTCAGTGATGGGAAAAACAAAAGCTTGAAAGATCGTTTGGTGAGCCAGATGAGATTATATCAGTTCATGGGTTCAACTCGATCGGAGGGAACACGTCAACTCCACAGCCGCCGCATGAATAACGATGAGTTTCATTGGATTCTTATTCTGGTGCCTCATTATCTACATGACAGGAGGGATAAAGATGCTGGTGCTGCGCCAGATCACTAAGGAAGGACAGAAGAGATGGCCGTGAAATAAGTAATGTGCGCAATGATTACAGTAAATGAGACAGATTATGTGTAAGGCAATAATTAATTTCGTTAATTCTTCTTTTGTATATTCAATAACTGATTATATACTGCGCCAAAGGGGCTGCATTAATCCTGGACATGCTGCTAGCGCTAATGCTACTGTACTACACCATGATATAAGTCTCACACCATCAACATAAACATTTTCATGCTTTAGCTAAGTATTTGTTTGTGAATATTCTTCAACATAGTTTAGCTAGCTAGGATATTTGTAGCTAGATTTAGTTTTCTCAAAAAAGTAAACTTTTTAGTTAACTAAAGTTAACTAGGTAAATTTGTTTAACAATATTCACTCTAGCTTGCTAAGTTTGTTTTGAGACATTCTTCAACTGTAGCTAGCTCAGTTATTTAATTTGTTTTTTTAGCTTTGGGTTTTTCTCCCCAACACTGGCTAGTTACGTTTGCTTGGACATATACTTGAATGTGAACTAGTCTTTGCTTTGAGGAATTCTTAAACTTTCAAAATTCTAGTCTAGTCTCTACTACCACATGCCTTTTGTTTGGTGAATTCTCTTTAATATTAGCTAGCAAGTTTACAGATCTCTAACACTTTGGGGATTTTAGAGATATCCTACTAGTTTAAGATAAATCTCTGCTGCTTGAAAGATACTACTTTCTTTATTCGTAGCAAGCAAAAAGCAGATTTCCTCGTGTATAGAGTCATTTGGCAAGAATCCTAGCAGTTGTGAAAATTCTCATACAGGCCTAAGCTGCATTTGCAATGGCTGTATAATCCTTTTAACTTGGGCTGATATGAAGCTTGTGAATTAAACAGCTTACCCGCAAATCCCTTTAACTGGAAAGCAGATGGACGAACTGACCCATTTTGCCAATATAAATATTTTACCTATGCGACGCCTACAGCAAGTTGTATAGCTCTAAACAGATGGCTCATCACACATTGCTCATGAAATGTATATGAATTCGGGGATGTGCTGGTCTGTGCACTTGCCTTCAGCAGCCATTTATAATGAAAATGAGCAGCCAATTTGATTGCCAGACGTAAAGTGAAGTCTAAAGCTACCGTGAGAGTGAAAAAGAGACTAATTTTCCAGATCGTCGTGAAGCAACAATGCTTCACGTAATGAATGCATATGAAAAAAAAGAAAGCAGGTCTGAATATCAGGCAGTGCTCTGATGGAGGCAGAGCAAGACTTGAGGAAAAATGGAAAAATTATGGTTTCTACTCTGTAATTACACATCAAAACAAGAAGCTTCTGGAAATGTGGTTTAAAATATTATAAATCTGTGATACCAGACTTGTCACTTAGACCTTGAGGACACTATATATGTTTTTTTCATTTGCAATCTGTTGCTATAGAGATGTGCACCAATGACGGTATATACGAGTGAACAACATCTTAACCACTCAACTTATCCAATCAGTAGTCCAACATCTTAACCACCCAACTTATCCAATCAGTTGTCCTACATCTTAACCATCAAACTTATTAAATCAGTAGTCCAGCATCTTAACCACTGAACTAATCCAATCAGAAGTCCAACATCTTAACCACTCAACTTATCCAATCAGTAATCTTCCATCTTAATCACCCTACTTATCCAATCAGAAGTTCAACATCTTAACCACTGAACTAATCTAATTAGAAGTCCATCTTCTTAACCACTGGACCTATCCAACCAGTAGTCTAACATCATAACCACTGAACTTATCCAATCTGTAGCCCTACATCATAACCACTGAACTTGTCCAATCAGTAGTCCAACATCTTAACCACTGAATTTATCCAACCAGTAGTCTAACATCTTAACCACTGAATTTGTCCAATCAGTAGTTTAACAGCTTAACCACTGAATTTGTCCAATCAGTAGTCCTACATCTTAACCACTGAACTTATCCAATCAGTAGCCCTACATCATAACCACTGAACTTATCCAATCAGTAGCCCTACATCATAACCACTCAACTTATCCAATCAGTAGCCCTACATCATAACCACTGAACTTATCCAATCAGTAGTCCTACATCTTAACCACTGAACTTATCTAATCAGTATTCTAACATCTTAACCATTGAACTTATCCGATCTGTATTCCAGCATTCTAACCACTGAGCTAACACTTTCTATGAGAAGTTTCTATAACACTTTCTAACCCTCATTATCAGGTTTTGAAGTCACTGCTGACTGGACAGAAGGTCCCCCTTTTGGTGAATCATATCGGTTGTTCTTCATCTCTAAATAAAAATGGTAAGTATGATGTTCTTAATTAATATCTAAAATGCAAAATTGTGGTTGCATAATTGTGTCACTCTTGTATTGCATATACTCTTGTCAGGAAAGGATTTTAGAGCTTCATGTCATAAGTAACTGAGCTACTATTTTCCAATTTGCTGACATTTACTAATTCTTCATTTTAAAATACTGTAAGTTGTTGAAGTCCTTTGGCTGCGTCCTGTCCGGGGTCACCACAGCGGATCATTCTATTTGCGTATTTTGATTTGGCACAGGTTTCATCCCAGAAACAGCTCTCCCATTTTATCCAGGCTTGGGACAGGCAGTGAGAGTTAACCCCTTGGTGGCTGGGTTGCTTCCCTGCTTGGAAGTGAAACTCAGGTAATGAACCCGGGCTGCAATGGTGAGAGTGCAGGATCCTGATGCTTGGCCACCAGGGCATTCGCATGCTGAGATGTGAGTGGGCTCTGTGTGGCAATGGGGGTATGGCAGATCCTCAACCCTGGGGCTAAAATCAAGTATGCATTCAGACATTACTAATCATTCACCTGGGGTAGATTCAGAAAATATGTAACTATAATTTAATCACAACCACATGCTACAAAAACTTAACCTTTCCAGCACTTCATGCTGTGTGTGTGTGTGTGAGAGAGAGTGTGAGATAAGAGAACGTCTGGAAGTGGCATCTTCCTGACAGCATAAATAACACATCAGCACGTAAAATCCATATCTTTAGTTATTTTTAGAGAAACTGCAAGGCAATGCATTGATTTCATAGGAACATACAGATCTCAAGGGGAAAAAAGCAAACCGAGGAAGGATTATTTGCACTTATTTGCTACTTCACCCCTTCTAGCTCAGCTGATTAGCTCAGCATTGTATTCCAGTAATGCAGAAATGCTCCTGTTACCAGCTTTTAAGTTTTAAATGAGTTTTACTGTTCTCACATTTAAAGCCACACTATCAAACTGAACAACCACTGTAGCGACAGACTAATTACCCTGAAGCCGAGCATCATCAGGGCTAGCAGGGAACAGCACAGAGTCTACGACGACTGCTGAAGAGTGTGATTATCTTGTCACAGTCCAGCCATTCTGTTAATTCCTGTTTATTTCATGGTGCAAAAGTGTGAAGTAGATCTACTGAGAAATTGACTACTGCACTAACTCAAGCTAGCCTGCTTTCACTCGGAGTCTGAGAGTAAGAGAGGAAAAGACAAACAAAAGAACAAAGGAAAGAAAGAAGCACAAACAAGCAAAGAAACAAAAGAACAAAATATTCAAATTTGACAGCAGAGGTGTTTACAGGGACGCCTCCATCACCATGACCAGTCCTTACTGCCTCAAATGCACTTAAGATACAATTCAAACAGGAAGAAAGATACTGAGAGAGAAAAAAACTAACCAATTATTCAAACACTCGCAAGAAAGAAAGAAAGAAAGAAAGAAAGAAAGAAAGAAAGAAGTTGAAAAGGGGGAATAGGGAATAGTTAAGTGCTCGAAGAAAGAAAGGAAGAAAGAAAGAAAGAAAGAAAGAAAGAAAGAAAGAAAGAAAGAAAGAAAGAAAGAAAGAAAGAAAGAAAGAAAGAAAGAAAGAAAGAAAGCAGTTGAAAAGGAGGAATAGGGAATAGTTAAGTGCTCAAAGAAAGAAAGAAAGAAAGAAAGAAAGAAAGAAAGAAAGAAAGCAGTTGAAAAGGGGGAATAGGGAATAGTTAAGTGCTCAAAGAAAGAAAGAAAGAAAGAAAGAAAGAAAGAAAGCAGTTGAAAAGGGGGAATAGGGAATAGTTAAGTGCTCAAAGAAAGAAAGAAAGAAAGAAAGAAAGAAAGAAAGAAAGAAAGAAAGAAAGCAGTTGAAAAGGGGGAATAGGGAATAGTTAAGTGCTCGAGGAAAGAAAGAAAGAAAGAAAGAAAGAAAGAAAGAAAGAAAGAAAGAAAGAAAGAAAGAAAGAAAGAAAGAAAGAAAGAAGTTGAAAAGGGGGAATAGGGAATAGTTAAGTGCTCGAAGAAAGAAAGGAAGAAAGAAAGAAAGAAAGAAAGAAAGAAAGAAGTTGAAAAGGGGGAATAGGGAATAGTTAAGTGCTCGAAGAAAGAAAGAAAGAAAGAAAGAAAGAAAGAAAGAAAGCAGTTGAAAAGGGGGAATAGGGAATAGTTAAGTGCTCAAAGAAAGAAAGAAAGAAAGAAAGAAAGAAAGCAGTTGAAAAGGGGGAATAGGGAATAGTTAAGTGCTCAAAGAAAGAAAGAAAGAAAGAAAGAAAGAAAGAAAGAAAGAAAGAAAGAAAGAAAGAAAGAAAGCAGTTGAAAAGGGGGAATAGGGAATAGTTAAGTGCTCGAAGAAAGAAAGAAAGAAAGAAAGAAAGCAGGCTAGCAGGGAACAGCACAGAGTCTACGACGACTGCTGAAGAGTGTGATTATCTTGTCACAGTCCAGCCATTCTGTTAATTCCTGTTTATTTCATGGTGCAAAAGTGTGAAGTAGATCTACTGAGAAATTGACTACTGCACTAACTCAAGCTAGCCTGCTTTCACTCGGAGTCTGAGAGTAAGAGAGGAAAAGACAAACAAAAGAACAAAGGAAAGAAAGAAGCACAAACAAGCAAAGAAACAAAAGAACAAAATATTCAAATTTGACAGCAGAGGTGTTTACAGGGACGCCTCCATCACCATGACCAGTCCTTACTGCCTCAAATGCACTTAAGATACAATTCAAACAGGAAGAAAGATACTGAGAGAGAAAAAAACTAACCAATTATTCAAACACTCGCAAGAAAGAAAGAAAGAAAGAAAGAAAGAAAGAAAGAAAGAAAGCAGTTGAAAAGGGGGAATAGGGAATAGTTAAGTGCTCGAAGAAAGAAAGGAAGAAAGAAAGAAAGAAAGAAAGAAAGAAAGAAAGAAAGAAAGAAAGAAAGAAAGAAAGAAAGAAGTTGAAAAGGGGGAATAGGGAATAGTTAAGTGCTCGAAGAAAGAAAGAAAGAAAGAAAGAAAGAAAGCAGTTGAAAAGGGGGAATAGGGAATAGTTAAGTGCTCAAAGAAAGAAAGAAAGAAAGAAAGAAAGAAAGCAGTTGAAAAGGGGGAATAGGGAATAGTTAAGTGCTCAAAGAAAGAAAGAAAGAAAGAAAGAAAGAAAGAAAGAAAGCAAGAAAGAAAGAAAGAAAGAAAGAAAGCAGTTGAAAAGGGGGAATAGGGAATAGTTAAGTGCTCGAAGAAAGAAAGAAAGAAAGAAAGAAAGAAAGAAAGAAAGAAAGAAAGAAAGAAAGAAAGAAAGAAAGAAAGAAAGAAAGAAAGAAAGAAGTTGAAAAGGGGGAATAGGGAATAGTTAAGTGCTCGAAGAAAGAAAGGAAGAAAGAAAGAAAGAAAGAAAGAAAGAAAGAAAGAAAGAAAGAAAGAAAGAAGTTGAAAAGGGGGAATAGGGAATAGTTAAGTGCTCGAAGAAAGAAAGAAAGAAAGAAAGAAAGAAAGAAAGAAAGAAAGAAAGAAAGAAAGAAAGAAAGCAGTTGAAAAGGGGGAATAGGGAATAGTTAAGTGCTCAAAGAAAGAAAGAAAGAAAGAAAGAAAGAAAGAAAGAAAGAAAGAAAGAAAGAAAGAAAGAAAGAAAGAAAGAAAGAAAGCAGTTGAAAAGGGGGAATAGGGAATAGTTAAGTGCTCAAAGAAAGAAAGAAAGAAAGAAAGAAAGAAAGAAAGAAAGAAAGAAAGAAAGAAAGAAAGAAAGAAAGAAAGAAAGCAGTTGAAAAGGGGGAATAGGGAATAGTTAAGTGCTCGAAGAAAGAAAGAAAGAAAGAAAGAAAGAAAGAAAGAAAGGGGAATAAAGAATATTAAAATTAAAATGGCAGGAAAAGAGCCCTATTTGGACAGGATTAGGAAGAAAAACAAGCAGTAAAAAAGGAAAGAATAAAGAAGGAGAGAGAAGGAAGAAAGAAATTAGATTGACGTTAAAGGATTAATTTCAGCAGTAGCAGAAGCTCCTCTACAGAAACCTGCAGATTTCTGAGCAACTCTGAGCTCATTTGATCGTCTTGTCTCGTCTCATCAGCACAGACGTGTCAGTGACTCTGCTGGTTGGTGTTGTTCACTGTGTTCAATGGCCTGGCATGAATATTTACATCCTGACAACTGTTTAGAGGACTCTCTTAATAACGTGCACTATGGAAAGAAGAACTTTCTCTCCATAATGTTTACACTGGAGCCCATTAGCAAATCAAGTCAATTAGCAGAACACGATCACCAGACCCCTGCTGTAGCGAGTGAAGCAGTCACCTGGGTTCAAAGATAAAACAAGCAGAAACATGTCTGTCACCTGTTAATTAATCGCCATCTGGACCTGGGAGTTTTGTTGTGTCTGCGAATACAGAGTCACAGGCAGACCAGAGAAACTGGAGAAAATCTGTTTAACTCACACACTTTAAACTCACAGTCACACTTTTACCAAACTGTCACACGTTTACCTCACAGTTGAACTTCTGCCTGCCTCACAGACACACAGTCAGACTTTTGCTTCATACAATATACATATTGGACCTTTGCTTTAGACACACGCAGGACAGATTCAAATTTAGAGTAATTCTGTACTCCACAGCATGGTTTATACTAGTAAATCTACCGATAAACAAAGTGACTAAAAATTAAGGAACCAGCAACAGTACAACTACATATTCATAATTGTGTATTTATTATTTCCAGCATATGCACCACATGTTCACCCTCACACTATGCATTTTCTCAAACTTATATCTGGATCAAAAACATTGAGCATTGAGCTCATTGGTTCCTGACTTGTCAGACATGAATGGGCATTGAAGGTTCTCATTATACAGTAACGGCTTCAGAAAATTGCCAACAAAAAGACGACACATGTAAGGACTTTCAATGAGAGCTTTACTCATGTTTCACACATGAGTCAAAGAGGGTTTGTGTGTGTGTTGGGATGACGTCACACGACAAGTCCCGGGCTAAATCAATGGAAAATCTTTGTCAGTTTTTTAAAAATTGTAAGTTCTTCCAAATATCACAGAGTTTGCTTGACTATGTGCAAAATAAATCCTGGAGAAACCGATGAAAGAACTGAAATCCTTGGAGTTTGAAATCAAGTTATTTCTTGAATGATCTTTACCCCAGGTTAGTCCCACCCACTTTCGACCTTAAGCTGAATAAAATGTTAACATTTGAGAATGAACAATTGCTCAGCACTGTGGTGTGTAACCAAGAGGACCAACTGAAACCTCATTAAAAAACTGAAAGTCATCCTTCCTGGGAATTTAGGACAAGGTCTATACAGCAAAAATGAAATACACTTGAGCAGAATACATATAAATGAACACGCTGGGGAGAAATGGACAAGTAAAATAATTGTCACATTAATTAGTACTGTGTAGCAGTAAAGTGTGTACATTAGACAGAACACTGTAAAGGGGGAATAAAAATGTGCAATAAAAGACTAAGGGCTAGATGTCCAACTGGACTCCAGATTCAAGTAAATGGGTCAAACAAAAGTTTTCCATAACAGCAGAGACTCTGAGCGAGTCAGCCGCAGTGCTCCTGCTGTTTTAATGGAGATGAATGTGGAAATGTGAAAATGTTTTTACTGAAAGAAAAGGTCAGTGTAATGAAGTTGTGAGCCTGGAAATCGACTCAAGAATGTGATTTTTTTTCAGGCTTCTCCACCATAATATTAGCATGACTTTGTTGATTAAAGACAATGAGATTAATTTCTGTTACTTTATTTCTCAGTTGGAGTGAACCTGCGCTGGTGAGTAATGAGGCCTTTAAACTTAGCCAAATTAAGCAAAGAGTCTTGAATAGTGAGAGTGAGAAATAAATCATAATGCGGAGGTAAAAAAAAAAAAAAAAATTAGTACAAAAAAAACAATATCATGTTTGTGTCATTTTATGATCAGACTATCCCAAAATTGATTAATTTCCTACAGCAAAATGTCCCAAATGCATATAAATTTTCTTAATTAAAGAACAATTCGTACTTTCTATCCATTTATCGTTACATTCCCTGTTGTAGAATGTTTGCGAGACTGTTTATTTATAGCAGCTATAAGCACTTATTCCCTCACCAGACAACAAATCCTTGTAATCTGACAGAGAAACTGCTAAATGCAAAGTCTACTATGAATTAATTGTTACTATAAAAACCCATGAGGTGCAGAAAGGATTACAGATTATTAAAGCACATTAAGTGGTAACTCATGCAGTTAAGCCTCTGGAAAATCAGGGTTCAAGCCCTAGCACCACCAAGCTGCCACCATTGGGCCCCTGAGCAAAGCCCTTAACCCTCCCTGCTCCAGGGTGCTGTATCATGACCCTGACCCTGTGCTCTGACCCCAACCTCCAAAAGTTGAAATATGTGTAAAAGATTTTCACTGTGCTGTAATGTATATTTGACAATAATAAAGACTTCTTCTTCTAAACATAAAGCATACTACTGTCATAGGGTTAGGGTTATAAAATTAATTAACCAATCAGATTAGAGAACCCAACACCACAGTGGTACACAGTAATATAGCGCACCATCAATTATCAGAGCATCTACAGAGGAATGTCACAAGCCGAGACAGAGCTCTCGATCTGTCCGTGACCTGCGCTGCGCACGAGAGCTGATCTCAGTACAAAGCAAACACAGTGAACCTGAGACTGCACTGTAAATGCCACCGAAGGGAAAGGGCATTTTCTTTAAAGTCTGGGAACAATAGATGTTGTTTAGTCTGATTTGATTTCACTGCAGACGACCAATTATATAGAGCCCATAATAAGAGCGTTTGGGAATTCAGAGCATGATGATCACAGTGGTGTGCTGACGAGGAAGTCCTCCAGCGCTGATTTCTAATCACGGACTGTGATGAATTAAGTGTTAACCATTAGGTTTTGATCTGAAATCCCGAAATGTCCTGCTTACATGGAGAGATGTTGGAGCAACGAATAATGTGACTGACAGCTTCAAAGTTGGTGTTCTCATTTCACAAAGGTGACAAAGTAGTTCATAAATATACAATAAATAATCACAGATATGAATTATTAATCTAATGAATGATCTAAAAAGCTGTTTTACACTTTATTATATGAAATATGCATAAACGTATAATTCCTGAGTGCATTATAAGTGCAGGTTATTCATGATATACATAAGACTGCTTACTCTAGTGTTTAACTAGTGAATATAATATTGAATATAAGCATAATTACAATAAATAGATGAATAATCCACCAGAGTAGAACAGAACTGATGGTCAAACTAGCCTTGATTCGTTTATTTCATATTTTGAGCAACTGATTTAATTCACAAGCTAACCTTCAGCAAATAAATAAAGAAACAAAATAAATAAGTTAATGCAATATTTTAAGGCAATTTGCTACTGATAAATCCAGATATAAAATTAAACTTAAACAAGGATTCATTGTGCTGCACTCTTATGAAGTCACACCAAATATTTTTTTCTGTTTAGATGTTTGTTTTGTTCATGAGCAATGCATCTGAGAAGAATTTGCAGAAGAATTGAAGTTGAAATCACCACCACCACCACCACCATCACTATCAGCATCACTATCATCATAACCACCACCATCATAATCATCATCATCATCATCATCATCACCACCACCATCACTATCAGCATCACTATAATCATAACCACCACCATCATAATCATCATCATCATCATCATCATCACCACCACCATCACTATCAGCATCACTATCATCATAACCACCACCATCATAATCATCATCATCATCATCATCACCACCATCACTATCATCATAACCACCACCATCATAATCATCATCATCATCATCATCATCATCATCACCACCACCATCACTATCAGCATCACTATCATCATAACCACCACCACCACCATCATAATCATCATCATCATCACTACCACCATCACCACCACCATCATAACCATCACCATCACTACCATCATCATCACTACCACCATCACCACCATCATCACCATCACCGGGTCCAGTCCTTCATTTTACTGATTTATACCTCATATACCCTTAAAAACACCTTATTCAGGAAATTATTAAAGAAAAACTATTCCAAGCGTCTGACCTTGTTGTGACCTTGCCCCTGTTTGGATCAATTCCAAAATCTAATCTGTTCATGTGGTTAAACTAATAATTTCATATAAATCCTACACACATTCAGCCAAATTCAATACTGTAGAAATATCACAATAACGAGAATCTCAGATAGATGGACATATAGACGACTCAGCAGTGGAGAAATAATACGACAGAATATGGTAGAAATATCATGGAATCCAGTACATGATTTACAGAAGTGTAACATTATTTGCAATTTATACAATAAAACCTACAACTGCTGTTCAGCAGGATTATAATGAGGGTCTGTGACACCCCAAAAAACAGCACAAAATGAGGTACCTTGACAGAAATGTCCTTGTCAAGAATACAGAATCTAACTCCTTTCACCAGGTGGTTCATTATTTTCAGTGCAATTCTCAGTATTTACAGTCCAGACCAGTGCATGGAATCCCAGCAGGGGAAAAAGTTCTCTAGAAACCATTCTATATAATTACTTCTACAAGGAACTGAAGTCTGTAAACTCTGTGCCTTTTCTATTCATGTAGCATGCGCTTTTAAACAACTTTTTTAATTTTATTTATTAGTTAGTTTGGTTTTTTTTTATAAATGTGGAATAAAAGCATGATGATATATCAAGCAGAGCAAGTAATGCTAGCAAACAAGGTTTTTAATTAGGAGCTAGATATGCATAGTGCACCGAATAGAGATGTAATTGCTGACTTTTATTTTATTTATTTACTTGGCATGGGGACAAGTTAGTTGAGTGTTAACAGAGGTTCACTGGTCTTTAGCCATTTTTTGAAGATTACGGGACTTTCTGATTAACTTTGGAGGTTCTCTTCCCAACAAAGTTGTCCACCACATTAAAAAACATATTAAACAGGCACAGAGAAAGCCAGCCCGGGGCCTGACACTGAAAGTTCACAATCTATACACAGTAAATTGAAGATGACACTAAACAGGCTCCGTGCTGGACTTACCTGAACACACACAACAGGTACTTTCAGGTACTTACTGACCCGAAGCACTTCATGAGCATCAGATAGGATTTGACAAATCTTTTTAATCCGATCCACTGAATTTGTTTAATGTTGTCAACATTACAGGAGATCATTCATACCATTTGCATTAACATTGTACAATAGTTTACCTGTGTGACAGCACTCTACACTACTACAACACTTTTTTTCTAGACTCTCAAGGTACTTCATATTTACGATGTTCTGCCAGTTTGCACATGTGTACTGATCTAAACATGGTTAAATCCACAACTGGGTTTCATATCTCTTGTTTAATTTAACTTACTGTATTCTATATTTAAGGTTTTTCTCCTTTCTTTTTAGTCTTATATTTTTGTGTATACACCAATCAGGCATAACATTCTAAGCAGTGAGAGGTGACGTGAATAAGACTGATGATCTCCTCATCATGGCTCCTGTTAGTGGGTGGGATATATTAGGCAGCAAGTGAACATTTTGTCCTCAAAGTTGATGTTAGAAGCAGGAAAAATGGACAAGCGTAAGGATTTGAGCGAGTTTGATGAAGGGCCAAATTGTGATGGCTAGACCACTGGATCAGAGCATCTCCAAAACTGCAGGTCTTGTGGGGTGTTCCCGGTCTGCAGTGGTCAGTATCTATCAAAAGTGGTCCAAGGAAGGAACAGTGGTGAACCGGTGACAGGGTCATGGGCGGTCAAGGCTCATTGATGGACGTGGGGAGTGAAGGCTGGCCCGTGTGATCCGATCCAACAGATGAGCTACTGTTGATCAAACTGCTGAAGAAGTTAATGCTGGTTCTGATAGAAAAGTGTCAGAATATACAGTGCAGGACGGGTCAGGGAAAAGGGGCAGCAAAAGGGGGACCAACACCAATATTAGGCAGATGGTCATAATATTAAGCCTGGTCGGTGTATGTATGTGTGTATATATAAATTTGTGCGTGTTGTATCTTGTAACTGACTAAGCTGCTGTAACAATAAAGTCTATCTATCTATATGTGTGTGACACAAAACAGATATCTGTATGTAAATATAAGATTTAACCTAACTTGGGCTACACCGCTGCTAAATTTTCAAATCTGATTGGTCAGAAAGTGGCATAACATAACATAATTACCAAACCATAAGCTGGTATAAATGCAGTTGTTCAAATATGTAAATGTTTCTAGAGGTCTTGCAAACAAAACCCAAGTTTTAATAATGAACAAAGACTAACAAAGCAAGCTGTACAGTTATTGATCTGATGAAGTTTTCTGTGATTAGATGTTTAACAGTTCTAGAAGGAGTCTCCTGTAACAGACGCAGTGTAAATTCATATGATACTAGTTTATTTTGATGTGTTTATGGCAATCCAAAGGCTTAAATGCAAACTGAACTTTGCAAACGTTCATTTAAAGCTAGAAGAGTAAAATCAAAACACAAACACATAACACACAAAATGTAGAATTCAGTATCAACCAAAAATTAAACCCTTCACATACCGAGACTTTACTTCAAGCAGTTTTTAAAAAAATATTTAAGTACACCAGTGTTTGATTAACCCTATACTGTTGTATTGTATCTAACAGTGTATTTGTCGACTTATATAATCACTTAAGAAAAGATAAATATTGTTCATGAACACTATGAGCCAGATCCAATCCAGATGTTTATTCAAGTATGCAACAACTGAATGCACTTCTAGACCATTTATTAAAATACAAATTTCACTGCAGATGTTAAAACACTAAGATACGGGTACAACTCAGTCCAGTACAGCTGTGATGTTCAATTCAGGTCCAAGGGTTTTGTTTGTAAACACACAAAAAGTTGCGCAACAATGTTAAGAATGCAGAATGAAGCCCTTCATCTCACGCGCATCAGATCTGTTTCAGGATCTTCTATAATGTTTTGAAGGTTAAATAATACAATGTAAATCCCTCACTGCTGCCAGCATCCATGTTAGCTAATGAACCTGCTGCTGTGAGAACCTCTCTCTCTCACACACACACACACACACACACACACACACACACACACACTGCAGTGGTGTAAATCTCTAACTGTTTCAAACTAACTCAAACTCAGTGCACTGTTCACATATTAAACACACAAACTCCACATGAATCCCCAAGTGCACAACTTTTACATCAAGCAAAACAAACAAAAGCTCTCGCACTTTCCACCGCTGTCACTTTTCCCAAAGAAACAAACAAATAAATCCGAGCGCGAGCCTTGTGCATATCTCTCACTTTTATCTGATTTTTTTTTGTTTGTATTTCTAAAAGCGCGAGATGATTGATTATAATTAAAATCTTACCAGAAAAAAGTCAAATCCTCCCGAACTGTGCGCGCGCGTGCGTGCGTGCGTGCGTGTGTGTGCTTCCTGAGCTCAGCTCCAAAGCGTTTTCTCCTCCTCAGCAAGCCAAACCCACTATCTGTCTGAGGGGCGCGCGCGCGCACGCACACACACACACACACACACACACACACACACACACACGCGAGAGAGAGAGAGAGAGAGAGAGAGAGAGAGAGAGTATGGAAAGCCACCAGTGACAAAACGTTTCAAAATGCCCCCGAAACGTTTGGTGACGTCATCCATCTCCCATTAGAAGACGTTTCAAGCTAAAAAGGAAAAACCAATAAAGTTAATCAAAGACTAGTATCGAAATTTAATCATTCTGTTTTTTCATTTTTCCCATTGTAAATGTTCTACTTTCTTTTTTTATTACTATTCATTCATCTTTATTGATTGCATTTGGAATCTATACTGAGAATGCAGAGCATGAGGCAGGAATACACCACAAATGCGATGCCAGTTCATCACATACACACATGCACACTCACACCTTGGGGCAATTGGGTGTAGGAATTCCACCTAGTGGTATGTTTTTGGAATTTAAGTAGGAACCAAAGAACTCATGGGGACAAAATACACTGAAATGTTCAGGACCAAACCAGGGCCTGGAGCTGTGTTATTTTTTTATTTGAGCAGTGGGTCAACAGTTAAAGTTCTGGGTTACTGACTGGAAGGTTGAGGGGTTCAAGTCCCAGCACTCCTAAACTACCACTGTTGGGCCCTGAGTAAGGCCCTTAACACTCTCTCTGCTTCAGGGGCACCAAACCTGTATTCTGGCTCCAACTTCTAAACAACTTGGAATATGTGAAGAAAGTATTTTTACTGTGCTGTAAATTATGTGTCAAATCCAGGATCTATGACTCTCTTACCATTTGTCCAATTCAATATTTATGTGAAGTGGGCTTTTTGTCATTCCTTTACATATAGATTGGAACAAAATGTGTCTTCAGGTCCAGGGATGATACACTATAGTAAATTAAGGTCAATACACAACAATGTGAGATAAGTGCAAAATGTACAATAAATTTACAGGACAGTGCACATTAAGTAGATCTGTAGTAAGATCTGTATTAAGTGTCTTTTAGCAGTATAATAGCATTAGCTATGAAACATGGCTATATAATGGTGAAGGTTTTGATTAGTCCAGGTGAGTTTTAGGAAGGGTCTTTATAAGTTTATGTGAGAGTTGGGAAGGGACTTGATTAGCCCAGGTGAGTACTGGAAAGGGTATTGATTAGCCCAGGTGAGTACTGGAAAGGGTATTGTATAGTCCAGGTGAGTACTGGAAAGGGTATTGATTAGCCCAGGTGAGTACTGGAAAGGGTATTGTATAGTCCAGGTGAGTACTGGAAAGGGTATTGTA
The DNA here is from genome assembly GCF_019097595.1 of Hemibagrus wyckioides. Classification (NCBI taxonomy): domain Eukaryota; kingdom Metazoa; phylum Chordata; class Actinopteri; order Siluriformes; family Bagridae; genus Hemibagrus; species Hemibagrus wyckioides. The sequence goes on along the minus strand of NC_080715.1, from coordinate 6,608,120 downwards.
TAGTCCAGGTGAGTACTGGAAAGGGTATTGTATAGTCCAGGTGAGTATTGGAAAGGGTATTGATTAGCCCAGGTGAGTATTGGAAAGGGTATTGATTAGCCCAGGTGAGTACTGGAAAGGGTATTGTATAGTCCAGGTGAGTACTGGAAAGGGTATTGTATAGTCCAGGTGAGTATTGGGAGGGGTACTGAATAGTTCATGTGGGGGATGCGAATGGTCTTGAATAGCCCAGGTGAGTTTTAGGAAGGGTCTTCATAAGTTTATGTGAGAGTTGGGAAGGGTTTTGATTAGCCCAGGTGAGTATTGGGAAGGGTTCTAAAATGGTCCAGGTGAGTATTGGCAGGGGTACTGAATAGTCCAGGTGGGTGATGCAAAGGGTCTTGATTAGCCCAAGTGAGTATTGGAGAGAGTATTAATTACTCCAGATGGGTGTTAGGAAGGGTCTTGATTAGTTTAGGTGAGAGTTGGTAAAGGTATTGATTAGCCCAGGTGAGTACTGAAAAGGGAATTGAATAGTCCAAGTGGGTGTTGGAAAAGGTCTTGATTAGTCCATGTGAGTACCAGGAGGGGTACTGAACAGTCCAGGTGAGTATTAGAAGGGGTCCTGGAGAGTCCAGGTAGGTGATGCAAAGGGTCTTGATTAGCCCAGGTGAGTATTAGAAAGGGTATTGAATAGTCCAGGTGGGTGTTGGAAAGGTTCTCTATTAGTTTAGGGGGAAGTTGGGAAGGGTAATGAATAGTCCAGGTGAGTATTGGGAAGGGTTCTGAATAGTCCATTTGAGTATCAGGAGGAGTACTGAATAGTCCAGGTGGGTGATGAAAGGGTCTTGATTGGCCCAGCTGAGTATTGGGAAGGGTACTGAATAATCCAGGTGAGTTCTGGGAAGGGTCTCGATTAGTTCAGGTTCATGATGGTAAGGGTCTTGATTAGTCCAGTTTGTTGGAAGGCAGCATTATCAAACCTGTTGTGAAGTCTGGTGGTTGTGGCTACTGTACTTCAGGAAATTTCTGGGCTTCCTTGACTGGGCAGGTGGTCTTGAGGGTCCCAATGCACCATGTCTTTTGAACATGATTCCTCCTTAAGTCAACAATAGTTTTCTTTTTGTTTGTTGACAAAGAGATCTGCACCAATCTGTAAGCTGCTCCACCTCCCCCCTGTATGCTGACAAGGCCCGCTACTACTGTAGTATCATCAGCAAATGTGATGATGTTGTTTTAGTTGTGCTCTGCGGCACAGTCGTGAGTCAGCACATTCCATTTAGCCTTGTCCAATTATCATTTCCACTTTCAAGCAAGTTTTAGAGTCAATGGGGTGTCAACTGGGGACATGAGCATATGCATGAAGCCACACCCTGGAAAGGCAGTACTTATTCATATTCATACCACCAGGGGGAGTACAACACTTACATAACTATCACTCAGAACTCAATTTACAGTCTGGTTCAAAGCAAATGAGATCAGTACAGAATTCATCAAATCCATGCACATTAACTTACATGATCTACTGCACTAATAATGCTCCAAACCATGTTTATATTATTCAATAAGTTTATATTGATGTGCTTGTCTAATACAAAGTTTTATAATATGAAATGATCAGCACAACACAATGACCATGAAAAATACATAGATCAAAACTATATGCAAAAGAAAGAAAGACAATCACCACGATCATTATTATTATTATTATTATTATTATTATTATTATTATTATTATTATTATTATTATTATTAGTAGTAGTAGTAGTAGTAGTAGTAGTAGTAGTAGTAGTAGTAGTAGTAAGCATGTGGTTAGCTTAGTGGTTAAGGCACTGGACTAGTTCAAAGCACATTTCAAGTTTGAATCCCAGGTCCACCATGCTGCCACTGCTAGGCCCTTAAGCCAGGCCCTTAACCCTTAATTGCTCAGTTGTGTAAATGAGATAAAATGTAATTCCTCCAAATGCTGTAAATATAAATGCATGCATCATCACTGCAAGACATCAGAGACGTAAAAGCTTCCTGACACATCTCATTAGAAACATAGATGTGTTACGCTTAGGATGACCTGCTTAAAGAGACACACAGAATTCAGAAAGAATATCACTGTGCATATTAATGTCATAAAGTATCCACTGAGATCTCACACTGCTTTCTGTTGCACGGAGGATGTGATTCTATCTCAGTAATGTCTGCACATAAAATAGAAAAATAACTGCTGCAGCTGTTATTTAAAAAAAGATACCTATATACTGGATAATAGGTGTTGTAACATTAAGCTCATGAGTATTAAAGTTCGCTGATGTAGAACATTTTTCGGTGAAAGCTATTTCACAGACAGTGAAATCAATTGTGGAGAAGAATGAAGGAATGAATCACACGCATTCACACCCTGGGGAAAACTGATCTATTAGCCAACTCAACTACTGGCATGTATCTGGGATATCAGGAGAAAACCAGAGAACCCAGAAAAATTTTTGGAAAAACTCTCCCTCTCATTTACTAACATCATGGTGATCATGCATTTTTCAAATAAAATGTACAGTGGAACCTTGGCATACGAATTTAATTCATTCTGGAGGCAAGTTATTAAGGCGAAAATTTGTGTTGCGATAAAACAATTTTCCTTAAGAAATAATGTAGATGCAGATAATCCACCCTAAAATATTACCAATTTTACCAATTTCCAGCACTATAATGGATATATATTTTTGCCTATAAAAACAATCGAATCATTTGGCTCCCACTGACACAAACAAGTTTTGAATGGCTCCCAGAGGTACTTGTAACTTAGCTGACGTTCGGTTCATTCGTACACCGTAATGCCAATGCAAATTTCTTGCAAAATTTCGATTCTCACTATTATTAGTAGTAGTAGCAATTGTAGTGGTAGTATTTTTGTTGCTATTTTGATTTTTGTTTTTTTATTTCCAAAATTTTTTTTCCCCCCAGTATTGGTCAATGTTTTGATTTACTCTGCACCTTACATGTTCTGCACAGTGATTTTTGGTTTCTTGGTAACTTGATATTTGTAACAACAAAAAAGGAAAAGAGATGTGAAAGAGCAAACTCACATTCCCATTTAGTAGAATTCCCATTTAATCAATGTATGACAGGACTCCAAACATGCTCTTTATCTGAATCAGTGCACAGTTTTAGACAAGAAACAGATTCTGGTTAAAGACAGTGCCCATGGCATGTAGATTTTTTTTTTTTCTTGTACGTAGCCTGTGGACTCCTAACATCATTCGTCATGTTAGATGAAAAAAGAAATACAGCATTTCTTTATTAGTGTTTAGAATCACAATTACTCTCCAACACAAAAATCAGAGCATAGTAAGATACAATTAACTGATTAAATCCATTTTTAAGATTCAAACACAAGCTAACAAGCTCGCTCAACAAGACTGGGACTGATCACCCAATGATGAATTATATCAAAAGGAAGTGATACAGGAAGTAGAGATCCAGAAAGTTAAAGAAAGAAGAGCTAAAGGTTAAAACTCATTAATGACAGGAACACTTCAGCTTGTGACTCCCGACCTTTAAGCAGAAGAGAAAACAAACAATCTCAGTCCAGAGGACCAGAAATCCTAGCGACAACAATGATATCTAAAAATAAAGAAAGAATCTTTCACAGTTGCAAATAATATACTGCAAAAGTAAGCAACAAAACACAATCTCCACTGTGTAAAAGACAATGGGACTGCAATTAAAGTAAAGTTAAGGGTGAAAAAATGCTTGAATAGCTAAAAGAATTACTTGCTGCTGGAAACAAGCTAGAAAAAAACCCAAATCAAATTATGGTAACTTTTATTTTAGTACACTAAAAGTGCAAATATTCATCTATAAAAAGAATTCAGTTTCAAGTTCTCTGTAGTTGAAGTACAAACTTTAATTCTTTTAATACATGAAAGTTAAAAGTAAAACCAGAAAAGAAAACAAAAACAAATCACAAATGAGAAGACCCATGTCTCAGTGTCTGACAGGAAACTTGTCTTTGCATAAGAAACTACAGGACATGAGGGACATACGATACCTGAAGATAGCTAGCAACAGCAAATAGCTCTGACTATATAAACTAGCTTCTTTAGTTAGCTGTGAAAATATATTCCTATACTGTATATTGTTATATATTGTTTTTTTTCCAGAAGATGTGCACCAATAAAACAAAGCTAACTAATGAAGCTGATAGAACTGACTTTAAAAATAGTTTGTATTCTTATAGCTGGCTGTAAGAAAACAATCTGGATAGATATATTTGTGATAGATCGTAGTGATGGATATTAGCTCAGGCATGTTTTTTTTTTGCTAGAAAAAGAAGCATTCTTCAACGGCCTTATTTGCTGTGTTAAATTACAACCCTGACAAAGATATAATGGTTACTGAAATGACTTTAAACTTTAAACCATAGTACATACTTACATACAGTTGATTGTTTATGTAGTTCTGATCTGAATAAGTTATTTTACAGATTTCGTTTAACAGATGTTTACATCTAGTCCCCAAGACACAATAATAACTGAATGTACACAAATGAACCAGTTTAAAAGTTCACACACTCTTGATTCTGCATACTGTGTGTGGTCACCTGGACAATCAGTGATCATTTTTTTATGTTTTGTGAGTACGTGGTCAATCCTGAGCAGTTAAACTGGACAACTGAGGGACTCGTGCACAACTATTACACAAGGTGCAAACATTTACTGATGCTCAAGAAGGCAACACAATACATTTAGAACCAAGTGGGTGTGTAAACTTTTGACCAGGGTTATTATCCGTATAAATTATTATTGAAAAAAAATATTTTGTCTTCTGGGAAACCAGTGGGATTGCCTGTACTAAATGAAAAGAATAGCATAAATCATCCTGCTCAAAAGCCTTTCTTAATATATCGTGTTCTTCTTGAGCGTCTTAGGCACATTTTTTGCTAGTTGTGGACGAGTCCCTCATTTTCCCTCAGTCGCTACTGGTTTTTCCACCACCTGAATATTTAATGTCTGTCTCTTCTGCTTAATGCCTATAACCCACATTACAGTCTCCCCCATATCAAATAAATACTCAGTAATCTGTAGCCATGTTTGCTGTTGTAACTCACATTATTTCCACATATTCCGAATCACCTTATGTTTCGTTACAGTGCTCTGCATCACCTCCACTGATTATATATTATAAGTGGCATTTAAATTAGGGTAAGAAATATATGGTCTATTGAACACTCTTATCTTCATCAGCGCTACACACGAGTAGACTGAGAGGGGTATAATGGCTGCATCGAAATGGTTTTACAGGCCAGTGGACCACGATTTGTTTAAGAACTGATAACACGATAATGTAGGCACAAGCTTTCTGTCTGTGTAATTGCAGCTTCGATTTTACAGAGTATACTGAGAAGGAAGGGAAATGAGGAATCTTTGAGTATAGATTAAAGGTGCAGTTTGTAACATTGCTGCAGATGAGCCAAGGTGGCGAGGGAGTCAGCTGGGGATAAGTGGAATTGACCATTTACATTCACTGAGAGAAAAAAGGAAAGGAGTTCATCAGTAGGCATCATTACGTGGTTCTAAGACACAAGTATGGCGTAAACATTAAAGGCAAAGCCATTTGAAATATCTTAGTGTTAAGGATTTATTCAGTAGTGAAATTTTACTGACATCCAGCAGGTTCATTGAGCACTTTATTAGGAACAACTGTACACCTCGTTGTGAAGGTATTGTAATGGTGTGGGCAATGTTTTTTTCTCTCCACACAAAGGCCCATTAATACCAATCAGTCTTGGCTTGAAAGCCACAGCCTATCTGTATATTCCTGCTGATCATGTGTATCATTTCATGGCCACAATGTACCGTTTTCTAACAGTTACAACCATAATAACGTACCATGTCACAAAGCAAAATTCAGAAAGTGGTTTTATGAACATGACAGTGAGTTCAGTGGTTCTCTAAGGCCTTCTCAGTCACCAGATCTGAATCCAGCTGACATCGTTTGGGAATTCTGCAGGAACTGTGTTAAGCACTCGTATTAAAATGAACCTGAATTTCCAAGGAATCTTTCCACTATCTTGTGGTATCCATATCATGATGAATAGTAGCTGTTTTTAGAGCAAATGAATGCCTTTCCGAGTGTTAATATAGCGTTCCTAATAAACTGTTCAGAGAGTGTATAGCTACAATAAAACCTAATGATGGTATAATGGGATTTCGCCCTCGCTCCATTTCTACTTATAGAGAGAGATGCAGTGGTGTTTTAGTCCATTAGTCTGTCCAGCTCTCTTATCTGTATGCTTTAGTCGAACAGGTCAGGTCAGTTCCTTCAAGGTTTCTTCCTCATACAGTCTCAGAGAGATTTTCCTTGCCATTATTGCCTCTGGCCTGCCTATTAGGGATAAATCTAAATTTAAATCTCATAATTTACGTTCTTTATTAAAATATAAAATGAATTGAATTGAATTCATCACACTTGTCATCTTGTAGAATGCTCATTAAGGCAAGTCTGTGTGCTATAACTCATTGTATTGCAACAGCACTGCATTCTGGGAGTCCAGCATTTGCATAGATGTCCCCATTACTTCTACTCTTGATTTCTTACATGATATTGAACATCATTGGAAAATGGGGCGTGAGAAAGAAGCTCTTCTCTTTTAAGCATTTATGTGGGATATCCTTCAGTTTTATCTCCTATTTAACACCAGTGGAGCTGCACTATCAATAACAACATCCACAGTGACCTCAAAGTCACAGACAACCGCTAACTTCTCACATTAATAACAAAACCAACCAACAAATTATCACCGGACATGCTAAATACATCACAAAAGTTCAATATTAACATACTGAACGTGTTTGAGGGTGCCTTTGAAAAACACAGCCATGAAAAATAAAATCAAAGGACGCCATGAAACACAAAACTGGATTAAAGTTTATATGTGTGACATTTGATGATAAAATCTGGCACACTTGAAAGACTGTGGTTTCTTTCCCTCTTTGTTTTCTCTTGAACATAATGTCAGAATTAATCAAACATTTTCCAACTTCAGAGAACTCTAACCAAATGAAGTTCAGAAATATATTCTGTTACGTTTTCAGATTACCCCTGCTCTAATATTTACGGTGAATATTAAAGAAATATTAAAGAAGTGCATGAAGTGGACGACTTTATGGGATTTGGATAAAAGAGGCAAAGGAAAAGAGGAGTTGAAAGAGACAGTTTTATTCGCTATGAGTGAATTTGTGCTGAGCCTTTTTTGGAAGCCCGCACCATGAAAATTTAATCTAATGCATTTTTCTTTACTTCATGCACTTTTTAGATGATCTCTTAATGATTCATTAACAGTATTTCTAAATCATTACCTTCAGTTCAGTTCGTTTGAAATACACTTGGTGGTTGGTTGTTCTTTCCAGTGAGAAAAAAAGCCAAATTTAATCATTTTAAATGGAGTGTATATTAGAAATATGTTTATATAGTTAATATATTTGTCAAATGTAAAAACACAAACAGATTTGGACATTTCATTATCAGGGATTCTTAATTTTATAGCCCCATTTTATCTGTGTTTTATCTATGTCACAAACCTGCAAGGTGAATTGATCATTATTGTATATGTCAGAAGGCTCTGAACATTACTAAATAATCCACTTTAATGTTGAAAGTAAGTGTCACAAACAGGACCCAGGAGATCCATGTGCAGATGGTTTAATTACAAATCCATTTGACAGCCTGGAAACAATGCCAAAATAGGCAAAGGTCAAAAAAAAAGGTCAGACTAAAGGGGGAATCAAAATAATCGTTACACAACACAAGAGTGAGCAACAACAAATACCAGAAATAGAAATCACTAGACATAACGATCAGGATGCAGTATAAACAGTGTCTGAGTTGTTGGCATAACTTCGCAAGGATATAGATTTCGGACCAGCTCTAAATTCTAAATAAAGTCGAATTTTAATGAGTACAGGAAGTGATGTTCATAAAATATAACGGTTGCTAGTAAACATCAGTCAAAACACTAGCGATGAACCATAAATCATGCACTTTTTTTTATGTGACTAGTAGCTTGGTTTAATGAGGAGATGTCCAACCTAAAATGAGTACCATGTTGTTCAGTTGCTGAAATGTTCCCCTAGGCCAGGAACAAATGACATCGATTTCCAAACATGGCAAATCCCTTGGATTGAAGTGAAGAAAGATGGCTGGATACTTACTAACTCCTCTTAAATTATATAACATGTTTATTAATTATGCATATCTAATATACTTTCTCTCTCTCTCTCTCTCTCTCTCTCTCTCTCTCTCTCCCTCTCTCTCTCTGTCAAGCTATATGTCCCACTCCTAAGCTCCCAGTATTCTGAGTTTCCAGTGTGACCACTTCTTCTTTCCGGACCTGCCTGATCCATCCAGGCACTGGACTCTACACCTGGTTGGAGTCTCGTGGCTTGGTGGTGCTCACTGCTGCTGGGGATCTGCTTGGACAGCCGGTAACCCACAAGACTGCTGTGGATAAAACCACTTGGAGACTATCTTTGTCTTTGAACTGCTGTTGCATCAGTCAGCTTTCGGCAGAAAGGAATTAGTGCTGAGTCAATAATGAACTCAGAATCTCCACTAACCAATTAGTTCCTCAAGAGCTCTTGGTTGCAAAACTCTTGTGACAATAAACTGTTCAAGAAAGGGCATTATTTACATTTACATTATTCACTATCTAGTGTCACACCCAAATGAGGATGAGGTTCCCTTCTGAGCCTGGTTCCTCTCAAGGTTTCTTCCTCATATCATCTTTCCTCACAACCGTCGCCTCAGGTTTGCTCATTAGGGATAAATGTTAGGGATAAACTAAACTTTAAACTTTACAATTGTTATTATTATGTTTCTGTACTTCTGTAAAGCTGCTCTGAGACAATGTCCGTTGTTAAAAGCACTATACAAATAAATTGATTTGAACTGAATTAAATAAAATGGCATTGAGGCAAGTCATCAACAAACTGTATCAGGGTGTAACATTTAAAAACAGCAGGCAATGCGAACTGCAGTAAGTCATTAGTAATGAGCCATGCTGAGGATGTTTTAGACGGTGTTTGACTGCTACACACACCTTTATAAGAGCAAATATTTCTTCTTTAAATCTTTCTGCAGACAGAGTAATTGTAAGAATCCAAACTCTGATATTCACAGTCTCTTTGGTGCAAACACACTCCATATCAACAAGTTAATAATACACATCAGGTCGCTACTTTAAGTAAAAGTTTTAAGTTTTATGTGGGGGGAAAAAATTTTTTTCTTAATGATCCGGTGACAATTGAACAATAGTGACAATTGAACCTTTACAGATAAATTCATGACAAGCTAGTCATTTTTATTTTGATTGCTTGACATTTTAAAATGATGTCTGCTTTATTACACAGATGGACCACTGAAATGGTCTAGAGCAGGTGGTTACAATTTTATCCACATAGGACTGTGTTTGGCTGCAGGCTTTCATTCCAACCGAACACTGAGCCACCTAAGATTTTGCTTGTTTAATCAATTCATCTTATTCTCCACCTTATGCCACTAGTTTGGCTGGAATGAAAGCCTGCAGCCACACCAGCCCTTTGCGGATAAGATCGAAGACCTCTAAGCTGCGTCTGAATATTCCTATTACCCTGTTAGTTACTAGAGGAAATGTTGTATGCCAAACAAGTACTATGTTCAGATGTTCAGTAAAACAGCAGGAGAGGAACACTTGGATGATCTACTGCTTCCGATGAGTGACCAGTGGACGCTGTGCTATCCCTTAATGCAATGGGCCCTGTAGTAGAGCGGTCAGTCAAAAATGGCAGAAGGCAGCACTTTGGCTCTTTTTAAGTGCGAGTGCTATAGGTATAAAAATGTTCCTTATGGTAAACCATACTTGGTTAACAGCACCTGATTAAATTGTTAAATTGCCAACAGTTTAAACAAAAAACTTTGTGTTTTTGTGTTTATTATGACATTGTAGGTCATGTGACAATTTAACATGCCACCTGTAGTATGTCAGTGTCTGGATTGAATGCATTATACACTCATGTACTGATCAGTGCGTACTACGAAGTTGGTGTTATTGAGTTGGGAAGCTATAAATGACATCAGGTGAAAGCAAGTCACTTTGGTCAGGGCAAGGGTTTCTTTAAAACTATTTCTCTACTATTTGTTTTTAAATGTTAATCAGTTTGCCTGAGCAAGGCCTTTAACACTCAGTTGTATAAAATGATATAAAGTGTAAGTTGCTCTGGATAAGGGCATTAGCCAAATGCCGTAAATGTCAGAGAAAATCCAGTTTCCCACTCGTAATTACAACTTTGTGGTGGTTTTGTGTGTGTTCAACTCAATACAAGCTTTCTGAGCAGTAAGTTCAATTCAATTCAATTCAATTCAATTCAATTCAATAAAATGTATTTGTATAGCACTTTTGACAATGGACATTGTCTCAAAGCAGCTTTACAGAAGTATAAAAAGAGAGAAGGAAAAAAAATTATGAAGTTTAAATTAAAGTTACTTTATTATTTATTTTATCCCTATTTTATAAGTAGGGAATCGAATGCAGTAGGCACTGTAACAGGCTGTAAACAGGAAGCATTACATGATAGAGAAGATTTCAGGGGAAGGGGACGTCGGCTGGTGTGGATGTGAACTGTCTGAAGTGGATTTGGCACTAAGCTTAATAAAAACATCGTGCCTTCTTTAAATCTGCTGAAAAAAATTGGTCAAATGTGCTTTTATACAGAATGTATGACTTTTCTCTGCTGCATAAGAGGTTTTTAAAAGCATTTTAGAATGAATTCATCAGTAATAAGTTCTTAGTGGTTAAAATTCTGTCTGCAGATTGCATGCAAGTTCAAATCCCACAATTATTGGGTCCTTAAGAAAGGCCTGAACCCATCATATGCTCAGCGGTGTGCTTAGACTGTATTTCGGAGTAAATGACCTGCCTTGCTGTAGGGTCACGGAATCATTACAGATTCCACCTGACAGTTGAGCTGGGATTTTTTTTCCAAAGAAAACCGAGAGCTTTCAGAATACAACTGGGATCTAAGAGATTAAATGGCCTTGATACTCACCAGCATGGGAACAGACAGGGGATTTGATCTCCTCTCACATCTGAGAGCTGACCAGCTGCAGGTGCTCATGGAAATAATTCATTAGGTTGAAAAGCTGAAATGATGATAATCTCTTAAGGCTCAGCATTTGAGTAGAGGGTTGGCAAAAGCCTACATCTTACAAAAGGTAGCACCTAAGGTTTACCAAACATCACTGGAGCTACAAAAGCACAGATGAGACCAAAGACTGTATGATATTTAATGAAAAAGGTGGAATAAATTCCCTGTATACACTCTCTCTGCTCTAGGAGCTGGCATTGTGATGATTGATGGCATCATTATTTTTGCTAAGAATAATTTAACCCTGAGGTTAAGGCTTGGCCACGGATAATCATGCAGCAGGTTAATGAACCAAAATATACAAAATCAACATAGAAATAACTGTAAAACTTTCCAGGAACAGTCTGAGATTCTGTATATTCTTCATGATAAAGAAGACATCTACATGCACAATAGGAAAGGGATTGAAATGTACTGCACAGTGACTTGCCTGAGATCCTTTCCCACCATCTCCAACCTTGTTAGATATGACAAGTACCCAATATAAATATCGGTGGTGTTGCCAAACATTGCAAGCTGTCCCTGGCTGAACTTTATGAAAAAGATTGTGTGAAAACAAATCAAAACATTGTGCACAAACGCTTAGATATATAGCCTACAAAAGAGTCTACCCCTTACATTGTTTATGATAGCTTGTAGTCAAAAATGCTTGATTTTTTGTGTCTTTCATTCAAAACTTGTAATGCAATCATGGAAACCTACTTAAATTGACAAAAGCAAGCCCAGGATTCTTCTTTTAAACTTATAAACATATATAATGACTTTCTATGAGAGCTGTACTCTTACTGAGAATTGTTCGACGCATGTAAATGGAAGACGGCTTCGGCTGAATGCGTGTTTGATGATGCAACACAACGGGTCTCGGCTCAAATCTGCGGAAAATCTGCTGTCATTTTGAAAAATTGCAAGCTCCTCCGAATATTGCAGATGGTCCAGTGATGGTGCAGGTTTTCATTCCCATCAAGCAGGAGCCACAGCTGATTCTGCATGCTTAATCAACTGATCTTGTCTTTCAATACACTCAGGTGTGGCTTCTGCTTGGTTGGAATGAAATCCTGCACCCACACCTGTCCTTTGCTGATAAGACTGTAATACCTCTGATCTGCTGCTGTGCTTTAGACAGTAGGACAAATCTTAAGACCCAGAGGAAACCCATACATGGTAAAACATGTAGCTCCAAAAACAGCAACCTGAGCTCAGGATTGAACCACAGACCCTGAAGCTGTGAGGTGGTACGGCTACAAGCATGTACCAAGGGTTTATTATTTTGCAAAAAATATCATCTTCGTTAATCTGTACTATTAAATACCTTTAATATAGTCAAATCTCATTAGTAATTTATTATATGTCTAAATATATAGAAATAGATTTAATAATCGTATTCTTTTCAAACGTCATATTTGCTTACACTTGTCAAATAATTTGCTTCTTTCTAAAAACAAATGCTGAACACTAGCAAAATTATCCGCCAATAGAACAACTCCAAGCTTGAAATGAGTAGAAATAGCTATAAATAATTTTAATAATCAAATTTTATGTTTATTGTAATATCATTATAGGAAATATTTTCTAAATTTGACTGAGTTGAAGATATTTTTACTTGCAGTCTGTGTGTGTGTGTGTGTGTGTGTGTTAATGTTTCCAGAGGCTAAACTGCAGTAAAAATGACAAATTATAAGCATGTTCATGGTATAGATGAGTTGAAGTGTGTCCTGATTTAAGCCATGCGGTTTGCACAGTGCAAAAGTGGTAGCCTACTTGTTAGCTTCATTAGACCCAGTGGGGAAAAAAATTTACATCTCAAGAAAGTACAATAGTATGGTATATGTGCAAAATCTGTGGTTAGATAATGCTCTAAGAAGAAGTCTTCTTCTCTGACTTTTCTGTAATGGAAGGAGTGTAGGAGGGTTGTGGATGCAGTGCATTATCTCTGAGACACAATCGTTTGCTAGCAGCATGGTGTAAAGTGAGTGAGTGAGGAAAAGAAATCTGACAGCCCAGATTTGCAGGTTTATCCTGGAACATTAAGATTGTCCTTTACCAGAGGTAGGAGATGGAGAGAAGTGTTCAACAGCATAGTGTGCAGGACCATTTCCTAATCTTGTGGAACCTCAGCACATTACCTATAAGCAGAAAAAAATATTCAAAGCTTATTTTTATTCACTCCATTCTTCAACTAGATAATCATTTATGTTATGTAAACACAGTATGTTTATACAGCAGTTAAATCCGATCCAATAATCCCATTGGTCGAGAGCTTCCAATAGTGCATATATTATGCTATAACCGAACTGGGATGTGTTTCACTCGTTGTGTAAATTTCCACTTCCTGTTTCCAAACTGTTACTATAGTAATATTGGTGTCATTATTGGTCACTCACCACATCATCTCCATATCTCACACTATTGGTGCACTACTATGCACTTTATATACATTTATACATTTACATATTTACATATATTACATTTATATACATAACCTGCCTCATAATCTGTATATTGTGGACTTTATTTAATTTTTTTCTGTATTGATGACAGGAGTTACTGGGACAGTTCCCTGCCAGACCACCAGAGGGGGCACTGGCAGGTGTTTCACCATAGCCTGCTTTTTGTTTCTGTATTCCCCATGTGTGTTGTGCTATGCCCTTCTTAGTGTTCCACTTTCCAGCCATGTCACCTGTTCCCTATTTACCCAAATGTTTTGTCCTATATACACCAGCCCTTTTGTAGTTGTCTCTGTTAGTCACTGTTTGTCGTTTGTATGGTTCGGTCAGACACCATTGTGTTTCCAGGTTCCCATGTTATAGTTACATTTTTGTAACGCATGTTGTATTTGTGCAGTGTTCTCTGTGAGTCTTGTTTCAGTTTTGTCAATAAAGCAGCGCTTTTATTTTACTTGCATGTGGGTCTGATTATCTGCACTTGGGTTTCAGGCAGTGTCTCCCGACCGTTACAGTAGAATTGTTCATAAACTAATTGTACAATGGAACCTACAGTGGTATTTAATTTGTTCTAGAGGCGAGTTCTTAAAGCCGAAATTTTTTTATCGCACAATGAATTTTCCCTTAAGAAATAATGTAAATGCAGATAATCCGTTCCAGCCACCCAAAAATATGACCAATATTTCCATTAAGCGTATGTAAACTGTATGGCTGCTTACAAAGAACTGACCTAAGCCAACCATTCCATGTCCTCACAGGAAGTCGTGCCACTAAGCTTGGGCTAAAAATAGAACAGACCACCCACGCCACCAATCTGTCAACAAAAAAACGCCCGAAAAATCTCCTAGCTTTTGAACGCATGCCGAAGGCAACGTTGGTATCGTGGGTTGATTCTTTCTAAACAGCTTTCACTGACTGAAAAATAATTTGTAAAATTTGTAAACCTCGCTTGCCTTTCCACTGACGCAAACAAGTTTTGAACGGCTCCTGGACATACATGCAACTCAGTTCGGTTTGTTCTTATGCTAAAAATGCTTCATATGCAGATACAAATTTCTTGAAAAATTTAAAGTATTAAAGCGAAAATTCGTAAGGGAGGGCATTCGTATGCCGAGGTTCCACTGTATAGTGTAGTTATTTTATATCTGTACTTTTGAGGGTCACCAACAGCCAGTACCAAATTCCTTGTGTATAAAAACATACTTGGCCAATAAAACTGATTCTGACCTCATCAATGGACATGACAAAAGATGCATTTCACAAATATAATGTTTCGACTTTAAATATGAACGCTTTGCTGAGACACACACAAACATTGTGAGCTCGCTAGCTGGTATACTGTAAAGTGAGTGTGGCTTCTTCAGTGCAAGAAACAAAACATTTAGCCCATATATGGTGTCTGCAATATCACTTAATGTTACATTCTTGTTTATAGAACTGTTGTATAATAGCCGTTTCACACGATGACGATTGTTCAGTATAACTGCTCTCTTGCTTGTGTGATACTGCTTCATTATTTTGAGATGTGATACTGGTGCCAACTTCCATTATTCCCTTGAGAAGTTAGGTTTGGACTTCACATTGTTATTTACCTTTACATTTCTGGCATTTGGCAGACGGCCTTATCCAGAGCGACATACAAAAGTGCTTTAAAGACTCTATCAGTGAATAAATTAACACTGGTTCAATAGGTCACAGACTTAGGATACCGTCAGCCTAAAAACTATGTTGGGGGGAATTTTCTTCGTACATACAACAATACATAAAACAAACAGGGAAAATTGTTTAAGTGTTTCAGGAAGATGTAGGTTATTGCTAGTACATTTACAATGGTGTACAATAATAGGAGAAGAGAATTCAAAGAGAAATCATTTTAAACATTAGTAGTAATGCAATAAAAATGATATAATAAGATCACAAGCGTGGAGGGGGTGATGGCGTCATCAAAAAAATTGAGGCACTGAAGTTGGCATTTTGGGTTATTAACACATCAACATGCAAAATAATAAAATAAATAAATGTGTGAGCTTCAGGTGCAATAGATTTAACTATACAATGAAGCAAAATACACAAGAGCATCCCTAACCTTTAGAATAAGTTTATGTAAGCAATTTTTTAATCTGGCTGTCTTATCTTGCTAGACAAGACGTCTGGTAAAGAAGTCACTACTGGTATAAGAAACTACAGATAGATTTACATTTTTTAATGAATTATGAATTATTAAAAAAGGAATTAATGTTATGTGCAGAAAATGCAATGCATGTGTATCCATCATTATTACCTGAACACACACACACACACACATCCTAGATAACTTCACCACAGAAGGAAACAATACTGTATAATAAGAAGGAAATACGAAGGCTATAATTGTATAATTAAATAAAACTGGTGCCGCTGCCAAAAAATCCAGAGATGAAGTTGGCAGAAAACTGCTGAGTGTGTTAAACTATCTGCTCTGTGCAGTGAACACAATTAATGACTAAATTTATTATGTCTCCACTCAGGATAACGTAAAATGATCGGCCCCATCTTGGGGGTTTGCAGCTTTTGTTTTTTATTGCTTCTTAATTCTGTAATTATGCTACAGTGGAGATGGATGTAGATACAGATCAAATACATCATTCCAAGACGCCGGCTGTCACCAGGTTAATGTTGCTATCAGGTAACAACTCAATCCAAATATTTTCCATAAAGAAGACACCTTTGTCACATGTATATTAAAGAACCATCAAATTCTTTTTTTCATATATCCTGGCTTGTTTAGAAGTTGGGGTCAGATTGACACTCTGAAGCAGAGAGGGTTAAGAGTCTCACTCAAGAGCCAAACAGTGGCAGGTCAGCAGTGATGGGGCTTGAGACCTTGACCTTCTACTCAGCCACCCTGAACCTTAACTGTTGAGCCACAGCTGCAAGGATAAGGGCAATACACACGAGTTCATTGTGAGTGCAAAAACAAAGCTACAGTACTTTTAAAATGTTTACTCATATTTTATTGTATTTAGCTTCTCTCTATAGGTTGAATGATAGAAAAATATCAAACATATTGAGAACCAAACCAAGCTTTTCTTATTGAGATTCCCAGAGAAAGCATTTTCAAATCCATACCCAAGTGTCTATTTAACTCTTACAAGTTATACATACACCGACGAGCCACAACATTAAAACCTGCCACTGATTATCTTGTTATACTGGCACTTGTCAAGGTGTGGGGTAAATTATGCAACAAGTGAACAGTCAGTTCTTAAAGTTGTTAAAGATGTTTTGGAAGCAGGAAAAATGGGCTAATCTGGGCAGAAAGCAAGCCAGTAGAGGCAGAGTGATGCTCTGGGAAATGTTCTACTCAGAAACCTTGGGTCCTGGTGTTCAAGCAGATGTTACTTTGACGCCTACCTAAAAGTTGTTGTAGACCAAGTACACCCCTTCATGGCAACCACATTCCCTAAAGGAAGTGACATCTTTCAGCAGGATAATGCTTCCTGCATCATGACAAAAGGGTTTAAGATGTTGCCTCCAGATTCCCTAGATCCCAATCTGATTGAGCATCTGTGGGATGTGCTGGGCAAACAAATCTGATCCAGGGAGGCACCACCTCAGAACCGACAGAACTTAAAGGATGTTCTGCTAACGTCTTGATTCCAGATACTACGTCATACCTTCAGAGTCCATGCCCCAAAGGGTCAAAGCTGTTTTGGCAACCCAAGGGGGATCTACACAATATTAGGCAGGTGGGTTTAATGTTACAGTATGATGCTTTTTGCTCTTTGACATTTAAAGAGTTTATGTGTCTCTTACACAAACATTTGATCAGATGAAGATTAGCATCAGATATTTTTTTTTCCTTTCACTCTTCTGTTTTGTACAGACACAAGGTGGCAGATTTCAACTAATGACTCTATGTCTGACAACACCGCATCTCTGTCAAATTCCCACGTCACATACAGAGAAAGGAAATCAAATCAGATGACATTCGATTCCTGGACACTGAGAAACTGAATACATTTTCATTTCATTTACTATTCATTAAACTGGTCTCATGTTCATTAGGGTTGTAGTGGCAAGAACATGGGATTATCTAAATCTTCCCTCACACAGCAGGCGACTGATCCGTTTTTTTTACTTCAAATGTGACAAAGATTTATTAGTTGCGTGAACACATTGAATTTGGCATTTGCAGTTCACTTTCATACACTATATTGCCAAAAGTTTTGGGACGTCTGCCTTTACATGCACATGAATGAAATATGGAGTTGGCCCGCCCTTTGCAGCTATAACAGCTTCAACTCTTCTGGGAAGGATTTCCACAAGTGCATTTGTGAGGTCAGGCACTGATGTTGGACGAGAAGGTCTGGCTCGCAGTCTCCGCTCAAATTCATCCCAAAGGTGTTCTATGGGGTTGAGGTCAGGACTCTGTGCAGGCCAGTCAAGTTCCTCCAAACCAAACTCTCTCATCCATGACCTAATGGTCCTTGCTTTGTGCACTGGTGTTCAGTCATGTTGGAACAGGAAGGGGTCATCCCCAAGCTGTTCACACACAGTTGGGAGCATGAAATTGTCCAAAATGTCTTGGTATGCTGAAACATTAAGAGTTCCATAAAAATAACATAAAAAGTGTTATGTTATTGTTCCTACTGCGAAATAAAAATAAAAATACACTTTTCTTTTTTTTACTACAGGACTGCTAAATCTCCAGTGACAGGGTAAGTAAAGAGTTTCAGAGTTTACACTCCTGGAAAAATTACTTCCTTAAGGGTTCTTTGAATGGATAATTTGTCTCCTAACCCTCTATTTGAATTCTATTTGAAACTCTTTCTACCTTCCAGCCGAACTGTAGTGCCGTTTGATCACTGTGGAAAAAATGAATTGACTCGACTCTGCAGTTGCAGCTGATAAATTGAGTCACTAAGCACAAACTGATGCAGCTGATAAACACTAGTGCCGCGATAGCACTTTGCAAAATGAACAATAGTCCACTAAAAAGTGATTAGTCCTGGTCAGACACAAACTAATTCAAACTTAACCCTATCCTGCAGAAACAATTTTTTACACACTTCTTTATGGCAAAACTCAAATTTCTTTTCCTTGTTTTGCTTGATGAAAGAAAATAGCAATATAGCTCTGGATATATATGAGTATGAGATACAGAGAGGAAGAGAAGACATGAGAGAGAGAGAGAGAGAGATCAGGGTGGAAAGCACATTTCTCATTATCTCTGTCCTGACATCATGATGGAGTCTGACTCAGGGACTGAAGTGTGAAAACTGTGGCCATGGTATTTTAATCCCCACTCAGGTAAAAAGAGAAAGAAGTGAGAAATAAGATTTTTTTTTGCAGTCGCATAAGTGCGGATGACACTCAGGCTGAAAGTGAAATCCTGTTAATAAAGGCTCTGGAGAAGAGATGTATCCCAGGTGGCTCCAGATTTCTCACCGTCTTCAGGTTACACCAGGGAATCACAGAGACCTGAGACGTAGTGACTAATATGACGAATACGAACGAGAAGAGAATTGAAGTAGAGTCACACAGCTAATAGCCAACAGTAGCCAGGATACACGTCATCACTCTGTGGCTTTTTTTTTTAATTCTTATTTTATCTGAAGGGTGAGCTGAGGCCAATCCCAGCACACAGGGGAGATACAGCTCTTAGACACATAAGCATTTCACTGCATGCTGTACTGTGTATGATTGTGTTCATGAATAATAAAATTTGATTTAAATGACAAATTGTTGTGCATTAGTGTCTTAACTCTTTTTCCTAAATAAGAGTCACATAGTAAATCCTTGTTGTTTCATATTTTTATCCAGTGCTTCTGAATTCTCAGTTCTGATTGGTCAGAAGAGTAATCCAAATAACAGGATTATAAGGAATCTGCTTGTACTAACAGTTTATAAATTTAATAATAATTAGTTGCCAGGGGTGTGTACTGTGTCTATGAAAGACAAAATGCCAGAAAGACAATTGCTGTGTCCCAAATGTCATACTAGACACTTACACTACGCACTACCCTCTAGTGTATGAATTTTAGAAAGGTAGTGTCGTCTCAAATGGAATGGGAAGCGTTAGCCATTTACAGTATTAGCTGATGTCAAATGATGTCAAATGTATGCACACTCGTGAGGATGAGGGTCCTGATGTTCAGTAATTCTGATTTTCAGTAATTCAGTATTTAAAAGTGTCATTTCTTTGCTTTTTTTTGCTGGTTGGAAGTTGAGTTTTAGTCAAATGTTTCAGTAGCCAAGCAACATCATCACACTCACACTCCATCTACTGGCATGTTTGAGAGGTGCTGGAAAGTGGAGAACCCGAAGAAAGCCCAGGGCAACCCAAGTGGAAACAGTAACCAGAACTCAGGATAGAACTCTGAATCCTGGAGGTACCGTGTGGCCTCATGGGTGACTAGCATAATACCGTAATGCTGACTCATTAGTTACAGACCATAGAGTACCAAGAGGTTAATTATATGGAAATCTGTTGAAGCCTCAGTGGAGAATTAGCAACATTAAACACTTTCCAGCTCATGACTGTATTAATGGGAAAATGCATCCCAGCAGTATCACATCAGTAAAATGATGTATGTTTGGCACCTGTGATGAAAAAGCTTCACAGATGAGGAGGCATCATAAACGCCACGCTAGCTCTTTCTATAGCAAACTTGCATCTACAGAATAACTATTTGTATTAGTTTAGAAGCAGAACTAGCTGAAGTAGAAGACCAGTGGAAGTGAACAAAACCAAATCTAAGTTAATGAGCAGGGAGAACACATTCCAGCACAGAAAAACCCATAAACGCATACATTTCAAACAGGTGTTTGCTTTCTACATTAAACACTAATATGGATATGCAAATGAGCGTCTGCTACGTGAAGGCACACTGACGCTACACTAATAAAAGAAAAGGGGTTCTTTTAAGAACCGTTTACTGATTTAATGCTTCTTCTATGGCATCGCTTGGTTCTTTTTTGAAGTCATTTTTAATGCTCACAACTTGATCAAAGTGTGAGTTTTTACCTCCAACTTTTGCTCAACTGGTTCCTTCCACTTTACATAGACATTGAGGAAAAAAACACACACACACAGCCTATTATTATTATTATCGTTGTTTCTAAGCATCACCCTGTCTAAGGAAGTTGCACATCATAGGAAAAGAAAGATCTGAAAAATGTAGGCCCGAGTCCAGAAAGATAAGCGTGAAACATTATGACTCCGATTTCAAAAGGTAACTTCCAGATCAAGACAACAGCTTATCGAGGCTGGGAAAATGTTCCTTGTGTTGTTCTGCTCCACAAATGTCCCCGAGCGATATCCAGCGCTTGCATGCCTCTGTTAGATGAAATTTCTTCACATATACCTCAGCTTTATCCCTCGCTCACACATTTTCACATTCTGTGTCACACACGTTATACCACATATGGACTCATACATATATAACACTGCTCGAGTACATCAGGCATGCAATGGCACCATAATACTGTAGACTGTGCAGAAGCATGTCCTCCTCCACCTCATGTCTCACCATAAACCCGCTGTTTATTCCTGGATTTTTTCTGCTTCACTTCATTTCCCTGGAGAAATCTAATACCTGTGGGGCCTTGAGGAAACGCCAAGCGAGATGTCGCCATAGCAATCTAATTTATGTAGTGCAGATGACCTGAAAAGGCCTCTCAACTGGCACCGGTCCAGACATGTCCTCAAAAGAGAGAGAGAGAGAGAAAAAAAAAATGAACGCAGCTTCAGCCACCCTGGATTCGAATGAAACACAGCAAGGGAGCCAAGTCCTGAGAATCTTGGAAGTGCTGTTGTTTCCCCTGGAAGTCATTTCTGCAGATAACAGATCATTTTACAGTATACCTTCACAAACAAGCTTTGACAAAGAGAAACTGTTTTTCTCAGCGAGCCTGACCGTGTTGGTTGTTGGTTTGGAGAAACTGCTGATCTTCGGGGATTTTCATGTGGGGAAGAAAAAAAAAAAATCTGGGAAGTGTGATTCATAAACCCTGTTGATAAGAGGTCAGGTCAGAGGACAGTGCTCAGACTCGTTAAGATGACCGGAATGCTGCAATAACAGAATTAACAACTCTTTACAACCATGGTGAGCAAAAAAGCATTTCAGAATGAAGAAATGCATCAAGCCATGAGGTAAACGGGCCCCTCGTATCAGCCAACAACCCAGGATGAACACTGAATCACAGAATAGCTGAAGATTGGAAAAAGTGGAACTGCAAGGATTTATGGACATACTGTACAAATCTCTTGTCCTGGTTCGGAAGCTGCAGCAACTCAGACCCATGTGCAGGATTAAAACCATGTCCTTGTTTTTATTTAAATAAAAATGCCGTGACGTGACACACGAAACAAAGTAAACGGTACATAAATAAATGATAACTGTTTGGAAACTTGACTGAAACCACAAGAACTCAACATAGAAGCAAGGATCCTAATGCGACATATGAAACAATAACCCAACAAGGACAGACACAAAAGGGCAGGTATAAATAAGACAACAAATTAGGGATGATTAACAACAGGTGACATGACACATGAGGAGCACCCCCTCTGGTGGTCTGGCAGTGAATTGTCCCTGGAGTTTCCCATATCTCTTGACTACTGAGTGAACGCTTTCCTGTTGGAAGCCTACAAGAAAACGTTTTAAATACCCTCACATGTTTTAGAAGGCAAATACAAAACCAACAGAGAGAATAAAATGCTTTGCATGCATACAATTTAGAAAATAAAATCCAAATTCATGGCAAATTTCCCCATTGAGTTACAGACTGAGAATCAGCATCACTGTTTATTGTGGTTGGAAAGTGTAATGAAAGTTTGTTTAAGGAGTATTATACAGTTATATGGCACCAGTTTAAAACTAATAAACCAGCAGCAGTAATTTGATCTGGAAATTTGTCATCGAATCAGAATCCAGATATTAATACAAAGACATTTTTGTTCATTAACACAAACATTTTTTTCTCCAATGCTTCCAGCTTGCTCTTTCTAATACACTCCTTTCTAGTGTGTAATCATGTAGCCATGTACAATTTATATTTTATTCTTTCCCAATAGTTTCAGAAGAGAATTAAAAACTACTTCTACTACTACTACTACTACTACTACTACTACTACTTTTAATGATAATAATAAATATGTATGTTTCTTCTTGTTGGAGTGCATCAAAGTGCCCAAGCTCACAAGTGTTCAGATATTCTCAGTGTTTGGCACCCTCTATTGCCCCTAACAGGAGACAGGGCAAAAGCAAAAGAATGGCAACAACCAAGCGTGCCTTATATTCAAACTTAAACCAATAAATTTGTAATAATGCACAAGCACTGGATCTGCATGTCATGTTAAGATCTTCCCGAAGGAAGTAACAGGTTAAAGAGAAAATATGGGTCACAGATATTAACCAATTAATTAAGTATGTCTATTTCACTACGGCACAAACACTCTTAAGAATAAAGGTTCTAAGTCAGGATTTATGGTTCTATGAAGAACCTTTCCCTTGTACATAAAGTTCTCTGTAGTGCAAAAAGCTTCTTTATGGCACTAAAAAAATGGGGTTCTGTTAAGAACCGTTCACTGATTTAATGGTTCTTCTATGAAAATGCTGTGAAAACCCCCTTTTAACTCTTCCGGCACCTTTTAAACTTATTTTTCATTGTGAGTGTACTGTAATGCTCACAACTTGATCAAAGAGTGTGAGAATTTTTGCTAACACATTTATTCAACTGTTTCCTTCCACTTTACACAGATATCAAGGGACGATTATTTAAAAAAAAATAACATAAAAATAAAACCCACACACACACGGCTATAACTATTAACTATATTTGCTGTTTTAAAGCTGAGACATGAAAGTCAATTATTGCCAGAAAAACTCAATTTGGTCCGTTTTCCCAGAAACAAAGCACTAAACGTTTTCCCAGACTGCCACACAATTATAGTCTTCATCAGTGTCAACTATTTATTTAGGCAGTAGCTTAAAAATATTGCAGCAGTAAAATGAATCATCAATTTAAACACGGCTCATCTCACCCAGATGAGAATAAGCTCCCTTTTCCGCTTGAGGTTTTTTCCTCATATCGTCTCAGGGAGTTTTTCTTCTCCACCATGACCTCTGGCTTGGTCATTAGGGCTCAATTTATAGCGGATATCCCGAATTATTGTCTATAAAGCTGCTTTGCGATAATGTCTGTTGTTAAACACGCTATACAGATAGAATAGAATTGAATCGATAAGATCATGGAGCATGGAGGTGGTGATGGTGTCAGCAAAAAAGTTTTTGAAGCAGGCATTATGGGTTATGAAGACAGACGTTAATAAATCAGCATGCAAAATTAAATAAGCTTAAATAAAAAAAATTAGATGTGAATTTTCAAAGAAATAAATGTGTGAGCTTCTGGTGTGCAAAAGATTTAACTAAACAATGAAGCAAAATACACAAGAGCATGCCTAACCTATAGAATAAACGTGTGTTATAAAATTACTGTATTGTTCTAACAGCAATTTATAATTTATAAAACTCATATCATCGGTGTATATTTTTCTCTAAAGCTGCTCCGTGACAAAGTTCATTGTTGAAAGTGCTATACAAATAAAATTTAATTGGATCTGGACTGTAGAAATAACCAACCCCAAGATAATGAGCTGGACATGGAAAAAACCAGCCATGGATTCCCATAATTTATTCCAGCACGGAAAATCCATAAACAATGGATGATCTTTATGAACTAAATGAGCTTTAACAGCAAAAACATTATACATTCCACAGGGATTGAACTCCCCACACTCCCCCTTATCTGTGGGGAAAATGGGAAGTAAAAACACCATTTTATTTCCAAGCTCTATATAAAGCAGACAGGACTGACATGCACTCACACACAGTTGCATTAACACAAGATAAATGACTAAGCATGAGCGATATTATAGTGTATATAGTCATGTTATGATACTGCTTTAACTAGCTGAGAAGGTTTTTAATAAATAAATATACTGAATGCAGCTGTTATGACTCCAGCTGTTATCTAGGGTGGAGAGTGTGTCTGAGAAAAGACTAAAACTTAACAGAAATTATCAAAAGAATTGATTTATTCAAAGCAAGCAAAAAGGAAAGGAAAGAAAAGGAAGCAGTTAGGACACGATAACAGGAAAAGGACAAAAGAATAAATATTTGCAATATTTTACAAAGGATGGTGCAAAGCGAAACAAAACCCAAGGGAAAAGAGACTCAAGCAGTTCCAAAGAAAAGAACAAAAACTGGTCTAACTCTTGGATCCATACTCTAAGCTGACTGACAAAACAAAAGATTGAAATAAAAAGATCTTTAGTGTTTACAGACCCTATCTATGTCACAACTGGGAGATGCCACCAGAGGTGGGGATCAAGCCTGGAACTCCAGAGAGCTTGATAACCCACGATACAGAGAATCAGACCAGGATTAAAATATAAACTGTAAAAAGCTTCATTGATTTAAATCAAAACTAACGACGCAACAAGATCTGGATGAGACATAAAATGAACAGAAAATAAATACCTGAAAAGAGAAAGGAGTCACTTGAGCTACAGAAGGCACATGAAAAATATTCCAGAGTAGCAATCCACAATGACTTGTTTGAGACAGGTACAAAAGGGCAGGCATATATGGGGCAGAACATTAGGGCAAGGCAGGATGAAGAATAGGAATAGGAAGGGCGTGGCATAACACACATGGGAATCACAACAAAAACACATGACACGAAAAACAGGCTATGACAAAACACCTCTGGTGGTCTGGCAGGGAAATGTCCCAGTAGTTTCTGACAATCAAGCTTCACTATATTACCAAAAGTTTTGGAACATCCCTTCAAATCATTGAGTTCAGGTGTTGTTTTTCAGGGGTTGGGCTCGGCCCCTTAGTTCCAGTGAAAGGAACTCTGAATGCTTCAGCTTCATACCAAGACATTTTGGACAATTTCATGCTCCCAACTTTGTGGGAACAGTTTGGGGATGACCCCTTCCTGTTCCAACATGACTGCACACCAGTGCACAAAGCAAGGTCCATAAAGACACGGATGAATGAATTTGGTGTGGAGGAACTTGACAGAGTCCTGATCTCAACCTGATGGGATGGATGAATACCCAGAGAACACCTCTGGGATGAATTACAGCAGAGACTGTGAGACAGACCTTCTCGTCCAACATCAGTGCCTGACCTCACAAATGTGCTTCTAGAGGAATGGTCAAAAATTTACATAAACACACTGCTCCCACTCACACTCTTCCCAGAAGAGTTGAAGCTGTTATAGCTGCAAAGGGCAGGACAACTCCATATTACATTCATGTGCATGTAAAGGGAGACGTCCCAAAGCTTTTGGCAATATAGTGTACTTAACCTACTTAACCTACTGTGTCTAATACAACTGACAATTTTACATGTTGCACAATGTACATCATGTGAAGACTTCCCTTTGGGTACTGGGGAACAAGTCACCATCAGAATAACAACAAAATGATGAAGCGACAAAAATGAAAAATGAAGATGAAATGACAAAAGGTGATGGAACTGTAAAAATAAAGATTGATACAATAGCAAAAGAGTTAGGATGAGTAACAGGAACAAAAACAAGATAACCATAAAAACCACAGTAATGGAAACTGAGTCGAGAAGACTAGCACTCGTTCTCTCCTCACTAATTCCAGGTTTACAGTAAGTACACAATTCCTGATATGAGTGTGGTTTATTGAGGATACTCTAACGATTATAGTTCACAGCCGGGATCAGACAAGGAGTTACCGAAATCATAGCTCAGAAAACTCGACCTAACATGTGAAGGTCAAAACAAGCAACACACTGGAAACAGCTCAGAACTTGATGATACAAATGCATGGTGAAATTTTTCACTAAAGAAATAGGGATGAATGAATACATTAATTAATACAAAACAACTAGACACAATCAGGAAACAAGCAAGACAAAAAAATAACAGTGCAAGGTGCTTATTGCCATGGGGATGGGTGTCCCAAATCAAAATCAGACAATCCCTTGAAATCAAGGACAAACATAGAAAAGGTGTGCACAATCAGTTAACAATCCAAAGGCAGGACTAGATTAAGGGGGGAGGGGGAAGAAATAAAAACACATGAGCTCATGGTGTTCATCAATATGGAAAGTGAAAACTGTGAAAATATATACATACTCAACATACTCTAATTAAACAGTGAATGATGTCACGTAAACATATGGTTGAGTATAAGAGGACTAACTCCTCAGGAATTTAAGTTAAGTAGCCTTTATTTGTCACATATACAGTACGTTACTCCACATTGAAATTCTTTCTTCACATAGCCCATCCTTGGGGTCAGGATTGGGGTCAGAGCACACGGTCAGCCATGGGGGGTTGGGGGCCTTGCTCAAGGGCCCAAAGGTGGCAGATTGGTGGTGATAGAGCTTGAACCCCTATCAACAACCCATAGCCTTAAACACTTGAGCTATCACCTTGCTAACAAGGTACCATGCTAACTTGCACAAAATCAACCCCACAAAAATCCACACACAAAATAAGCACTTCCACCATTTTCACTGGCACTCATCTACGTGTAGAATATGTTTCGGTCAACAAATTTTATAATTTTATTCACACTGGATGTTAAAATGATTACAGCTTGTGAAATTTTGCTAACAAAATGCTAACGTGACTGGGATGCTATGTTGTCCTTGTTGTTCTTTTGGCTGCTCCCTGCTTGGGGTCACCACAGCAGATCATGTGGCTGAGATGTTATAATGAAGAAAAATCAGCTGCTTATAGTGGTTCAAGTTCAAATAACACTCTAGTTTTATAAGACAGGGATTTATTTATTTATTTATTTTATTTTTTAATAAAAAAAAATATAAAAAAAAATTTCAGCTGCTTGATATCTTCACAAGAGCAGCAAGACAAAGTGAAAACTGTAATCATAGACATTATCAGGTGCCTGCTGGAAAGGAAGCTGTAAATATAATTATTATTACAGTTTTCCATGTTATGTGTTAACATCTCTACTTACGTCAGTGACTTTTTTATCATTGTATTAAAAAAGTAGCTGGAAATCATGTCATTTTCCCCCAAATGCTAAAAACATCATCATTATGCAGTTTACAGTTACATACTCCGACATCAAATGAAGCTGAAGGTACGCAAAACCGCATGCATTTCTCTTTCCTGTCTCAGACATGTGAAGTCTTTCAGAATGAAACAAAGGTCAAAGCAGCTAACAGAGTGAGTGTCCAGCTGAAAATCATTATCCCTTATCCCATTATGCCTTAGGCTGACAATTCATCTGTGAAAGGTTTTTTTTTTTTTTCTCTCTGGACTTGAATGTTATTGAAAATGCAATTTCTCTGAAAATGAAACATGCCGTCTGCTTTAGGCAACATGGCCCCTGTCAATTTGTGTGGCTCGTCTGTAAGAAATACAGTGTGCCGTTTGTTCAAGCTGCCAATTTGCGTACAGCTCAGACTTTAAGGTACATCTCTGACCGGGGAAAAAAAAAAAAACTTGATGGATTGTGGGATTGCTGCACATTAGTGAGTCTCTAAGCACTCTGTCACCACTAGCTTTGACAAGCACACTGGCAATAAAGACCACATTTCAAGGTCACATGATATGAATACACACGCATCTGGAGGAAAAAAGAAATCCATGCAACACCACCATCAAACCAACAGGAATAGAGATTTGCCCAAGCGACATGCTAGCTGTTGACTTTTAGCTTGTAAAATTTTTTAAACAATAAATTAGGTTTAAAACCTGAGATTATTTCTATTTTTTTTTTTTTTTTTTTTGCTTGGGGATTTAAAATAGACACAAAGCAAAAACTATAGCTGTTTTGTCTTAGATCTAGTTGTATGACCATGTAATGCCCTTTGTTTGTCATATTGATTTATAAGAACAAGCAATAGTCCAGTTTCTCTTTCTAATTAACTTGTATAAGCTTTAAAACTTGGTATCAGTATCACTGGCATCATCATCATCATTGTTAGCCTAACAACAGGTCATTCATAGCTGCTTAACAGACAAGGTATACCTTTATAAATATGTGAAATTCACCTCATAATGGTCAAGATGTTTATTTGTAATGATTCATTATGTTGTCTACTTGATTCATTTTGTAAAGGAGACAGTTCACATAATTTTGGTTGGATACAAATTGCATTTATAGACCTTTTATAATCCAGGAGCAACATACAGTATGCAAGTCATGTGTTCATTTCTATTTTCATCAGCGGTAAAGTACTGAGTCATAGAGTAATGCTGGAGTGATGTGATGTCTGTGATTATTATGGTTTTACAGCATGTTTTCTTGAGAATGATCAGGCTGTGCTGAGCGCTTACCGATTTCAGACAGTGGCATTAGGGAGTGTCTATAAAATGGCAGACAGGAAACATATTTAAACCCAAACAACCCCTTTGAACCATTATGCATTTTTTAAATAGGTTTTTTCAGTCATGTGATACGCTTGTACTGAGAGAATGGGTGAAATCAGTTATCTTCATCATGGTCTACATATTTCATCCATTTTCTTTACTGCTTATCCTACACAGGGTCACAGGGGAGCCTGAAGTCCATACCAGGGGACTCAGGGCACATGGTGGGGGACACCTTTGACAGGGTGCCAACTCATCAAAATTACACACACTTACTGACAATTTTGAGATACTAATAAGCCTACAGTACATGGTTTTGGACTGGGGAGGAAACCCAAGTACCCTGAGGAAACCATTAAAGCAACATTCAAATGCCATGCCCACAGGGCAGGAGCAGGAATCAAAAACAACCCTGGAGGTGCAAGGCAAACACACTAACCACTAAGGCCCTCCATGTACATGCTCTCCAGGTTATTTGTACAAATAAGAATTAAGAAAACTTTATTCTGATCAAAATATTTAATTTCTTTTATTCCTCAACCTATTCTTTTTTCTTTCTTGCTAACAGGAATATGATGAAAGGTCTTTCTTTGTTGGTCAAATAACAGTAAGCCGAGAGTAAAACATCTTTTCCGTGCTGATGTGAGACAGATCTGATTTCTATGTGATAGCAAAACTAACCCCAAGTTCTGGATCTATTATTCTTTATAATTCATTGTCATCTTCTGAATCCTGACTCCTGGGTTTTTGCTGAAATGTAGCTGGTCATCAACTCCAGCCAACTGCACCAGCAGGCAGAATCAGACACACAGTGTGGTTCTGCTGCAGTGGTGGAAATGCGATAAACCGTCAAGGCTGAAAAGATGATATCATCTTTAAAGAGCTGATTTACCATGGGGTAAAACAGAGGATAACTCTACAGTGCACCGTGTCCTTGGCCTATATATATATATATATATATATATATATATATATATATATATATATATATATATATATATATATATATATATATATATATACACATATAGAGAAAGAGAGAGAGAGAAAGAGAGAGAGAGAGAGAGAGAGAGAGACAGAGAGAGAGAGAGAGAGAGAGAGAGAGACCATGATTTTAAGACCATGTGATCTCTGAGCCAAACCTTGTTACACACACAGACAAAAGTATCTGGTTCTAATCCAAGTAAACTCTGTGTTGAGTTCAATGATGTAGAAAGATAAAGACATTCTTATTTCAGATTTCAGTCCAAAACATCCACATAATTAGTGTGAACATTTTATTTATCTTCAGAAACTGCATTAGCTCAGTTGGTGAGAATCCAATATCCAATTGTCCAATATCAGTCCAATAGATAGCTAATTAGATTGAGATGTGAGCATCCAATGAGTGTTTATAATATCCTTTGGATAGCGGTGGAGTCATCCAAGAAGTGACCACACCCATCAAGCAGTGATAGGGACAAGGAAATTGTCTGAAAGTGCAACGTTAACATACATCTTAAGACCTATCTTCCATCTCCTGACTCTTTTAGACCACTCTTTGTCCCTTTCAAGCCTATTTTCTAAAACACAACAGGCACATTTCTCCACTTTTTGGAGTTTATGTTTGGGATTTAACATTATAGGATTTTAAATCAAAAGCATGCATGTTGTCAGTGTGCCAGTTTGGTTGCATTGAAGGACTGGCTCCTGACTTTGGCAGCTCTAAGTGTGCCTGCCAGCTGAGCCTCAGGATAATTATTTATGAATTTGGCACTGAAAGTCTGGGGCCGAGTCACTCTGCTTGCACGTGCCAGCACTTCTGCTGATCTGCCAGCTTGCCTGATGGAGCACTTCCACTCGTTTATGCAAAGTAAAATCTGGGCATCATCGTTTCTCTCTCTGACAACCGTATTATATATGTATGAAGTGTCTAGCCTTATGCAGTTTAGCAAGGCCATTTTATAGAAAGGGTTCACAATTTATTCATTCTCATGATGACAATTTTTATATGCTACTTTCTAGTGATTGTGGCATGTTTTGACTTAATCTTTAGATAAAAAAAAGTGTTATTTTAGCAACATGAGGACATTCAAGATTGAGATTGTGGGCTTGTTTGGGTTTTTTTGAAATGCATTTGTTCATAATAGTAGACCAGATCATAATCCAGAGAAATCTTTAATAAAATATAAAACACGTTAACTGTCTGTAAAGTAAAATCTGTAAAGTAACTATCCATAACACCACATTTCAGCCACGGGGTAGCATGATAATCATTTTATATCACCAGTATGTTATGAATGTCCATTTGTTCTTGGTTCATTTGGTTCTTGGGTTGTTTAGATATTATCTTGATGTTCAGTAAACACGCCATAGAGCAGACAATCCTCCTGCTGGTTAAGGTTGTATTAATATGTCATTAATAGAATAGAATACGTTACTGTCATTGTACAGCTGTACAACGAAATTAAGGCTCTCTCATTTAAAAAACGCACGCAGATGACACAAAAAGTAAGTGTGAGTAGATAAAAACAGAAATAAATGTGACTGTGTGTGCATTTGTAGAAACATTGTAGAAACATCCAATTCACATTGTGTATATCAAATTACTAATAATTATGCATCTGCATTTGAACACCAGAGGATCCAATCTGCACAACCCACAGCGTTAGAGCGAGTCACAACAAAACAACATACACTATTTATGATGTATGATTTCAAAACCATGTTATAAATGACCACACCAGTGCGATCTACAGTGACGGAGAAAACTGTGGAAACCGGGCATTTTAGCCGACTTTGGACCTCTAATCACAGTCACAGTGAAGTATCAGGTGCTGATATGAAACTACTATCAGTCAATTTCTCCAGTCCAAGACTTTGCGTATTTATTTTTAATAAGTGACCTTATTGTATTTGTTCACAATATTAAATTTCTGTTTAGATTTAAAAAAATTCATATTTTTTATTCAGACAAAGTGTACTGCTTTGCATCTCCTATTATCAAACAATAATAGAATAGTTTACAGTGCTAATTTTCCATCAACTAAAAAATTTAGTGCATCATTTATTAACAATTATAGATGGATTTGTACTTTATAATGTACTTAACTGTGGACTCTATATACGTTTATAAGAACTTTGAGAAAAGTGCTATGTAAATAAATGTTTTCCTTACATGAATTGTGCTGTTCAATTGTCCCCAAAGCCATATTAATTTCTATAACATAATAGCACACAGTCATTTGTCTTTTGAACTTCATAAATATAGGGGATGAGATAAGAAAATATCAGATTTATCTGATCCCTCCTATTCTTTCAACACGTTTCCCATTTATATTACATTTCTCCTCATGCCAAATCTGGTTAATGACTGGTAAACCCCAATAAAACGCTAAAATAAAAGTACACAGTGTCTAATTAAGTGTAAAATTGAACTGAACTGTCTCTTTCGATGCTTAATGTTAACCTCATGCTGTGTTCAAAATGTTGCCCTAATCTCTCTTTTATTAGACTGGGAATGAGACACTAGTTGCATTTAGCACAAACAAACAGAATATTAGCCATCTATCTAACCAAACAACCACAATAATATAACCATATCATGTTAACCAGTTCCAGGGGTGCTGCATCATCTCTGACCCCAGCTTCCTAACAAGCTAGGATTTGTGAAGAAAAAAAAAAAAAAAAAAGAATTTCACTGTGAAAAATATGTATGTCAAAAATAAACACATCATGCTGTTCATGTAAGAGGTGATGTTTCTTACATTTCCAGTGTGCACTGTGTGTCTGTGGATAGAGAGACTTGGTTGTTGTCGAGTCTGCTTTAATTCACAGCCTGTGGCTCGGTGCTGCTTTTGGCACTTGATGTGATTATGAGACCTCAGCTAGTGACAATATATTATAGTGACAGTGTGGCTGTTTTGTAGACACTACCAACCCCAGAGAAGAATAATGAGTAGCCTGTTGAAGAGCACAGTTTTTAAAGTGATGTACACAAATATAAAACACATAACCAAGTACATTTTTCACTTGGCCGACTTCCTTTATTGAATTGGATTCACACAGATGACATTTTTCACTTTAAATCTCAAACTGTGTCTAAATTGGTAAAAATAATTCACAGTCAGCCAAAAGCCAGCTCTACCCCATCATACAACAGCTACCAACCAGGGAGGATGAAGCTTAACACTCTTTTTAAAACACACTGCTGCCCTTGGTGGTGCAACACACTCTCGACCTTCTTTCGCTGGCAGATGCCACTGTTAGTTAGTGTTGAGATGATTGACAAGAGATAGACAGAATGCCCTTCCCACTCAAAGCACGGCCAATTTTGCTCCCGTTGGATGCTGAATACATATTGCTGGAGCTTTCTCAGGATTAAAACTCTCCTGTTATACTATAATGCAATTAGGGAATTGTCTTGTCGTTGCTTTGTTTGCACCTAGCTGCACACTTTACACTTCATGTGGCTTGGACGAACTTTCGGTCCTAGCTTTGCGTTGTTCTTGTGTTTGATCTTTATGTTGTATGTTTATGTAGCACCAGGTCCTGGAGAAACGTTGTCTCATTTCACTATGTACTGCGTCAGCTGTATGTGGTTGAAATGACAATAACGCTTCTTGAATCTTGAATCTTGAAAGGGAAAGGAGGTGGGGCTTCCAGAGAGTCAGGTATTGTTGAAGAGTTTTGAACCACCTGCATAAATAAAAATAAAAAGCTAGGTGATTTTTCGTGCGCTTTTTTGTTAACAGATCGGTGGCGTGGGCTATTTTTAGCCCAAGCTTGCTGGCACAATTTCCTGTGAAGACCCTTGACATGGAATGCTTGGCTTGGGTCAGTTCTTTGTAAGCAGCCATACAGTTTGCATACGCTTCATATTGGTCATATTTTTGGGTGGCTGGAACGGATTATCTGCATTTACATTATTTCTTATGGGAAAATCTGTTTTCCAATACAGTTGAAAAACTCGCCTCCAGAACAAATTCAATTTGTAATCTGAGGTTCCACTGTACTTGTAATTTTGAGCTCCTACACAAAAAGCATAGAGGTTCACTTTCTATTTGACTCCTAAGCTCTTGACCTGGCTTAAACTCCACCACAACCCCAATTTCCTCCTCGGCTCTTGGCTGACAATGCTGAGAATCACAGAGGCGTGCTGTCCTGCCAAGCTGAAAAGGATACTTATGGCCTAATATAAAGTTACACACACTTGTTTATACCTTTATATCTTTATATACAGAGATTGTTGGCCCCTTTATGGAATTTCGCACGACTTAATCCCTCAAAGACGGTGATATATAGATGTCCAGCTCATACAGTAGTTAAAGCTCTGTCATTCTTAAAAGCAGAGCACACCATGCTTATTTGTTTTAACATCTGCCATAGCCCCAAGGTTTGTGTAAGCAACAGGAGAAAACTAGCTGCACGTATCACTGGGGGTGGAGGAGGGGGTGTTGATAGAGGGGGCCAATCAGATGCGACACGACTGATGCTTACAGCCAAAAAAATCTCCAGCCAGCACTCAGATGGTATCGTGGCTGGCAAGGCTGGAGCTGCTTCTGTCAGTCGCTGAAGCTGTAACCTTTCCAGCTTGGCATGACAGCAGGCTGCTGTGACTCTCACAAGAAATTGGGGTTGTGGTGATGAAGGTTAGGCTACTCGTGCTCAAAGTAATCACACTGCGTCTGCAGTGACTGCTTGATTACACGCACAGTGAGATTTTCACTCGTATTTTCAACCACACAGCTGAAAGTGTGGCATGCTGCCACTAATTTGTTGTAAATAACACATTCGGATGCTCAACAGCACTGCATTTTCCACACATTTCCAGACATTATAGTAAACAAATCCTACTGCCAGAGTCACCGATATGCTGAGACGCTCATGGAAATAAAAAGGAACCAAAACATTAGCTATCATATGTCAACATTTTCTTCATTAATACAAGCCTCTAATGTATTTAAATGAAATCTTGGCTCAATAAGTGCATCCCAAATCGCATACTGTCCTTATGCAATATTCTACACCATTTTTTAGTATAAATTTGAGTAGTGTGTTCACAGTGAAAATTATAACAAGTGCTCCTCAAGAACCAGGATGTTCCACTTCACAGGAAGTTCAACTGAAAAACGAGTGCGCGGAGTGTTGGACACTTCATACACTCAACACTTGCACCTTTGCTAATGTAATTAAAGAGGGACGGGGCTACCAGGCACTGATGATGGATGAGGAAAAAAAACAATTAAAGATGGCCGACAACACTCCGGTGGACAGGATATCTGACAAATGTCTTTTAAATTAGCCCACATTCAGCGTTTTCCAACAGACGAGCTACTGTTGCTCAAATTGCTGAAGAAGTTAATGCTGGTTCTGATAGAAAGGTGTCAGAATACACAGTGTATGACGGGTCAGGGCTGTTTTGGCACCAACACAATATTAGGCAGGTGGTCATAATGTTATGCCTGGTGTACAAATAAATTGAATTGAATTGAAACAGTTTAAAACTTCCGATTAGTAAAAAAAACAAAACATTAGAGATGATACTAGCCTTCTAGCATTCATACACTAGGCGCTAGAGTATATAGTGTGTAGTAGGTTATTTGGGACACAACTTGTGAAACTGTAGTACTGTTACCTTCCGGTTTCAGGTTGAACCTATTATACAGTACACAGTATTTATTAGAATTAGTGAACTTAATATGACATAAAAGCAAAAATGCTTTTCTGGCAGTGATATGTCCTTCCTCTTAACAGTTATCTGAAAGTATAATGAGATACTACATCTGTTCCTCCCCATGAGATATCTTTTTCCCCTCTGTACCGAATGTTACTCATGAGAGACGTCTAATTTTAGAAGGAAAATGGAACATTTCGATATACAATAACAACGATCTGTTTCATCGGAGAAATCATAAAAGTGTTCACAACAAAAACATTCGGACATGCCGTAAATGACAAAATGTGTCTCATCACTACTCCTACTGTCCGACCTCCAATACAGAGGTGCTCTGTACTCATCAGTATGTGGCACAGATCATGCATCACTTTTTTTTTTTTGGTATATTTCCACATTCCCACCCTAAAATAAACTCTGCTTTTGATACCATCAATCACACCTTTTTCACATTTCCGTTTCATGTGCTGAAACCTCCCCTTTTTCTTCCCCACATGTTTTTTCCTCTACGGTGATGAAAAGTAGAGATGTGACAGGTGAATATTAAATCTCCTGAGAAACAGAATGTTAGCAAAAGCAGCAGGGGGGGTGCCAATAATAGTTCTGCAACAGAATGATGGAAGTCATTGGGAGCTGATAGACAGAAAATACATTTGTATTTATTCATGAATTTTCTGTAGTGATAACCTACACAGGGTCAGGGCGAACCTGGAGTCTATCTCAGGCGACACAGGGCACAAAGCAGGGGACACCGTGTGTGCAGGGCACAATCACTCACTCACACACACACACACACACACACACACACAGTCTCTCTCTTACACACACAATCTCTCTCTCACACACACACACACAATTTAACTGCCAATCAGCCCAGAACACATCTTTGGACTGAGGGAGGAAACCAGAGTACCTGGAGGAAACCCCATGAAGAAGGAAACCCCTGAAGCACAAGAAGAACATGCAAACTTGTGGTGGGAATCGACACAGTTACAGACAGACAGATTTTGACCCTTGCCTCTGTTAATTGAGTAACAGGGAGAAGAGCCAAAAGTCTCCTCACACCAAAAACATGCCTGAGGGATTTTTTATGGATTAAAAGTTTAAGTGAGAGAGAGAGACAGAGAGAGAGAGAGAAAACTATAGCTATTGCCAACATGTTGGTGTTCTTGAACAACTGCCTAAAATAAATATCAGTATCAGTTTGTTATAGTAGGTGGTTAAAGATTTGTAATATAATTGGAAACACATTATCTGTATTTAGATTTATACTGGAAGTGGACTGTGTGTGTGTGTGTGTGTGTGTGTGTGTGTGTACCCTACCACTACACCCCGAAAAAAAACTGAAAGAAAAAAAAAAAAAAAAAGCTGTGAACTCTGTTCACAAATAATAAGTAACCAAACTTGACTCCTGAACCAGACACCATGTGAAACTGTCTGGTAAGCTTTCCATCTTCCATCTACAGTGACTGGGAAAGCTAGTTAAGTGCATCAAAGCAGTGAACCCATCCCAAATAAGGGCACATATTTAAGATAACACCATAAACCACCAACATTTGTGCATTGCAGATAGAGAGATCAGAAAAGTGCTCCACTGTTGTCCTGTATTAGATTATTATTTGTTGGAACACAAACATAACCAAATATACAGGTTTTCTTCAAAACCTGTGTTTGCCTGTTCCTCTCCATGAACATTTTGGCATAGTTTTAGTTGTGGTGGAAATTAACAACCTTCTCACAGGCTTCCATAAGCTGTTCTGTAAAGGCAACATTAAAGTAAAATCTGTGTCACTGTGTTGTCTTGTAGAATCCTGATGCACAAACATATGAAGCTTTCCGGCAAGTCAAGAAAAGATAAAAACACACAAACCACCCACAAACGCACTTAAAAAAAACCCTGCCTGTCGGTCATATCTATATTCCTATTCATTTACAGAATCTCCTCCAAATTAGGTAGCACTATCCAGAAACATTTATCCTTTGTAAGGTAACCAGAGTACAACTCCAGCTAATAGGGATTCTGTTACTTTTCTTTACTTTAATACAATTCTTACTTCATAGGGCTTGGATCCATTGTAATTGTCCTGGTAAGGGTCACAACTTGATCCTGAGCTGCTCCTTGGAACACTTGGTGTGAGGCAGCAGTAATAGGCATGGTAGTATAAGAATAAGTATAAGCTAGCATCCTTTAACAACTAAACAGAAATGGCTAGGTTTTGCTGATAGCATCAAATTAGAAGGCAAACATTCACAACATTCATACCACAGCAAATTGTTAATGGTTACTTTTTTATTTAGTACTTTTTGGCCATTTCTTGTTACAGGGAATGCTCACTAATCATTGTTCGCTCCCTGGATGTTAATAAAACAATAAAATAATGGAGCTTGTCATAACACTGAATGTAACAGTAGAGATTTTGGAGGCACAATTCAAAGCACAAGTAAATCCATTAGTCAAAACAATTACAATGGTGATCAAACGAATTAGGTTCAAAGGTCAGAAGATGCAAAACTGAGAGTTTACCAAATGTAGACAACTAGCCTTTAGCTATTATTATTATTATTATTATTATTATTATTATTATTATTATTATTATTATTATTATTATTATTATCGCCACACATACATTACAGCACAGTGGAATTCTGTTCTTCACATATCCCAGCTGAGGAAGTTGGGTGTCAGAGCACAGGGGCAGCTATGATACAGCACCCCTGGAGCAAGTAAGGTTAAGCGCCTTGCTCAATTGCCCAACAGTGGAGCTTGGTGGTGCTGGGGCTTGAACCCCAATCAACAACCCAGAGCCTTAACCACTTGAGCCACAACTGCCCAAGACAAACACAGACAAAGACAAAAAGCACCGGATTCTCACTCCATTATATAGTCTATAACACAGGAAGTGATGCAGATCAGGAAGTGAGCTGTTAGAACTCAGGGGATGGCACCTCCGGTGGTGTGAAGGTGGAATTACAACCCTTAAGTTGAAGGTACAGCTTTATTTCTCACTGTTATAAAGCTCTGACACTGGAGACTCCTTCCGTAAATGTCTCCTTACAGAACAAAACATTAACTGTTATGCATTTTCCATGATGTTTTTAAACTGTTTATTATAAGGCTTAGATTTTGCCATACAGGTCCCTGTGAATACTGTTATTAAATACAGTAAATGTATATGAACAAGCATATTAATCAAAGCATTTGATGTGAATTACAGCATGAACTATATTTACAGCTGCTATTATATTAGATGAATTAATCTCGAATTGAATTGAACAAAATCATACAAAATGTTACACCATTGTAACTTTGTGGAATCCTGTTGTACAGATCAAGTCTAAATCTTTTGGGCAGGTATAAAAAAAAGAAGAAAAACCTACGAACAGACTAAAAAAAAAACCTTTCCCTATCTGTATTCATTGCATTTTCATCTCCATAATCTTTTCAATTCAAATACACTACTGTACACTACAGTAACATGCCTCCTTCTACTATTCCAGCAAATAGAGATCGTAATTCAGTACTTTTACATTTAGAGCCGCTAATATCGAAGACTAATCAATCAAGCTTCTGAAGAATTGGAGAATTCAGTACTGCTGTGGTATAACATCTTGTATTTAAGATGATTTTTGATGGAACTGAACAAAGATCCTTGAGTAAACAGGTTTCTGTTCTTTTCTCAGTTAGAGAAGCACAGTAAAATTATTAACTGTAGTAATTTCACATTAGCTACAGATTTGGTAGATAAAAAGATTCTGGTTTTGTTCCTAGACAAAGGCAAAGAGCCATCAGTGTGTTTCCTGGTAGAAATTTCCTGTTCCCATATTCTGGTACAAAACAATTCTGAAGGTAACATAAAATGATTTCATTCTTAAGTCTTCTTCCAGTAACATCAGAGCCACTGGACCTGGCTGTGGATTAAGTGTTATATCAAACACACACAGTCATGTTGTGGGTGGGTTTTTCCAAAAAGAACCTTGTGGAAGTATACAAAAGCTTGTTTCCCCCTGTTTCTCTGGCACGACTACAATGCATTGCCTATTCAGCTGAGGCCGCGACCTTTCTGGACCGAGGCGGACTAAGACAAATGTCAGATTTTTAAAAAAAGAAAATCAGGCCTGATTCACAAATGGAAAGTTACAGGGTTGTCCTCGGAATGTTGTCCTCGGAATGTTGTTCTCTATAGCAAATGAAGGCACAATGAGGTCTAGTGCTGTCAGAAAGGTCCAACATCTTGCTTGTTAGACAGACACAGAAAGTGTGTGTGTAGGTCACTATTCATTTCAGCCAGGCTCCTTATCTTTTTTTCCCCCATTTTTATTTTGTGAAGTTTAATGATCCTCATGAGTGAAATACAAAACTGACGAATGAAGACTTACAATAAAAGAGTTTTAAAAGATTGGATTATTGTTGTATCTTTATAATAAACTGAAAGCATTGTGCTGCCATTATAGAACAATGTGTTGTAGTAAGTGATCTACATTGAATACTGTTGCTATGGTTACCATTATTCCGTTCATTGTTTTATTCAGACCTTACAGCTTATGTATTGTAAGTAATGGGCTCGCTGCACAAACACATTTATCATATCTGTTGCCACAATAACCCACATGACATCACAGTAAATGTTGCTCACAAACGTTAGAATCATCAGAATGCGAGAAGTGCTAATACATGTATAATAAGTGTAATAAAAGTGGTCAGCTTCAGGCATCCATAGTTGTGAAGAGGCAACAACATGTCTTCTGAGATCACTTTGGACTGGGTAGCTATGGAAGATTTTAATGTAAAAGTGTAAGTTCTGTCTTAAATACCTTATTGATGGTCACCCATTGTGTGAGATGTTGTGTTAGACAAACCTGAAGGAGAAAACAGAAATGCTTCATAACACATTGTAAGCCACAGTGTTAATTTCACTAAGAGTACTGTATAGAGATATACTATCTTTAATATACTGTATAATTTGCAAATCATTGGTTATAAAATGTATAATTAATGCATTTTATAATTTTCTTTATTTTATACAAAGGAGAGTCAAATGAAATCCTTAAAAGTGTGGAATAAGAAGCAGTGGAATAAATGTGCAGTAAAACATTGCTCTTAATAGCCCCCATTTAGCTTTAGTATAAATATATATTTCAAAAATAAATAACATAAATATACGTATAAACATATATTTAGTATAAACATATATTTAAAAATAGGATTATAAAAGATATATATATATATATATATATATATATATATATATATATATGTTTTATAATCCTACATAACAAATCAACAACAGATTAAAGTAAATAATTTGCACATTTATTTATTTATTTATTTATTTATTTTTTTAATTATATTTTTCAGCTCTGTTTACTTGTCTATGGAATTAAATAACATTACTGTTGATTGTGTTTACACCGATCAGGCATAACATTATGAGCAGTGCCAGGTGAAGTGAATAAGACTGATGATCTCTTCATCATGGCACCTGTTAGTGGGTGGGATATATTAGGCAGCAAGTCAACATTTTGTCCTCAGAGTTGATGTTAGAAGCAGGAAAAATGGGCAAGCGTAAGGATTTGAGTGAGTTTGACGAAGGGCCAAATTGTGATGGCTAGACCACTGGATCAGAGCATCTCCAAAACTGCAGCTCTTGTGGGGTGTTCCCGGTCTGCAGTGGTCAGTATCTATCAAAAGTATACATTTAGTCTTGTTAGTATCCCTTGAGTCCTGTAAGTATCCTTTAAGTTCTTAAGTTGTGAGGTGGGCCCATGGAGGATGTGAGGATCTGCTGCTAATATCTTGGTGCCAGATACCACAGCACACCTTCAGGGATCTAGTGAAGTCCATGCCTAAACAGGTCAGGGCTGTTTTGGCAGCAAAAGGAGATTACCCACACAATATTAGGCAGGTAGTCATAATGTTATGCCTGATCGGTGTATAATATAGTAATAATATAATCAAGACTAGCGCAAAACATATAAAACGACAAAAATAACAGGAAACAAGAACCAGGAAGACTAAGACATGTGCCACTTGCAACACGCTGAGCTAATGAAAACTAATGAGGTAATAAAGGAGGAATCAGTGACAAATACATTATCATTATCTACATGTATTCCGCACATCCAGCTCCACGGCTTGAATTTTAGCCTCACCTGACATGCGGATATTGCAAGCATGAATTTTCCTGCATTCTCTCTATCTGCTGTTTAAACTCCTGCTATAGATCAGCATTGATCGTGTTAAACTTCTGCGGTTGTATATAGACGGCTCTCTGGAGTCCTGCTTGCAAAAGCAGTGCACACACAACAATATATGAATTTTTCAGCATCCTCTGAGCCTGTTAGTTCACTGGCTTAGAAAATGAGTTAATCCTTTAGACACTCATCCACTGAATCCCAAAAGAGTGAAGGGGCCTGGAGATGGGTTGTAAATGGAAACAAATCTCTCTCTTTGTGACTGTCACAATAAAAAATTAAATATGAATTTATAACTTCCTTATTGCTAATAGCATTATTTGCTCATTTCTTTAATGCGGATTGCCAGTTTAGATTGCACAGTGTTTGTTTGTTTTTTCTTTTTTTACCTGGCTCTCCACAATTGTTGGCAGCATACTCTATTTACTTCATTAGTCATGTTTTCTCACACGTACCATCGGAGAAGTACACCACATATTACAAACAATTTTGGTGTGTAGGTGTGTGTGTGTCTAGCAGATTAATTATAGCAATCTAACAAAATGGACTGGAAAACAGGATGCAATATTAAGCGCAAGCAGTGAGACATTCAACCTTATTTGGTTTTAAAAGCATGGGTCTGAGTAGTTTACTACACACACACACACACACACACACACGCACATGCTCTGCATATTAATAGAGTCAGGGGTGGATGGTTTCACTACTGACGAAGGAGTGTGACAGCATCTTAGAGAAACACTTCATCTTCGATCCAAATGACGCATTTGAATGCACAGCTTGTGTGTGTGTGTGAGAGAGAGAGAGAGAGAGAGAGAAAGAGAGAGAGAGAGAGAGAGAGAGAATGTACATATGTTCACACATACACCTTTCGGAAACAAAGTGCCAAAGCCTCAATAATCAATGAAAAGTTTCTAATATGTGTGCAGCATAATTGAACAGTCTAATTGGAATTCAACGACAGTGTAAGAACTGAAACTTAATAAAAATCTAATTAGTCACCATGTGTGTGCATGTCACTGCTTATTAAAACACAGATACAAGGTGTACTATACTGTAAGTGTACAAGGTGGAGAAGTGCATACGGTGATTTCTCTAAACGCTAACGAATCAGTCATCATGTGTGGACATGTCATTGCTTATTAATATACAGATACAAGGTGTACTATAAGTGTCCAGTGATTCTCTAAACACCATTTGATCGTAGTCACCATGTATGTGCATGTCACTGCTTATTAACTACAAATAAAAGGTGCACAAGGTGTACACGTGGATACAAGTGTACAATGTGTGCAAAAACATGATTCATGCAATATTCAATATCTAATATACTATAATTATACATAATATACAATAATGGCTTACACCGAACATCAGCAACAGATATCTTTGTTGCACAGGGCTGTTAAAGCTCTTTATTCTGGTTATGGCCTCGAAGGCTATTCCAAAAACATTAGATGGGAGGCTGGAATACACCCTGGATGGGATGTCAATCCAAGTGAAACCAAACCCTGGGGCTGCGAGGCAGCAACTCTATCCACTACACCACCATGCCACCCAGGCTCTTAAATACAAGTGTTTAATGTCAGTCCAATGGAATGTTACAGAGGTTAGATGTGGCTAGGGCAAGGATTTATGGAAAGAAGCTTTACCAGTGTTGGCTAGTCTGAGTCCTTAAAACTCTCACTGTCTGTCTCGGAAAAGACTCTTCTGTCAAGGTAAAAAGAAGATGAAATAAAAGGCAATCAATGTATGTACAACTTAGAGAAATTAGACTATATTTATTTGGAATTCTACCAAATATTTTCAGCTAGAAATGATCAGAAATTATACTTTTTTTGGTCAGGTGGTGTTTCTTAGGCAGGCAGTGGAGCAGCAGGTCAAACAAGAAAATATGAGCAGCGTAGAAGCATTTATAGATCTGTACAATAGTCATTAGACCAGCAAGTTGAATGTATGCTATTTTGCCAATGGCTTTATAAAACACAATTTACAACTGAAACAGGCTACAGCTGCAAAGTTAAGAGTTATGGTTCTTGCTCAAAGGCTCAACAGTAGTAATTTGGCAGTGTTAGGATTTGAACTTACAACCTTCCAATTAGTAGCTCAAAGGTCTACAGTGGAACCTCGGCATATGAATGCCCTCCTTTATGCATTTTTGCCTTACAAACTGAAATTTTGCAAGAAAATTCCTTAGCATTTTCAGCTTACAAATGAACCGAATGGGAGTCGTTCATGTCAGTGGAAAGCCATCCGAGTTTATGAATTTTTACAAATATTTTTCAGTCAGCCAAAGCTGTTTGGAAAGAGTCAACCCACAATACTAATGTGGCCTTCGGCACGGGCTTAAAAGCTAGTTGATTTTTGGGTGTTTTTTTGTTGACAGATTGGTGGCGTGGGCGGTCTGTTCTATTTTTAGCCCAAGCTTGGTGGCACGACTTCTTGTGAGGACCCTTCA
This sequence comes from Hemibagrus wyckioides, assembly GCF_019097595.1. Classification (NCBI taxonomy): domain Eukaryota; kingdom Metazoa; phylum Chordata; class Actinopteri; order Siluriformes; family Bagridae; genus Hemibagrus; species Hemibagrus wyckioides. Next base: position 6,563,846 of record NC_080715.1, on the reverse strand, counting down.
CATGGAATGCTTGGCTTGGGTCAGTTCTTTGTAAGCAGCCATACAGTTTACATACGCTTCATATTGGGAATATTGGTCATATTTTTGGGTGTCTGGAACGGATTATCTATATTGACATTATTTCTTATGAGAAAATTTGTTTTGCAATACAAATTTTCATCTTAAGAGCTCGCCTCCAGAACGAATTAAATTCTTATCCCGAGGTTCCACTGTATACTGAAACTATAGTGTGGTGTTCATTACTGTGACGTTACCTTTACCCCTATCCCCATCAGGCTAGACTGTGTATTCTTCCTCAGGGTTGGCAGTTTTGCAGACACAGAAGGAAGATGTGACAAATGTTCCTTTAATGGCTGCATAAAACTGAACCAGCAACATTGCCCAAATTTCTTAATCTGTTTTGAATGCATTGTCAGGCTTTCTTGATAATTGTCGAAGCCTTCTTGGATGACTGTTTCAACAAATGTTTAGGAATTTGCTGACTAAGGGGAGTAGTTGGGTGTATTTTAATCCATAACCAATTACGATCTCCTCAGTTTTCTGTACATTCATCTTCAGCTTGTTGGCTTCACACCATGACACCAGATGGCCAAGATCAGTATGAAGACTAATCACCATTTGATATCAGGCCAACCAAGATAGTATCATCAGCAAACTTGAGAAGTATAAACAATTCACTGCTAGAAGTACAGTCAATAATATAGAGTAACACTGAGGTGAAACAAAAGAAACATTTTTTGAAGTAGAATTTGATATTATTTTTAAAAATAAGAGCTCTCAAAATATCTGTCTTTGCATTCGGAGGCTAAATATTCCATTTGTGGCTCTATCTTACATTGAGAGGAGCTGTTCATGTGCATGGCCACTATATAAGAAGAAAAACCAAGCAAATATTCATTGTCATAAATGTCATTTTATGTGGAAATGTTCACACAATTTATTCATATCAGCCATAACATTAAACCAATTGCAAATATAATAAGTAGGTGCCGCCAAACAGCTCTGGCTTCCAACACATCAACTATGAGAACAGACTCTTCACTTGCTGCGTAATAAAGTCCACTCCTTGACAGGTGCCACTGTAACAAGATAATCAATGTTATTCACATCAACTGTCTGGTTTTTAATGTTATGGCTGATCAGTCTGTTTATACATGTATATGACAGCACAGGTCCCCATAAAGGAATAGCATTCAAATGTACAGGGAAGACTAAAATGAGCTTCACACATTTTCGTTCTTAGACAGTGTGAATGATTTATTTGTCTTTGTGTGTTTTAGAGACAGGAAATGTGCTTTTATTTTTCCCAGTGGACAGGTGGTTTGCCTCAGTGAGACTTTGTGTCTCAGGAAGATAACCTTTGCCTGTTGTTTGTGCTCATGCTCCAAATATTAGTTCTGAGTATTCTTGGAGATGTTAAAGGAGGAGCAGGAAACTCCTGCTGACTCCCTGGTGCTACTTTGCTGAGCATGCACAGGGGAGCGTTGACCTCTATTCCAGATAATGTTGAGAGATAGAAGGAGCATTATGAGAACTCATTATCCCAGTGGACATGGAGGCAGTTCCAGTAATATTTGGTATTTTAGAGTCCATCTCTGTAGCTGAGGATACTTTGGTGGTTAGAAACCTTTATGTTGGAGAGGGTGCAGGCTTGGATGAGATTTGGCCAGAGATGTTGAAGGTACTGGACAAGGTTGGGCTGGTGTGGTCTGGGGTAGTGCCTTTGGAATGGCAAACTGGAATGGTGGTACTTATTTATGGTGTGTCCAGTTATATAGATAGCACACTCTATGCCAGGGTTCTGTGGAGGAGATTAAAACTGACTTAAACTGAGAATTCAGGAGTAACAAGTAACAAATCCAGTTTATATGTGTTTTGTGTATTTAAAGATGCCTATGATTGCATGCTGTGTCATCTGTTCTAGGTGGTATATGGAGAATCAGGGTAACTACTGTGTGGATGCAGTATGTGTTGTGTCTGTATCTTCAGTGTTAAGCCAAAAGAACTCTATCAAGGGTATCTTGTCTCCGATCCTGTTCCTATGAACAGGATATCCAGAAGAAGGTTTGGCATGGTTTCCATTATAAAAGGCTAGAGTTAACATCAATGTTAATTACATATGATTGTTGTTCTCTTGGCACCATCCAAAGTAAACTTTTGACATAAAATGGAATGGTTCACTGCTGTGAGTGAAATAGCTGGGATGAAATTCAGCACCTCCAAAACTGAGACCGTACAGAAAAAAGGTGGGATGCTCCCTTAAAGTGAGGGAAAAGACCATACACCTAGTGGAAGAGGTTAAGTATCCTGGAATCTTATTCATGAGTGATGGAAAATGAATAAGATTGATGGTTTAGTAGCAGCAGTGTTACAGTGACTGTACTGACCTGTGGTGGTGAACCAGGATCCCATTTGCAGATCCTGCAGATACCATAATCTTTGTCCATATCCTCACCTATGGTCATGAGATGGAGGTAGTGGTAGGTAGATAAGCGTTAGGTAGTAGTAAGGTTGCAAATACATGGTAATGACACTTACTGACTACAATAGAGTAACAAGTTTTGAAGTTTGGGAGAGCTTCTGAATAGAACTGCTGCTCCTCTAAATGGAGAGGAGCAAACTGACCTTGGTGCAGATAATTACATAGATAGATAGATAGATAGATAGATAGATAGATAGATAGATAGATAGATAGATAGATAGATAGATAGATAGATAGATAGATAGATAGATAGATAGATAGATAGATAGGAAAACTTTGGAGAGACCCTGGGGCAAACTCACTGGAGAGATTATATTTCACAGTTGGCCTTGGTATATCTGGGGATCCAGATACACAGTGCAGGAAGTGCAGGAACCTGTAGCCTGGTCCCTAGATGCGAAAGGTTTGAGAACCCCTGAACCAGGGGTCTTCAGTCTTATCTAGAAAGGCTGAGGGCTTTCATTCCAACCAAGCAGCAGTCCTAAACTTGTTTAAGCAGCTCACCTTAGTTTCATTTTACATTTATATTTATGCCATTTGGCAGGCTTCCTTATCCAGAGAGACTTACACAAGTGCTTCTGAAGTCTATATCAATAAATAAATCAATATGAATCCACTAGGCCATGAACTAAGAATATCTTCAGTCTAAAACACAGTTGGCAGGCAATATAGCAAGAAAAATTATTTTTACGTTTTTAATTGTTAGTTTAAGTATTTCAGGAAGAGGTAGGTTTTTAGCTGCCATTTGAAGATAGACAGTGATTCAACTGTTCTGACATCTTTGGGAAAAATTCATTCCACAACCTAGGTACCAGAACAAAGAAGAGCCTTGAGCACCCTGAGAGATGGTGGGACCACTCGAGCAATGCTAGAGGAATGGAGGAGAGTAGTGAAGTGCTTGGAGGTAAGGTGTTCGTCCATTTTTGGCTTTGTAGGCAAGAATGTGTGTATTAAATCTCATGTGGGCAGCTACAGGAATCCAGTGGAAAGAGCATAGCAATAGGGCCATGTGAGAGAACTAGGGAAGGTTGAAAACAAGCCATTTAGCTGCATATTGGATCATTTGCAGTGGTCGAAGTGGCTCAAAGATAAACCTGCCCAGAGCGAGTTGCAGTAGTTTGGTCACCCATTTATCAAATCTGTTCTCCGGTTTGGCTGTAATTAAAGCCAACTGTCACAGTAGCCCTCTGCAGATACGATTGAAGCCATGTCTTAAAGTAATAACCCAGCATTGTGTAACTTTCAAACAGCCATGTATTATCTCATCAGTTAACCTCACCCAATGGAAGGAGGATGAAACTAATCCAATGTGGTCAGTCTTCTTGGTTTTAGAATTATACCCTGAAAACTGAAATACTATAGTGCAGTATTGTTGTAATAGCTATTGTCATTTCTTTGGCTAACTGCAGCAGATAAAGTGCAGGGTAATCTCATTTCTTTGTGCCTGATATTTTGACAGCTGTGGTTTTCTATAAACTGATTGGTGTGTTTGTGAAGGTCCTACACTTGAGAACAAAGGCATTGGTTTGTTGGCAGTGGGTCTAATTAAGAGCCAAGTTTTATTTATGCTGTTTTCTCTCTTGCACTCAGAATAATTACCAGTGAGAAATATACTCTAGCTGAGTTCACCTGAGTCCACACTGCAGCAGTTAATCTAACACCATCTAATTTATCTCAGCCAGAATTTCAGAATCTGTGGCATTATTTGAGTAGAAATGCCCAAACACAGACAGGGCAATGTCAAACACTTGTTCAATATTCTAAGTACAGATTTGCTGCTGGTCAACAATCCTAATGAGTACAGCACAGTGCAGCATAAACGCTTTTACTTTTATAAATAGAGCTAGAAAAAGCTGTAGACATACACTAAACCCAATAATAAAGTAATCCCATATGTCAAAAAGTCTAGGTCCATTATTGAGAGATATCTTTAAATAGAAACTAATATGTATGTTAAATAAAATATAGCTTACAAACAAAATTACATAAAATAATTCTTTATAATTATTGGTCAAAATGATGTCCCTATTGACCAAAGAACATTAAGAATGATGCAAAAAAGAAATGTGTCATGATATACCCTATCTATGCATCATGTTTCATTTCTAAGTGATGGATCTGGAATTATATTGTCCTGTCTCCATTTCCATCATTGGTTAGTTATCCATTTGTGTACACCTATACTGTGTTAGCTCAATTATTAGTTTGTTCATTTACGCCATTCAGTTTTTGTGTTTCATTGTGAAGTCTTAGCTTCCGTATTCTGTATTTCCTGGTTTAATTCTACCCATTGCTCATAATGTTTGACTGCCTACAAGTTTGAAAATACAGTCCATTTATACTGAAGAGCTTGATTTGGCTAGCTTAGATACTATTACATGACTGAAAGTTACCAATTACAAAAGTCGCTAAAAATTTTTGGTCTCTAAAAGAATGTTTATCTCACAAATTTCACAAACAACAGATGGTCACAGACAAATAGGGCATTAATTTTTCTGTACCACTTATCCTACACAGGGTTGCAGGAAGCCTGGAGCCCATCCCAGGGAACTTGGGGCACAGGACAGGGGACACCATGGACAGGGTGCCAACGCATCACAGGGGACAACTGCACACACAACAAACAATTCATAGATCCCAACACATTAGAGCCTACATAGCTTGTGTTTGGACTGTTGGAGGAAACCAGAGTACCCAGAGGAAGCCCCTGAAACATGGAGAGAACATACAAATTCTGTGCATGCCGGGTGGGGCCAGGAATCAAACCCCCAACCCAAATGTGCTAACATTTAAGCCATTGTGCCCCACCTCTAATAGGGCATATTCAGTTCTGTAAAGTTGCTAGGAAGAAAGGGTTGTGAATGACTTTTTGTGGTAGTGAAATATTTTTTAATTTTTGTCTTAATAACCCACACTTCAAGTGTGAAGTTACACATGTGTTCTTTCTGGCTTCTCACATTGAACTATTTTAAATACAAAACATCCAAACAAGCACCCAAATTAATGGCTACCTCATTCACTTTGTGACAGACTAATGGCTGTATTTATGGCTGAGCCGAATTAGAGAGAGCTGTTTGTGAAGTGCACTTTAAACCCATCAAACATTTTGAACATTTAGTAGACAATGCTTGGGGTCTGTTATTCATCAACCCCAATTTACACGTCACTTAATGTCTCAAACCTGAAAGCACAAGTACTGCCTATTTCTGTAAAAATCCACTGTGTTTATCTGCAGGTTTTATGAAAAGGTGAAATTATTATCAGGTTTTTCACTTGAAATTTTAAAAAAATGATAGTAGCTTCCCACACATGCCAAAAATTGACAGCTTACTCTCTCTCTCTCTCTCTCTCTCTTTCTCTGCGCATGTTGACGTCTAAAGAAAAACCCACAGGCAATTTCTTATCAAAGATTCTGACAGGAAGAATAAGTTTGTTACATCCACCTGTCTCAGACGAACAATTGAGGCCATCCTGGATGAATTTTCTGTTCATTTGAAAGTGCGTCAGGAGGCAAGTGCATAAACACAGCGTGCTCTTCATTACAAAAAATCCGAGAATCGTAGGCATTATCCATAGTGCGACAAATTCCCTCTCTTGTCACATGTGTATTCTTCTCATGCTATTTGTCATACTGTTTGCTTAGCTTGACTACTTTCTAGTGGATTATCCTAGTTTGTTTCCGCCTGCTGGTGTTTTGACTCTTGCATTACATATATTGTTAAATATAGCTGGAGTCAATACACCAGCAGGCAACATCAAAGAAGATGATCAAAAAATGGTCTGAAAAAATAACAAATAAAAAAAATAAGCAGACATTACACTCAGAATTGCGAAATACAATTGGCAAGACTTCACAAAGAGAAATGGACAGGGGAAGGGTACATACTGACTAACTCGATTTTGGCGAAACACAAAAAAACAAACACATACATTATTTAACCAATGGCTGGACAAAGACAGAGACAGGACCAGAACCAAAACAAAGGCACATGTCAAAACAAAGAAGAAAGTTAATTTGCACTAAAAAGGGAAATTTGTGGACAATCTGTTTCATTAGTGGCAAAAGCATGGCATTTTGAGCAAAAAGTAAACGTCAAACAATTAACTTTCTCAGTAAACACAAGTTTAGATGGGGTGACTAGAATGATGCAGGACACGATTTTTTTTTTATCCCTTTATTAATAATAATGATGTTTTGCTGAGACTGCCATCTTTTAAAAATTGTAGAAAAAGAGCCTTGAGCCATTGGAGAGTGCTGCAGGGAGGGATGAGGCATTTTTTGTAAGCTAACCCAGAAGTGATCATCACCCTGGTTCCCTCGACAAAATTTTTTCCATTGGCTTTTGAATTATTGCAAAAAATAAGCTCTGTGAGTAAACAAAAGTTCAAGATAATATTCACAAATGAATACAACTTTGAAGCCTAAATCAAGTCAAGAAACATTTTATTGTCATTATGACTGTATATAGCTGATGCTGTATGTTCCTCTAGGACCCTGGTGCTACATAAAGACACAAAGCTTCATAAGACAGAGAACCAAGGGTTAAAACGCAGATTAACCTATTCGCTTCTCACAATTCTTTCAATCTTTATTTAAAAAACAAGTTTTCTGGTGACGAAGCTGTAGCAGATGAGTTTTCCTGTGATGATGTTTAATGTCCCTAATAACCTCTTTAGTCCCATTTAGTTACCGACTTTCTTTTTCCAGACAGGTAATGTCGTAAAATAAAATGTGAAAATTTATTGAGCTTGTGTTAACTACAGACCGTATTTCAGGCATTTAACCAAAAAGCCATTGACTTTAAACCAATGGAAGTGCTAAAATGCTAACTTATTTCTGGGTTTTAGGACTCGTTCCTGCAGCACTCTATTGATTTCACTCTTGTCGGTATGGATTGACTGCTTAATTGCAGGTAGGATGTGAAGATGTAAGTGGGGGACTAAAAAGTGCATCAAACCACATCCAGCATAGGATTAATGCAAAAAATCATTTTAGCCAGTCATTTGGATTTGTCACTTTACAGAGTCGTAGCTCATTTGCATCTAACTGAGAACATTTCGATTTGATTCAGTGTGGTAACAGCAGCAAAAACTTACGATGAGTGGTGGAACAATGGTCAGGGTTTTGCATTAGTGGTCAGAAGGTTGTGGGTTCAAATCCCACAGTCATCACTGGTTCACTTCAATGTTCAGCTATTTATTTTAATGTTTCTATTTTAATAAATTATAAATGGAAAATCAACCAGTGTTTTTTTTTTTTTTAAATATTAAAAGTTCCTAAGAAATAGGAGTGCCTGGTGACTCAGATACTGCGTACATAGCTGCCCAGGATGACTTCTGGTAGCTAACCTTCCCTCCCTAACACTAACCATTATCCATCATGCCCAAGCCCGGGAATTTCCACATAACTCAAAGGAAAACTTCACTCATTCTTGCATAGCCTTATTCATGTGAAAACATCATAGCAGATTCACTTCTCACATCTAAGTGTATCCCACAATGATTACACAGAGGAAAGTACAATGAGATAAAAAAGAAAGCAAACAAGGAAATAAATGCTTGGAAAATGATTAAATTCTGTTAGTTCCAGTGACTCACCAAAACCATCACACCGTATAAGAGGATTATCTCTATAAGGATGAAACTGAAAATCGAACAGGAAATGCACTCATCATATTTGGTGAGCATAGTGGTTAATCATGTTTCAACAACAAAATAGTCTTCAATATCCATGAAGGAGCATGAATGTAAGAGATTAATAATAAGCCAGTCAACCTCCTGGACGAAAGCTAAATGGTTTCAAAAAGCTTGATTTCTACTGTGGACTAAACCAGGCGCCTGAATACGATTTATGTAAATTCAGAACAATTTACATATGGTAGAATGAGTGTGAAAATAATTAAGAGTTCATTTGGGAAAAGATGAAGCAGCCTGGAAGTATGGCAGCCATAAATTAGCCCTTATTGTATTTCTGCTCACAGGGAGCTGAATGAGTATGTTGTCTGTTTGGAACACGATGAGTATAATCAAGGCTCAAAAAACAGTATCATTTATATAATGCAGGTCAGATTGAAAGCACAACTTTGATTTACACCACCATCCTTAGGGCTCATAAATCATACTGTGTGCAAAAACACTCCTTCACACACCCCATGCATTTTTTTTCTGTAATATGTCAGCATGATTTCATGATGAATGATACCATCTCCCAAAATTGACCTTGAGGTATCTTTAAAAGCAGCTCATGAATGATCTCAGCCCTCATTTAGGACATATTAAGGCAATTATCATGGTGATCATGGTCAGAACATTACCCTAGATCTGATGTCTTGCTTTTGGGGAAATGAATCCCTTTGCTACATGATCCTACAAAGCTTTAGGCATGTAACAAAAATTGAGAAAACTTTTTTTTCCTTGTGGCTTCAAGGCTTTTTGAGGTCTGTTTCGTGTTAAGCTTTTTGCTTAGATGTTAACAGGAGAACTAAATAAATATTCATTACAACTTTTTTTCTGGTTGGAATTTTATTTTTTACCAAAAGACACTGGCCTAAGGTTTCTTAAAGTGTCTTCTGTTCATTTATTTAGACACCTGAAATGTACATTAGTACTTAACTGTTGCAAAACTGTTATTTCAGCTTCAGTATGTCTACAGTAAGAAGTAAGTAGCATTTTTTTGTAGCAATGTGGTTCAGTTTTAGTCCAAATGGTCTAATATCTTTAGTCCCCCAAGGATCCAAAGGTCACGCTGATAGACTTGCAATGGGTTTCAGGGTCATGTCAAGCAAGCACCTTCACCTTCTTTTTAAATCTTGAGTTACTGTGGCAGAATGTTTGGAGTCATTGTCTTGTTTGAACAGCCATCTTCACCAGATTCAGTTTTTCAGCCAATGACCTTATATTCTACTCTAATGTGTCCCAGTACATCAGTCAGTCCTTTTGATATATGTATAATGACCCATTATACATGCAGATAAGCAGCCACACATCCTCATACACCCATCACCATGCTTCACTGTGGGCATAACATTCTTGGGATTTTACACATAGTGTTAGTTTTTCTGCCCTTTAATTCTAAATCACTGTTTTAATGCAATCTTGAGTCCTATGTGGTACTTCGTTAGCTAAATAAACTTTATTGGCCAAAATCATCTTGAAACATCATTCCATCTCACTATAACTGTAAACTTCAGGACCAAAAATTACCCAGAATGCATTGCGATCTAATGTAATTTGCAAAAGAAGAAAAAGAAACTGTTTGTGAGTATAAACTGGTGCACTACTAGTATACTAGTAAACTACTAGTATAAACGTAGCACTTAATTATATAGGTTTGGTTTGGATTTCGGCGTAGCTCAGAAGAAGCCCTATATCATGATACTCCCATCACCATGCTTCACTGTGGGTTCCTGGGATCATAAGCTTAGCCCCTATTTTTCCAAACCTGATGTTCTAAATTAGTGCCAAATACTTCTATTTTTGTTGAATATTGTTCATTTCTTTTAATTTGTCTGAATGCTTTTAGATAGCACGTTTCTGCTACTTCTTTTTCAGTAGCGGAGTTTTGCGTGACATGTAGGAGTAGAGTTGATTGCAGACCAGTACATATTGCTTATATTTCTCATTGTAATACTTTGTTCTTGCTGCTTTCAAGTCAACTTCAGGCAAACTTTTTTTTTTTTTTTAAATGACTGATACCCTCTCTATTACCTTCCTTATCATTAGTCTGAGAGCCTGTTGTGAAATTTTGACAGACAATTCACTGACAATTAAAATGATAAACTGTAATCATTACCTTAAAAAAATAATCTGGTAATTTTATTAATTTCATAAAATGAACCCACATTTAATGATCATCTTTATCCACCATTGGTTTCTATGAGCAGCAGAGCTATTATATCACAGCACAGATAGAGCCTTTAGCCCTACACTGTGTATTTTAGCTTTACAGTCAGTCAGCAAATCATTAAGCTATATAACCTTCCTAGTGGCCACTTAAGTATTTCTTTCTCTCTCTTGAACTAATGGTGTTCTTGTTATGTGCTCCAATGCACACATGTTTAAATGTCACTGATTTTCCTAATGAGGTGTAACCCACATTTATGACATTAAGGGAGCGGAAATAGAGCTGATTAACCTCCCTCAGTATACAGTGACCTTCACACTTCCTGCAGGATCACTGCATAAAGTTACACTTTCATATTTTTAGATTTTCATGGCTGAATAGTAACTTTGAATAAGAAAGAAATCTGCACAGTCACCCCAACAGGCATTAAGTGCTTATGGAAATGCACGGCTTTAATGCTAAATTACAGTTTTAGGAATTCCTCTCACTATATATTTTTCTTTGCTCAGAAGCATCAACTCAATATTACTATAGATTTCAGACTTAGACTTATCCAGAAGGTATTGTGATGTAATGTCGTTTGCTTGGATTTTTGTGTAGCCAGTTAATTAGTCCAACAATTTTATCTGGTGTAACTTTGCAAGCTGGGATTATATTATCATTATATTGTGTCATCTGCTAATGTTGAATATGTTTGAGTATGTTTATTTTTGCTTTCTTTGCGCTAGCACATATGGGGGAAATCAACAAGGACATGCTAAATGCAATACGTATTTAAATACACTCTTCTTTATTGCATATTATTTTAAATACATTTGAACTCCCCTCAGTTTAGTCATTTCCAAATTCCTGTGCACTAGCCAGCCCTCTCCTCTCCCATGCTTCAATTGTCTTCCTATGAAATGTTTATTTCTGTGGGTGTCTACTACAGTTCAGGACCCATACTGTTTTTCCCCACAATATAATCTGTTTGATTAGTTGTGATTAAACTGAACATGGCATCAAGCGAATTTCTCTGGTAATTTGAGTCATTTGTTTAACTGAAACCCAAATGTGAATATCGGTTTCCACGTAATGCTTGTTTCAAGTTGAATCACTGTGTGAAAACATGCCTGCCTTTATCAGATTTCCTCTATGCCAGAAAAACAATTAATGTTATTTGGCTCTGATTGATAACTCTTTGGAGGGTTTAGGTATGTGATTTATCTTTGAATTCGATAATAATACAGTTACAACTGCAGCACCCAAACATTTCCCGTCGACTGATATTTGGTTAATTCCACACGACCTTTAGACTTAAAACCCAGACATGGGATCCAGACATATAGTCCTCACTTAGTAATGAATTAATAGAAACACCACAGGAAACGTTCCTTAGACCTTTGGGAAAATACATGTTTCATGAGGTTTGGCTACTTTATCACACTTCTCCAAAGGATGAGCATTTCCCCAAAGAAGCTGCTGGAAAGTCTACTATACATTCTCTTTATGTGAGTGACAGACCCAATCAAGCTGCTCCTCTTCGGTTAGTGTGATGGTATGAGGTGACTGACCTTGTGCTGTTTGTTTTCTGGAGCATGAATAAGTGTGAAACTGGAAGGAACTGAAGACAGCATTTAAACCAGCCAGACGTTCCTCAATGAGGAATTCCTGTAGAGGACAAAGAAAAGTTCTCTCATTAGTTGTAAAGAAACATAACTACATTAAAATGAACTATTAGTTATTGCATCATATTAAGTTTTAAACTTCCAGCCACAGAATGTTACGTTTATTCATTAAGATTTTACATAAGACATCATTTTTAGTGCAACACTTTCACAATAACAGGATCATTATTCACTCAGTTACTATCTGAGTCAGCTACACAAGTTGTCATCATGCTCCCTTTCACCATATTCTCATCATCAGCGCTCTGTTTGACCGCTGTGTAAGCTCAGAACAGACAGTAATCAGCTTCTGATATGAGCACTGAGTCATTTCCCATCCTCTATTAAAGCACGTATTGTTGGAGGATTGCTATAAAAATCATAACTCATTTTATTCATTCAAGGAAGTTGACATAGCAGTTGCTCACACAGACATGATTCTTACATCAAGAAGAATTAAAAAAAATTTGAATAAAACAAAAGTTAGCAGTCCATTAATAGTGCAATCACTATTGGAATTACCCAGATGTATCTATTAATTACTAATGAATTGTAGTTTGATCATCTTCATATGTTTCCTTTCCTTATCCTTTGTTTCCTTTCATAAGTTTTTACATGGTTTATGGCTGTAGTGTTCTCCTTTTCACCTTCGTTAGCCGCTGAGAAGTCTTCAATAGTTTGTCTCTGTTGACCTTATCTGTATGTACCCTGACCCTAACCAGGGATAGTGAATGCTTTGTTTGGAAAGAAAAAACTGGAAGCGTATAATTACAATACAGAAGGTTTTTCAAGCACCAGAGATGCAGAGTCTTTGTAGCCTGCCAACTAATATTGTGCTCTGTTAATCCTTTCAGTGTTTTATTTTAGGCACCTATGGAGAATGCCCTTTCATGAGTCAGCCAAAGTAGCAATTATTTTTTGTGGCACATGCCTAAATTTTGTGAGTCGAATTATTCAAGAAGAGATTGGCAAGACCATGCTTGTTTCAGAATTTATTAGGATTCTAAATGTAGAAAGGGAAATCCCACTGTTTGTGGGATTTCCCCCAAGACACATGCTCCCAAGATACTAGGCCCTAGAAACAAGGCACCAACCTCCAAGACACATGCTCCCAAGACACCAGGACCCAGGACATATGCCCACAATACACCACCCCCACATGCATCCATGCACCCACAGACACATGCTCCCATGGTACGAGCTTCCAGGACTCATGCTCCCAAAACACAAGCCCCAGACACATGCTCTCAAGGCACCAGCCTCAAAAAGACATGCTCCCAAGATGCTAGGTCCTAGACATATGCAGCCAAGTCACCAGCCTCCAAGACACATGCTCCCAAGATACCAGCCCACAATTCACAAACTTGCAAGGCCCCAAGCCCCAAGAGACATGATCCCAAGATACCAGCCCACAATTCACAAACTTGCAAGGCCCCAAGAGACATGATCCCAAGAAACCAGTTCCCAAGACACATGCCCTATATAGTAACTCCCAATAAAAGCTGAAGCTTTTATCCAAAGCAACTTACAATTGAAAGAAGCTATATTTGAGCAACTGAGGGTTAAAGTACCATCTGTAGCAGTGCTGAGGTTTGAAATCTTAACCATTACCAAATCACCATTTCACATAATCTAAATTTTCATGCTTTGAGTACAGACACTTGAGCTTTTCCCAGAGAATTTCCTAATGTCATGCTTGTGTCATGAACCCTCCATTAACTTACCCTCGTGTTCTGTGTCTTAAGCTCTGTTCTTTTCCCTGGATCAGTCACAGGTCTCTTGCAGCATTAAGAGACTTGCCTCATCTCAGCAGCAAATCTGTTCCCAGGGCAATCAGTATCCCAGATGAGTACATGTGTGTCCTTCCCATCACATATTAGTTTCTAGATTCTCAGAAGGATAATGGATAGCATGATAAGTCCAGGCATATCTCATTTGACATTAAAATGTGTGTACCGCTGTTGTGTTTCTCCTACATACAGTGAATTATTACACCAATATTTGCCTGAACGGCAAAATAAAATAGGCCAAAGAGTACTCAGGAGACTGTCACCGCTGGGCATTGAGTAGGACGATCTAGGCAACTAGGAAACCAGCAGTAATATTTAGATGTAGATGACATGATTGAAATGGTTTATCTTTTAGAAGACATAATGTTAATATTTTTACTCAAAAATATCACAAAATCAAGCTTTAGGAATTAATCTTGGAACTCCCCGAAACCCAAATTCCCAAATGCCCTGTTCCCATCAGGTTAAGAAGTTGCGTAAAGATTTTTATTTGCCTTTGCACTCTTAAATTAGATTACACAAAGAAAGTGATTTAGTTAATTTTGTTCTCTTTTACTGAAACAGCAGGAAGCCCCATAAAACGATCTCAAATGGCATTAGTCATCTAATAAGTTTTTATGCTCCTTTCTAATTTAAGGAAATTTGAGATAAGCCACTACTGGAAAGTCTCATCATACCACCGCAGCTACTGTAGCTCCGTCAAACTTGAGTCAAGACCAGCTTATAAAATAAAAATAAACAATTTTATTGTATTTTAGCATTCTATTACATGTCAGTCATTATACTTAGAAACATTATTCTGATTTAATCACAAATTGGACATATTACTTCTTAAACCATTTTATCCCCTAAATCTAGTTTGAAACTTTTTTTAAAAAGCTGACAAAAACAGGCCATCTAAATTGTCTCATTTTGGAGAAAACTGATCACAATAGCTAAGCAGATTGCTTTAAGGCCTTGTTATAACATTACCAAATCTGTAATTTGGAACAGCTTGAGGCTTGAACTTCAAATCATTTTCGCCTCAACGAGCTAATCACAATTATGCTTCAGTCATGCCTGAACCTAAAGCGAATTTTGTAGCTCACTTTGAAAAAGTGTGAATCACTGCAGTTTCAGGGAAGAATTCAGGCCATCCCTGTGGCACTCGTGCCAACTCAAACTGTGAGTCAAGGGATCTTAGACAAAAGGCTCTTCACTCTCTGCGCACAGCTGCTTCTCAGTCAGGGCAATATACAACACCTCTGAAAAGCAGATGGCTTCAGATTCATGATTTACACTTTTACACCCAAATGTCTGTTACACGGTTTAATAAAGAGACTTGTGCTGTAAGGAAATGGTGATTGTACATTTACCGTAAATTCAATGCAATCATTGATGAATGAATGATTCATCTACATTATAAAAAAGCAATAGAAATCAGTGACCGCTTTGGTATTTAAGGACAGCCTGTGTATTCTTTAACGTACTCAGCACTGTGTAGTTTACGGTGTATATTGCACTTAAGAATGGCCTAGTTTTGTTTGCTTTGTATTCAATATCACAAATGCCAGGCAGCAGAGAAGGATGCTAGTGCAAATAAACTTAACCATTAGGCATAATCCAAATTATGTTTAGATTGGATGATTAAAATGATTCCAAAAACATAAAAAACAGGACCGGATCAGCTGATCACCAAATATGCAAAATAAAAATCAAAAAGTAGCAAGTTTATGAAAAAGGAAATCAATACAGATTGTACTTGGGTTGGATTTGTTGCAACAAAAAAAGGAGTTTGGAGTGAGACTTTGCAAAGTATATATATATATATATATATATATTTGTGTGTCTGAAAGTCTGGGCTATTTACAGGAACGAGGCTGACTGTAATTAGGTCTGTAATTAGAAGACTGGTGCTGTTGGCTGTGGAAATGAAAGTAGCTAATGGGAAATTGAATCAGTTTCTGCCATTGTGTGAGGCTGTGGTGACTTTTAGAGATTCCGGATAAAACTGACATGCACATGACAGTAAAAAATCCTAGGAAACCATGCAAGATTTTTACTTGTTTTTGTGAATAAAACTGTGTAGAATTAATTCAAAGTTGAATGTAAATGGAGTAAAGAATTGTGGGGATATCCGACAACCTGTGTCATAAGGATTGCGCTGATGAATAGCTGGGAAATTTATGAAAATTAATGTTGCAATTGTAAAACTATTTTGTCATGGTTGAATTTTTATCATGGGGAAAAAAAGTAGCGTATGAACATACTTCTCAAGCATTCATCAACAATGTTAACCTTGTGAGCTACCCAAAAACACCACTTTTATTTAGACATGCATTACAATTACTCAATTCAATTCAATTTATTACAAAGCAGCTTTATAGAAATACACTACCGTTTAAGAGATTGGGATAATTCGGAGATTTCCTTGTTTTCTAAAGAAAAACCCATTTGTAGCCATTCCGAAAACATAATATTAATCAGCTTATTTTTAAAGAAAGATCTACATTGTCACACAGAGGCCTATTATCAGCAAGCATCAGTCAGTCCTTTCAATCTCATGTTTTTTGGCTAATCCCAGTTAATCATTATGGAAGGCTAATTGATTATGAGAAAACTCATGTTGTGCTGATTTAGGGAGAAAATAAAAGTTGCCTTCTTTAGGTCAGTGTAGTACCTGGAGCATCAGGAGTTATGAGTTTGTTTACAGGTTCAAAATGGCCAGAAAGAAAGAAAGAACTCCTTTCATAGAACAGCGCAAACTGGAGTGGGAGGAGGACAACTGGAAAACAAGGAAATTTCCAAGTGATCCCAAACTCACTCTATCTATCTATCTATCTATCTATCTATCTATCTATCTATCTATCTATCTATCTATCTATCTATCTATCTATATCTCTTTCTCTTTATATATATATATATATATGTGTAGACATAATAAAATGACATGTCTTTTTCCTACATATATGAAATGAAGCTGCCCAAAGAGTGAAATCTCTGTATCTGGCTTTTTATTTTTTTAATTTCTTGCCTTGATCATGAATAAAGAAGTCTATCATCACATCATCACACTTTAATTTTGTGATTTAATTTTTAATTTTGTGAGGAAAGCGGGTGCTGATAGCTGCTAGAGGTTTTTTTTTTTTACTTTAAGAGGGCATGACTTGTGGATTTGTCTCATAGGCTACATGCATTATTGCACAATTTCTTTTTCCAATCTAATCGTCTTACCTTGTTGAGTCACATTCAATTTGTAAATGATCCATACGGTACCACAGTGTGCACACACCGCTGCCGTGAAACGACCCACTTTCGCAATGATCAATTCAGAGTGATCTCAAGGCTGGCATGCCTCCAAGAAGCTTGGCAAGTTAAATGAAAAATAACGTCATGCATAGACTCACCTCTTTTTGCACTCTACACACCTTTCAAATCCATGTGGCTCCTAAGCTGTTATTATTACCTGTTGATGTGGATTTAAGGTTGCCTTAAGGACATCTGGGTAAGAATGAACATGATGATGTGAGCTAGAAGACAAATCCTGGACATGAAGATATGAAAGCAGACTGAGACGCATCTAAGAATGAATCTTTCCTTCACCTCTGGAGTGAAAAGGCTGTAAATCTCCGAACGTTGCAGATTGGCATTCAACTTGTCAAAATGAAGTACCTCACAGGGGTTGCTGTTGAAAGACAAACCTTTTGGCAAGCTTACGATGTAAATATTTCATTTCAGAAACATGAATTATTGCATTTGGGTGCAGTGCTGACAGGTGCATTAAGCAGGACTGAAGAGTAATTGGGTACAAGACTCCACCAGTGTATTTAAGGACCTATCTGGATTATTTGTGTTCTACTTTATTACTAAGGTTTTCAGGACATTTAGGCTATTATTATACTACTTTTGACTTGAACAATAGCTTTGGGCATAAATTGTTCATTTATATAGAATTTAAGCCACCTGCAAGAGGAACTGCATGGTGTACAGCCAAGTCCAGAATTATATGCACCCTGGAAGTAAATTATTGTATACAATTCACTGTTTTGACTGAACTACATGTCAAAATTCTTGGTAAAAAGCATTTGAAGTGTATACAAATTGCCCTCCTTACTTTATAAAATACTTCTTAGTATCAAGAAACTCTTACCTTGAACAGTCACCTGCAGCTCTGGCACATACATCTAATGTTCCGTCCTTCATCATGGGGAAAAACAATGGGCTATCAACAAATTTATCTCTTCTAAGGCAAAGGGGTGGCTCAAAAGGATTGAGTTAGTGATCACAAGGTTGATGTTTCAAATTCCAGCAATAGCAATCTGCCACTGTTTGGTCCTTGGGATAGGCCTGGTACTCTCTCTGCTCCAGAGGTGTGTATCATGACTGAACCTAGGTTCCTGTGAAGAAAAGTATTTCAATGTGCTGTAATGTATATGTGACAAATAAAGATTTCTTCTTCTTCTTCTTCTTCTTCTTCTTCTAACGGTCTTTATTAAGATTAATTAACATTAATTAACATGACAACATTATCAATGACATTTCCTCAAACAAAATTAAATCAAGAGGCAATATTATAGGTGATAAGCATCGATCATAGTGTTTAGCAGCTCGTTCTGAGCGATTTTAGACTTCAATAAAGCTGCATATCATCAACAAGGTGCAAAGAGAAGAAGGGTTGCCAGATTGGAGCAAACATTTGCAGACCTTCTACATCTTAAAAACCACAAAAATCATTTAAACCATTTCAAAAAAATTCATGCTTTTGTAAAGGATGGTTTCTTTGTCACTTTGTTTATCTCAGCCTTTGTGTGGAAACAAGGTCAGCATAGTACACATGTACAGACATTATCCACTCCATAGTTTTAATATTTGTGATACGTCTTACATGATTATAACATGATAATAACTGAGGTTTCAAAGCTTTGTAAGCTTTTCTTTGTTGAAATGTATTAGACTCAATGCTGGTTATTTGCTGTAAAACAAAATCTAGGTTTCTGTGGAGAATCTTTAAAAAAAAGCCCAATTTGGCAACCCTGTCATTAGCTGTCCTGTGCATGTCTCCACCAAAGAGTATGTGGCAGTGTGATTCTTGCCCCAGTGGGACTCTATTAGCACTTGTTGCAGTTCCTGTTAAAAACACTAGGTGTCAATACTCCCATAATTGCACAAGTTATTCTGTAACACTTAATATATGACATGGTAATTATTTTATTTAGGCTATTATCTAGCTTTGTTTTGCAAATATTGTTCAAGAAACCAGTTTAACATACACCTATAGTTAATATAGTCAGTTTGCGTAAAAATGTCTAAAACCTGGTTAAGATGCTGGATAAAATGTGTGATTAAGCATCAAGTCAGGGGTTTTTCAGGACATTAAGCATTACCTATACTGTAATTCTAGTACTATTTTTTGTTATTTTAATTTTTTGTACCTTTTTTTTTTACTTGTGATTAAAGATTAAAATAGACTTTTTCATGGCTACATACAGCAGCAAAAGTAAACATGTCATTCAACCATATAAAATGTTTTCACAGACCATCAAACAAATCACAAACATTTACATCTTACCGTATTTGGCAGACGCCCTTATCCAGAGCAACTTACATTTTTTTCTTATCTTGTTTTTTGTACAACTGAGCAATTGAGGATTAAGGGCCTTGCTCAAGGGCCCAGCAGTGGTACCTTGGTGGTCGTGGGATTCGAACTCACAACTTTCTGATCATTAGTCCAATGAGTTCAGGTTTTATCTGTGAGGGTGGCAACAATTTTAAAACCAGCCTTTTGCTGAAAAATTAGACCACGTGATAATATTTGAAAAATAAATAAGTAAATAAATAAATAAAGTAATTAATCAATTAATTAAATTAATTAAAGTATTTAATAAATAAATAAATTAATTAATTAATTAAATAAATAATTTCCTATATATTAAAACGTTATTTTCTCTGTATATTTTTGTGTATATACTCTATACACAGCAACGTAGCAACGGTCACTAAGCCGCATTTAATCTCACGAGAGCGCCCTTGTTTGGAGTTTCGTTGTTTATTTACTGAACAAACTTTCCCAAATTATTTTAAATGGGCGGAATCCAACTTAAATAGCCCCAAAGATAAGATAAGAAAAAAGAAAAAAGAAAGTAGAAACACCCCTTTGAGCCGGAAGTGTGTGCGCTCGTGTGCGTCTGTGCGCGCGTGGGCCTGAGCCTTGACCAGTGCAGGAAGTGCGCGCGCTCTATAACTGCCTTTCCCCAGTGCGCGTGTTATTATTATCAGAGAGTTGCTGTGCGGGAATATGGCTTCACTTCACTGCGCGTGTCTTCTTTTGCTTTGTGCTTCTCTGGGTCTTTGCCACACGGTTTATACCAAAGGTAAGGAATAGCTGCATTGCGTTTAGGTTTTTAAAAATGACATATCTGTCCCTATTTACTCAAATCTGTAAGAATGATGTACCTTATATTGGCATATACTTTAGGTATTACAATCTTCCGATAACAGATCTGCTTATAAGGGCTTATAACTTTGTAGAATAATAAACAGGTTTTTGAAATCATGTTGGCTTTGAATAGATTTTTAAACAGAAGTTTTACAGTGAAAGAACTTTGTTACTGTATTGATTTCTGATTACTGAGCATTGTGGTGTTGTTGCTGTAGTTATGATGAGGCAGATTTGTTAATATGAAATTCTCTGAAAGAAGTACTATTAGAAGAGCTTTGGCATGGTTAATATAAGACATGCTGTGGCTACTGGTAAAGATCTCTAAAGGTATATTGTGCTAAGATAAAATATTACCATAATTATATGTTTTTGCAATACCCATAATATGCTTTGACTCTTATAAAGAACTTTGTTACTATAACTAAATTAACTATTATAACTATAGTAAAAATCTGTTGTACCATAATAACTATATGGTATTAGAAAGTACTTTTTTATTGTAAGGTGTCTTGGGGAAAGCACGATGCTCATTATGGTTATAACACACGTTAAGTCTGTAATGCGATAAAACTTTCTGACATTTTGTAATTGTGTATTGGGCTTCAAAGTGTGTCGTGAGGGGAGTTTCACAACTCCTGCTTTTTATGAGTGATTGTGCAATTGACAAAAATATGTTGCATAGAAATATGTCAGCAGCTGGGAGTTCATTTGTGAACAGGGAATATACAGCCAGACCTTAATCCTGCTTTATTAAAAGCAGGGAAAATGTCCTTTCTAAGAAGCACAATGTTTTGTGACCTGTTGACTTGCTTTTCAAATGTTCGTCATCTTTTATTTATCTGAAAGGCAGATAAGTCCCTGAAAAGTTTCCAAAGAAACTTACTGCACCAGAGCTTTTGTATATAGTGACCCACACTACAGCTCATATGTGAAACCCTGTTAAAGGTGCAGTGAGAAATTAACGGTCCCCAGCTTTTAAAAGCGCAAACCTGAAACTCTTTAAAATCAGGAAACATTTCCTGTAAGGTAAAACATTAAACATCTGCCTGATGCAACTGACAATCGAGACAGGATACGACTCAACAATTAAGCATCTTTGTTGAAGGGTCCAACAGAGGCAATGAACTCACAACCTTTTGTTTAGTAACCCAGCATCTGAGACAGTACTACCACTTTAAGTGTAGTAAAAACCTAAGGTTACCTCAAGGTTTTAGATTTTTATAGAGCGTACCTAAATCCTTTCAGCATTAGCCCTTGTTAGCCAAAAAAAACTCTGGGAACTGAGAAAATGTAGCTGAGGAATTTTATCCAATAAACTTCAAAACCTCAAACCTTCAGTCTAGGAACTTGAGCCCACACCCACAACCATGGAATAACAATATCTAACATTCAAAAGAATACATTTTCTCTTTGCCATTGTATTTTTCTGCTTTCAGAAACACTAACTATCTGGACCAACCCATAGACTGTGGTTAGTAAAATGTGTGTTTTGTCATGCTCGAAATTTGTCTGATGTTAGTCTTACTTTCCATTTTCACTGCCCATACTGTGCGGGTAAGTATGATTACATAACCACAGTAACCCCTGGAGACCAGGGCTTAGTTTTAGAGTGTTAGAGAGACTCGATCTGGGACTTTCAGGTTAAACTCAGTTTAAACTTTAGACACATCATAGAAATGCTGGCTTTTGGAATATAATCATGTAAATGTTAATAGATAGATAGAATATGATGTCTGATTAGGCTTTACTGTTGATCTGAGAGACTAAACCGGAAAGTGAATCATAGACACTAATCAGGGAGAGCACTGTAAAGTTTCAGTCATACTCGTTTAAGTAGTTACCTCAGTATTTGCTGGGATCTGGTACAGTAAAACGTCTGACTGAAAAAAAAAAAAACAAGTAGCAGGAAGTGGCAGGTTTTGACTGGCTTTTGTGGAGGAAAAAGAGACAGTGGAATAAATAAAACCTGCTTTTGACTTGAGTCATTATTGTGGAATATGATTATAAGCAATTATGTGCAGGCTAATTAGCATGGTACAAGAGAGTAGTCATTTATTTTAAGCAACACACACACACATATATATATATATACACCACTGTGCCCCCACAAACCTATTAATAAACACATAAATAAAATCCATTAATACTCCAGAATGGTGCAACAACAACACAATATCACACAATATCCATGTACAGGAGCCAAGCGTACACGACTGGGCATGCTCACTGGGTAGGAGGGGTGTACTCCCACTCTAAATGTCAATCATAATATAATGGCACTAGCCAATCGTTGTTGTCTGTGAGGTCATGTATGAGAAAGGGGGCAGAATTCCAGGGCGCTTTCCTCTGAGTGTGTTACGCTGGAAAAGAAGAATTATTGTCACCACACATACATTACAGCACAGTTTTCTTCACGATTTCCAGCTAAGGAAGTTGGGGTCAGAGAGCAGGGGCAGCAGTTATGCAGTGCCCCTGGAGTAGGGAAGGGTTAAGGGCCTTGCTCAGTTGCCCAGCAGTGGTATCTTGGTGGTGCTGGGGCTTGAACCGTGATCTTCTGATCAACAACCCAGACCCTTAAAGATGCTGTTGATTGGATTTACGTGTGGACAAAAATCATACAAAAAGCCAATTAACATACAGTAACCAAAATATTAAAGTTAAAAGTGCATGAACGTTTTATTACACAAGTATAGTAACTGGTTCAGTAAACCCTATATCCCTCTTAAAATAAAGGGATTAAAACCTCAATTGCAGCATTATTGGTTTTTCCAGCTTTGGTAACCCTTTCCTATTCATACCCTGCAGGGGGATTTTGTTTCACAGTTAAGGTTTGTGTTAAATTCGTTGCCATTAGCTGTGGTTCACTGGTGTGAATCATTCAAGGAAAGCATGTAGGGACTGATAGTGTACTGGCTTTCCTGAGTCTTGACACTTTTCCAGACAATGGGCTTTTCAACAGCTCTTTAGTTGCTAGAATTACTCACTGTACATTCATGAAACTGAAATGTGTTAGACCTGGTCCAAGCGAATCGAACCCAATTAGCATGAAGTACATTGAGCTTTAAGTGTATTAGGGATATATTTGCCGTTGTGTTGTGTTTGGAATACTACACCATATAATATCAATAATATATGATGATTTCATATATGCAAACATTTCATACGCTTATGAACTTTCTGGTCCAAAAATGCTACTGTAAGCCTTTTTCGGTCATAGAGAGAACATTTTGTAGTATGAATCGCACTGCATCGTGCTGATGAATCTCACAGCTGAGAATCTCATATGGATATTCATTCAGACAAAACTGCCTACCAAACTGCTACATCCTAAACCACATACTGTGTACTAAGCAGTATGCCTAAATAGTTGACTGTTCATTTGGGACCAAGTACTCATGACTCTAGGGTATTTTCCTGGACAGAGTTTAAGCCTAGTCATAAATTAAAATGACCAGATTAACAGAAATCTGCTTTCTCTGCCATGGTCTTAGATTAAGTCCAGTCCAGATATTATTAGGCTTATTAGGAGTTACTTCAGGACTAAATAAGGCTTAAATTAAACCTACCATCCAGTGCTATATAGGCTCATGTTTATCTTAATTAATGTTGGCTCCACAGATCTCACATGTCAAAAGATGCAAGCTAGTCTGTAGAACTCTCGTTATGGATCTGATTGCTTCCAATGTGTTTCTATTACCTGATTTGTGTTCTCTGCTTTTTTAAAAGGAAAAAAAAATTCCTATCAGTGTATTTTGTATCTAATATGTTAAACATGACCTGGATAGTGATAGACGCATCATAGGCGTCGCTAGGCCATTTTTACATTTCTACTCCCAAAAATTCTGGGATTCTCCATAAACTGTACACAAATTCGTGATCGCCTCAGTCCCCTTTTCATATGAAAACGGCGGCAGATTTCGGCTCCTCCCCGTCTTTCTGCACATTCTTCAATCCACATACCGCGGGATCAGAGCGAGGATCAGAGGACAAGTGTGTGTGTGTGTGTGTGATCATAAAGACTCGTATTTGGCTTGTTCAGTACTCAAATGTTATACACATCTATGCAATACAGTGGAATGCTGCAATAAGTTTACCATCCTACCCTGTTAGTCAAACCTTTATTTTATTTATTTATTTACTTTTATTTTTTACTATTATACCCTCATTGGGGGCTGAGCCCCCCTTAAATGAAAATCCTAGAATTGTCCCTTCTAGCCAAAAAAAGAGCTACACAATGAGGGAACCAAATGGCTGAGAATACACACAAGCTTGAGTTCTCTACATAAACAACTGAGTAGCGGTGCAAATTCAATGACAACGATAAATCAACACTAACTACCTACTAAATTAGAGAGTAAAACCGCTATTTTTTCTCAAGTTGTGTAATTTAGATGGACACGATGTCTGCAAGGGTTGAAAAGATAAAATCACCTGTGTAAAATTACAAGCCTGCTACTCTCCTCAGTTTCCTACTCTCCATCTAGCATGAATGCTCTAATCACAGGCTTTGTTGCGTAGCATGTTTGTCCAGGGATTTTGCCCAGCTGCTATGTGCATGACGTGACAACTGAAGCCTCTGCAGTACATCAGTTTTCTCTGCAATTACGTTGTATTGTTCATGGAAACTATGCATAGTCACCTTTACATGAAGCATGCTAAGGAGCTCTTTCATTCTGTCAGTCCCACTCAATTTCTCTCTCAGTTCCTGGTTTGTCTGTCAATTAAATTCAAAGCAGCTTTGCAGAAATCTGCATATGGATTATGGGTTTATTCCTAATTTGCAAGACAAAACTCCCTGAAACCGCATGAGAAAGAAACCTGGACAGGAACCAGACTCAATATGAAACCCAGTCTCTTCTGGATGATACCACATCATTAGTGTTTTAGCTTTAACACAGTTTCAGTCACTGTGTAGTCTGAATTTTGGGGTTTGACCACAGTAGATGGAGAGCTGGTTTATGATAAAGGCATACAATTGCATACAAGCGGCTTTTTTATTTATAATTAAAACATCTACACAGTATATGGTTGAATCTTGGCATACGGATTTTATTCGTTCTGGAGGCGAGTTCTTAAGGCGAAAATTTGTATTGCAAAACTAATTTTCCCATAAGAAATAATGTTAAATGCAGATAATCCAGTCTAGCAACCCAAAAATATTACCAACATCTGTACATACACTACCAGTCAAAAGTTTGGACACACCTTTTAATTCAGTGTTTTTTGTTTATGGATTTATTTTCTACATTCTAGAACAATACTGGAGATTTCAAAACTATGAAATAACACACATGGACTTCAGTAATCCATATGTAACGACAACAAAAAACAGTCAGTTGTTATTTTAAGACACGAAGGTCAGGTGTTCTGGAATAGTTCTTGCAAGAACAGTATTGTCCAGTGCATTTGCAAAACCCATCAAGCACCATGATGAAACTGGCTCACATGAAGACCATCCCAGTAAAGCAAGACCAAAACTGACCTCTGCTGCAGAGGAGAAGTTCATTTAGAGTGACCAGCCTCAGAAATCACCAATTAACAGCACCTCAGATTAGAGGCGTTATGAAGGCTTTACAGAGCATCAGTAGCAGACATATCTCAATATCAACTGTTCAGAGGACATTATTGTGGATTTCGGCCGCCTTCAGCATTGTTTTACAATGTAGAAAGAAATAAACATCAGGAAAGACCATGGAATTAGAAGGTGTGTCCAAACTTTTGACTGGTAGTGTATACATTTCCAACCACACCGTGTAGTGCTAACATGCAGCGGTATTGTGCTAGTGATTTTAGCTTGATTTAATTTAGCTTTAAATTTGAGATTTTCAGTAAACTAAAGGAAACATTCCTAAGCAACACACAGAGTTGGTTGGACTTGACCATTAGTTACCTAACCTGTCCAGCTTAAAATATAACCTCACATGCCAACACACAGCATAAATTAGATGGATCCTCTGTGTCACTATACAAAGCTCAGTCATCGCAGTCCTGCTGTTGAACAGATGATGCAAATTCACTTGAGGTAACCAGCATTCATCTAAATGTCAAGTTATGCTCATAGAATTAAGTTAAAACACATTTCACAGCAAATTCATTAGGTTTCACTCCTGAGATTTTGTCATGACTCAGCCTTTAGAATAATCAAGACTCACTTAATGTACTAGCGAGGCTAAGAGTGGAAAAAAGTTACCAGATGATGGTTTGTCAAAATTATTCAGCCAATTTAGCAACACGGTTGTTCTTTTTGTTTTAAATAAAATCATGACTTAACATGATTATACTAGCAGAGAGCAAATTACCCCATTAGCTCTTATTTCTTCGTAGCTATGTTATCATTTTGGATACTTGTCCAAACATGCATGATAAAGTGGAGATGAATATAGGAAAGGTTGATGTGTGTGTGTGTGTGTGTGTGTGTCGCTCTGTTGCACATGGTTGAATTTCAGAGCTTAGCAAGACCCGTCATGCAGTGTTTTGAAGACCAGACTTGCACAGGTTACTTCATTTCGATCCAGGACTTATGGAACTGAGTCGAGTTCAGGCAGGCACTGGCACTATTTCTTTGTTTGCTCTTGGGCTTGGCACGGACATCATTAAGATCGGATTTCAGCGCTGTACTGATCATAAATCCAGGCTTACCCATGTCTGTGACTCACTCAGCTACTGTTGTGTTGGAACAATTTCATGCTGAATGGCGTTAGGAGCTGATGAGAGGAAAGGTTATATTATTTACAATTGTCAACAAAGTTTGTCATCGCATCACCATGATCAAGGGCGTGTTCTTTATTCTTGTCCAAACAAGTTTGATCAAGAATTAGGAGTAAAACACTCCAAATAGATAGGACACTGTCTCAATTAGCCTTAGATTTATTATCTATAGCTGTGTGGTGTAACATAAACAACATAAACTTGATCTGTTAGGCATGGCTATGAATCCTTTACACCATGAACCTTGGGCTGCATGATTCCACTAATCTGTGATAAAACCTGGCCTCATAAATTTCCTGATTGAACTGCTTAGACAGTTATTCTTTTATAATTAAAATCTCTACGTCACAGCTAGACCAATTCAAGACCAAGACCAATTCATTATCAGTGCAGTAAGCTTGTAAAGTTATTTGTGAAATGCAATATATGAGGATATTTCCAAAGGTCATATTTAGCTTGAATACAATTGTAGAGAAATAAAAATTATATAACATAATATATATAATGATATAAAGGGTCCATTTGATACACATCCCTGTAAAGAAACTGGTGTGAATTTGTATACTTAGAGTGACTTTATTGCATAAACTTAATAATTATAGGCATTGCTCAGGGGCCCAGCTTGGTGGATCTGGGCTTCAAACTCACAAGCTTCCAATCAGTAGGCCAACACCTTAACCACTAAGCTACCACATCCCCCTTGTTATGTCATCTATGTAAATCAAGTCTGAATACAGTACTGTATGCAGTCTTCATTCTAACCAGTATACCCTCTCAGGTGGAGGTCTATTTTTTCCAATTTTCAGTGGCAAAATTAGGGTTTTCTATAGATAAGACAAGACTCAAAATAATCAAGCTTAAATAACGTCCACGGATAAACAAACAACTTCGAATCTATAAAATTTAGAATAAGAAAAAACAGGAGGTTGGATTCAACATGCTAAATTGAAGCAGGGACAAAACAAGGAGTGAGTCAAGGATGCAGATCAATTAGATCACAATCAAAATGATCCAGGCCAAATCAGATAAACATCCTGAAGTTGATTTATTGCATGAATGCCTTTTTAAATAATATGGATTTCAAGTCTTTGCTAGGAATGCAAAGCACACATCAGTTTACAAATGCTATATCCTATGTTACAACTTAATCTGTATAAAATTCAACTAAATCCAACCATCTCTTATTGAAATTAAAAAATATATATTTCATCAGATCAGGTGGAATTTATTAGGAATTTATTGGGTAACACAGAATGTATTAGAAATCGGAAAACATTTATTCCAGCCACATCATGATATCCAAATAATGTGAATATGCAAATTTCGATTTTTCTAAATTATTAGGGATGTGACATTTCTGGGAAAACTTCTTCAAGTTTTAAGGTTTTGTATAATGGATCAGTGGGTGTTGTGAGTGGACAGATGGTTTGGAGTATAGACAAACAAATAAATAAATGAAAATTCGAGGTGTTTAGCCAACATAAATGAACACATTTTGTTTTAAGACCCACAGGAGCCTTGTCCGATGGAAGGCATTGTGAAACTATAACTGTATTAGATAATTATTTTCATTATAATTATCTCCCCCGTCATCCATTTTTTACAGGAACTTCAGCATAAGCAATTAAATAGACATTGAGGAACAATACAAAACATCTTGAACATGAAGAGACTCTGAACTTTTCTTGCTTAACCTAATAAATTTGTGATGAGACTGACAAACCATATTGGGTTTGTAATATATTTTGTTCCACTCCACTCCAAAAAAAACCCACCCTCCACAACATCTGTCCCCGTTATGATTAAATGCCAAATGATCATTTCACACAGCTCCTATTCTTCTCGCGAAGCATTCAGCTGGAACGACAAGCTATTCAGGCTATTCATATTGTGCGGAAAGAAATCCATATTGATCGTGTAATTTAATGAAGAAAAGTGTCAGATCTATAATTCAACATGAAGCCCTGAGAGAACGTCTCTGTTCATAACACTGCTTGGGTGAGCACATCATCTGTGCTGACATTTCCACATGAGCAGACCTGCGTGCTCTGTATTGGCGCTCGGCTTTCACATATCTTGTGAAAACGTACTAGATTTATTAATGTGTTGTTTTATGTTCTTTTCTCACTGTCTCATGGTATTTTCTTTCTTGGCTTGTTTTCACCCATCTGGGTTATATTTTGACCTGTGAAGTTGCAGCAAGGCTATATTTCACTTTTTTAATGTAGTATGTCCAGTGGAGGAGGCATCAAGCATAGAAGGTGTGGTCTTCATGCTATATAAATACCAATCTGCTTGTCAGTCTCAGGGAAGGAGGTGTGGCCTTTGTATTTGTCAGTCACAGGGAAAGAGGTGTAGTTTTTGTAGCTGTCAGTCCCAGTGAAGGAGGTGTGACCTTTGTACCAGTCAGTCCTGGTGAAGGAGGTGTGGTTTAATATATTTCAGTTACAGAAAACAAGGAGTGACCTTTGTATCTGTCAGTCCCAGAGAAAGAGGTGTGGCCTGTGTATATGTCAGTCCCAGTTAAGGGGGTGAGGCTTTTGTATTTGTCAATCCCAGTGAAGGAGGTGTAGTTTTTGTAGCTGTCAGTTACAGTGGAGGAGGTGTGACCTTTGTAGCTGTCAGTCCCAGTGAAGGAGGTGTAGTTTTTGTATCTGTCAGTCCCAGAGAAAGAGGTGTGGCCTGTGTATATGTCAGTCCCAGTTAAGGAGGTGAGGCTTTTGTACCTGTCAGTCCCAGTGAAGGAGGTGTGCCTTTTATATCTGTCAGTCCCAGTGAAGGAGGTGTGGCCTTTGTACCTGTTAGTCCCAGTTAAGGAGGTGAGGCTTTTGTACCTGTCAGTCCCAGTGAAGGAGGTGTGCCTTTTATATCTGTCAATCCCAGTGAAGGAGGTGTGGCCTTTGTACCTGTTAGTCCCAGTGAAGGAGGTGTGGCCTTTGTACCTGTCAGTCCCAGTGAAGGAGGTGTGGCTTTTATATCTGTCAGTTACAGAAAATGAGGTGTGACCTTTGTACTTGTCAGTCCCAGTGAAGAAGATGTGGCCTTTTTACCTGTCTGCCCCAGTGTAGGAGGTGTGGCTTTGTACGTCAGTCCCAGAAAAGAAGGTGTGGCCTCTGTATCTGTCAGTCTCAGTGAAGGAGGTGTGGCCTCTGTAGGTATCCACTACAGTGAAGAAGGCGTGGCATCGGTACCTCAGTGAAGGAAGCATGGCCTCTGGGTCTGTCTGTCTCAGTAAAGGAGGCATGGTCTCTAAAAGTCAAC
Source organism: Hemibagrus wyckioides (assembly GCF_019097595.1). Classification (NCBI taxonomy): domain Eukaryota; kingdom Metazoa; phylum Chordata; class Actinopteri; order Siluriformes; family Bagridae; genus Hemibagrus; species Hemibagrus wyckioides. The sequence goes on along the minus strand of NC_080715.1, from coordinate 6,533,698 downwards.
TGAAATCAAAATGTTCCTGAATATTTCCCAGACATAAATTTAGTGATCACAAATCAAGACATCGTATCATTTTGAAAGACTGATAAACATAGAGGTCTGTACATCCTCGGCATAAATACAATTACAACTTCACCATGTTGTGTGGGTCGACCAATGACCCTTAACAGACAAAAACAGATGGAGATCAACTGCAGTCCTTTGGCTCACTTCAGGCTGTAAATATCCCCAAATGGCTTGTAGCAAGGTCACTTTTCATCTAGTCCTGTAGAACCTATGTTTAACTTATGGCCTCATAAAAAACACCATATGGCCAAACTTCATTTCATTTACTCTCTTATGAATTCTCCTGTAGCTGAGAGCTTGATTAATTGAAGTGTAAGGGGATTATTTGCTTCATTGAGCCCTGAACTGTGGAGCTGAGATAATTGTGCAGGTGCAGAGTTTTTTTTTTTTCTTCTTCATGAGCCTTAGTACTAGGAGGATTTATTCAAGGTTTTATTGTTGATGTTGTCACTGTCATTCAACCATTGCTGAAAACAAGGCCAATCAGGGATTTTCAGGTGAAATGGTAAGCAGGGCATGGCGGAAATAAGGGCTTTCTTTTTAGATACGGTCAATACAAAGATCTAGATTTCTATAGATAAGACAAGATTCAAAATGATCAAGCCTAAATGACATCCACAGATAAACAAACTACTGTGAATCTATGAAATGTAGAACTAGAAAAGGAGGTTGGATTCAATATGCTAAATTGAAGCAGGAACAAAACTAGGAGTGAATCAAGGATGCAAATCAATTAAACCACAATCAAAATGATCCAGGCCAAATCAGATATATTTTATTGCATGAATGCCTTTTTAAATAATATGGATTTTAAGTCTTTACTAGGAATGCAAAGCAAACATTAGTTTACAAATGCTATAACCCCACTTTCAAATTCATTTGTATAAAATTCAACTATACCCAGCCATCTCTTACAGAAATGTAAAAAAAATATTTCATCAGATCAGGTGGTAAGAAATCTGGAAAGATTGTTTCCAGCCGCATAATGATATCTAAATAATGTGGCTATGCAAATTCAGATTTTTCCAGACACCCATTTGCATATCAGAACATGATTGGCTCTTATTTCCTGTGATGCAAAAACACTGGTAGCCAGTGTTATCTCTAGCATGTGACTTACGAGTGCAAATTATCTGTATAGAAACCAGACAGAGAACAAGCTGAACCAAAGTGTTGTAGATAATCATTAGCTTTAAATGATATATTTCTAATAACTGAATAATGACAATTGTAAGCTTAGCTATAAAGTGATGTAACACTAGCCCAACATCATTTCAGCAAGCAAGAAGCTGTGTAGGGGTTTGAAGCATCCAATGTTAATTATTTAGCTAGTTTTCTAGGATCATTTTGTTCAAATGATCTCGATAGCTTGCTGTATAATATGTATAAAAGTCAACACTTTACCAAACATGGTTTAGTGTCAGCCTACATGATGCAGAGATGGTGCATCTTGCATATAGCAATGCTAACACTTTTAGAAAGCTAGCATTAGGAGAGCCCTTTGCATTTTCCTCAAATTGTGGCAGAACTACAGTAGGAATGGCAGTAACAACAACACATTTCACAACAACATAATCAAAGTTAAGGTTTGGTGAATACATTTGAAGGTTTAGTATTAGACAGGTTTGGAGTTCATATCCAGGCAGAGGGATCGAGTGGGATTAGTCTGTGATCATGATGCCTGTCCAGAAGATTGTGAGGTCACCACTCAAAATTTCTTCCTCGTGTTAAGTCAGGTTTTTTCCCCTCTGGTTTGTTCATTAGGGATCTACATCCGGATTACTATAAATCTGCTTGGTGTCAATGTCTGTTGTTCAATGGGCTATACGAATAAAAAAAACAAAACAAAACCCTGGGCCTGACAGAGAGCCACTTTGGAGCCTCTGAGCAAGACTTTTAATGCTGAATTGCTTAGCTGCTTGAATTAGAGTCTGCCCTCTTTGAATAGAAGTCTGCCAAATTACTGAATTTTAATGTTGTTATTCAAAAGCTTTTGTAATAACAGTGTTAAGTGGCTTACAGGAGACTGCTGATAAGGGGTTTAGAGCTTCACACTGACTTTTTTTGGCCTACATTCCGCTATGAAGAGCAAAACATTATTAAAACACAGCTGTAGTGAACTTTGGACTGCCTCTCCTTACTGATTGACTCAGTTGTAGGAAGTCTGATGTAGTTTAAAGAGTTACTTTGATCCCGTATGAATATGAAACCAAGTCGATACTCATCATTCAAGGAAATGTTCATTTAATCTCCATTTTTTACACCATACAATGATAATTTTTCATCTCTAAACAACTAAACTCTGGTATTAATACAATCAGCATGGAGGAGTTGGTGTTGAAGCTATAATGAACTCAGATGTTGAGCTAATGTATGAGTTGTTCAGGAGCTCCTGGTTACACAACTCCATCTGACTGTGTATGACTGTAGAATTATTCATAATCACACTATCAGGTGTTTAGAATAATTTATAATCACACTATCAGGTGTTTAGAATAATTCATAATCACACTATCAGGTGTTTAGAATAATTTATAATCACACTATCAGGTGTTTAGAATAATTCATAATCACACTATCAGGTGTTTAGAATAATTTATAATCACACTCTCAGGTGTTTAGAATAATTTATAATCACACTTTCCGGTGTTGCGGAAATGAGGATGAGGTTCCCTTTTGAGTCTGGATCCTCTCAAGGTTCCTTCATCTTACCATCGCAGGGAGTTTTTCCTTGCCACAGTCACCTCAGGCTTGCTCATTAGGGATTAATACAAATAAATGTAAATATAAGTCTAATAATAATCTTGAACATTTTGTCTAATATTAATCTTGAATTCTTTGTACTATATCCCTTACGTTCTGTAAAGCTGCTTTGTGTCAATGTCTATTGTTAAAAGCGCTATTAGATTATTTTAAGTTATATTAGTAAAAAATGTTGAAATCCTGATTGTAAGATAAAATTTCAATGTACAACTTACATCAGAGTTTTCTAATCTGATAAAATAAGAGCAGCTCTCATGGCTTACGGGTCTAAAGTAAATTCCGATGATACGCATGTGTGTGAGTGTAAAATGATTTATTGGTTACTGATTTGCAAAAGTTAAGCCTTATGTCATTATATCACCACTGATGTCAGTGTTTGCCCCATGAATAAATGGTGCTCTGCTTTGATGACTAAGAGCAAGGCCTTAAGCAAACGCTACACACACATTTATACGCACACACACACACACACACACACCTAGATATCAGCTGATTAGTAATTATGTTTTTATTGGTTTCTTGTTTTATTAGGATCCTCGTCACTATTGTTACTGGTTGGAGTCCACTTCATGTTATGACATACAGTTTAAGGCTCAAAGAATATAGCATGAGAAAAGACAGTTAAAATAAAGCAACATAAATATACAACACCAGCACAGCCTCATGATCATAATGTCATTGTATCATGAAAAAAGTCACACTATTTGTAACTCTTGAAGGGTTACAAATAGTTAAGTACAGTATATATATAACGTTATGATATAACGTTAAATATATTTTTAGGCATTTAAATATATATATATATATATAAATAAATATATAAAATAAATAAATAAATATATACATTTAAATATATACATTTAAATATATATATATATATATATATATATATATATATATATATATATATATATATATTTAAATGTATATATTTATTTATATTTATATTTAAGTACATTTAATATTATTATTTTATTTCTAATTATTTTGCAGTGTGCGAAATTCATAGTCTTTAATTGCCGTCTTTACCTTGGTATGTGGTAATATTATTTGTTACGATGAAATCAGTGCTTACTGAGGGAGATTAAAATGCTTTGGATTATGATGAGTTATTCCACACTATTAAGCAAATTAAGGTACAAACTGTGTGTGTGTGTGTGTGTGTGTGTGTGTGTAATGGCCAAAAAACCACTGGCAGTATAAATGTAATAAACTGGAATGCATTATATCTTGTTTTATTTATTTATTTATTTCCTTCAGCATAAATTTGGTCATATTTTGGCTGGGTTTTTTTTTTTTGCAGAACTAAATAATAGCAGTTGTGCAAAGTTTAGGAATGCTGCACTGCCTCATGCTGTTATATACTGTACATTTCCTTGGGGTTTATTTATTTATTTTTTTTCTGTTTATCTCATCATAAAGTATAATCCTGTTCGAGGCAGCCGTGTCGAATCGGAATGCATCTTTTTCCTAAGAAAAATATCTTGCGATCAAAAAAATGGCTCTCACGCTTTTATCTTAACTATGTTCATACGTGCAAGGTATGCATTTTGTTTATTACTCAAACGTCTTCTTCTTCTTATTCCAGTAACACTCATTATGCCTACATTGCTTAATGTACTTCATATAAACTATGTTGTGAAAATCTTTTCAGTGATCTTATTTAGGCTGTGATCAGATGTGAGGTTTAATTAAAAATGTAATATGGAGATTGCTATTTAGAGATGATAGAGTGTCTTCTTTATTAAATTTACCTTTGTTTCTTTATTTTCCTTTGTTTCTCCTTTATTTATTTATTTATTTATTTGTCTGTTTATTTATTTATTAATTTATTACTACTTATCTTACAAGTCTTTTCAAGCTTTCTTTATTTACACTTTTCTCCCACTCTATATGCATATATGTTTGACTTTTTTTAAATGATTCTAAACATTATCCAGAGAACATTATCCAGTACCCGCTTTAGTGAAGTCGATAACCAGGTGCTTCACGCTGAAAAGATTTTTCTCATAGTTCGACTTTTTAATAAAAGTGTAACACCAGGCCGTGAGAACTCAGACCATTCAGAGTTCATGCTTCACGCTGGCCGACCCCTCTCTCCTAGCGTAGAAGAATGTAAATAAAACTATCCGACAGCGTTTACTCAGAAAACACTCATTCTGCACAAAGCAAACGTAGTGTTGAATTTTTTGGCAGCTTCGTGTTTGTGCTATCAGTTTCAGAGTCCTAGGAGAACCTGGTGGAACGTAACGGCACTCATTATAGGAAAGGAAAACAGGAAAGTGGCATTGTACAAGGATCTTTATCCTTCCAGGGCAGGCTTACTGACCCGAGTATGGGGTTAGAGCGGATTCTGAATAGAATAAATATTACAAAAATAATGGCTATAGAGAGCACGGTAACAGCTTGGATTTCCCATGATTGCTATTAGGAGGATTCTGAAGCATGGAATGAAGCTTTTTTTTGTGTGTGTGTGTGTTTTTTTTTCTATAAATATAATTCGTACAAGATTCATTGTGTGATATCTGTGTGAGTCCCAGGCCATGCTATCACACAACCTGCTAACACAGATCATTTCAAAAACACTTCTTCTGCTTTGCCAACACTTTTTGTGACAACCGGTGTTGATATTGAATAGGAGAAGTGAAAAGTTTAACTAAGCAACACACTCATTGTACTTCCACAAGCTTGTGTATCATTTGCTATTAAATCAGCCTCAGTTTGTCAAGGTATGGATTCCACAAGATGTTAGAAACATTTCCTGGAGATTCTGGCTCATGTTGACATGATTATATCCTGCTGATTTGTCAGAATTTAGACTTTCATGCTCAGCCTGGGAAGATCACTAAAGAACACTGATATTTGCATCTGGATTACTTTTAAACTTCCTTAAACAATGCACAGTAATGTGTATACATTTTTTTTTTATCCTAGCATTAGTCCCGCGCAATGACAAGGTCCGCTATTTGTAGCTAAGAGTTAACTCTTCAGTGGCTGGGTTGGCACCCTGCCCGAGAATCGAACCCGGGCCACAGAGTGAGATTTCCTGCCGCTGGACCACCAGGAGGCCAGTATCGTGTATACATAACAAGTCAAAATTTCTTGAATATGTGGGTTGTTTTAAATAGTTGAAAGTTGAAAAAGTTACATAATCTCATAATACATTATTACCCAGAATTTTAGAGTTTAGCAAAATATTATTGTAACTCAAATTCTGTCTTGCTAGCTGAGTATTTTTAGTACAGTGGGACCTTGGCATAAGAAATGCCCTCCCTTACGAATGTACTAATTGAAATTTTGCAAGAAATTTGCCTCAGCATTCAAAGCATTTTCAGCATACGAATTTGCTCGTACGTCCAGGAGGCACGACTTCCTGTGAGGAGCCTTGACATGGAATGCTTGACTTGGGTCAGTTCTTTGAAAGCAGCCATACAGTTTACATACGCTTTGTATTGGTCATATTGGTTATATTTTTGGGTGGCTGGAACGGATTATCTGCATTTACATTATTTCTTATGGGGAAATTCGTTTCGCAATACAAATTTTCTCCTTAAGAACAAATTAAATTTGTATGCAGAGTTTCCACTGTATTTTGATCAATTGTGTTGGTATAAAATCTACAGAGATGACCCGGGTCAGTGGCACCGAGCATCGCTAAGTAGAGAACTGTACATGAGGGTTTTGCTAGCCTCGGCACGTCTCGGTGCACGTTAAGGTCAAAGTGAATTAGTCATCGCTGTGTAGGATTGTGGGCGATTTGGACCAGTTTGGAGGAAGCTACAAAAAGCAAGATGGTAAAAGTGTTTATTATGGCAGATATTAAAGCCTCCTGCATGTATGCAGAAGTGAGACGTCTTTAAAAAACACTATTGATTTGATTTGAATGGTTTATTATTCTCACTTTCTGTTTTGTAGGTGTGATAAATGACTGTAGTGTTGCACAATTTATTAGCCCTGTGGTGGTGTCTTATTATTTATAGGTGGACGGATGGAGGGGAGGGGAGGGGAGTGACAAATTGTGTGGTAACTTTGCCTTTAAAAAACAACCAAAAATAGCACAAAACTGGGATGAACAAAGTAATTAACTGTAGCTCTCAGGTACTAATTTATTCAGGGTAATTTGTACAACCTGAGAACGTGTGTCTGCAGTTAGTGGGGTGAAGTGAAAGAAACGAAAACCAGACATGCTCAAAACAAACTCCCAATAAAATAAACCCGGATTGTTACACATGCTGTAAATATAAAGCTGTAGAAAATAAAATATGAGCATTGAATAAAAGAGGATAAAGATGAACAGCTTGTTTTTGTCAGATATGTTTTTCCTGGAACGTTAATATCTAATATAAAAACAAATAAAAAGTCCGCATTCATCATATTGAGATACACTGGTTTTATTTTGTGTTCTCTTAGTAAAAGCAGCTTTATAGAAATTTAACTGTACCAATAATAATCACAGCAATCACTATGTATGATTTAAAAAACAAAAATGTTCATTTTTTTCCAAACAGATGTTTCTATCTTCAAAGTAAATGTTGATATCAAACCCATTTCTGTTCTCTGAGATGCCTCAAGTGCTTGATCATCTTAAAAGCAGTTCAAATTTGATCTTCACCACTGAAATTCTGTGTAAGGTTCTCCAACAGAGGGAAACACACACGTCTAAAACACACTGAAAGCCAGCAGACTCATTTTAGATCAGACTCACAGCCAGAACATCATTCATTTGTTTTTACTGATAAAAAATGATCCATAAGTCCATTTCAAAGCCAGTGTACTGGTATCACTGGTTAATACCTGCTTTTCAGTAATATTAATTTCCTGAGTAGTGGAAATTGTACTACTGCTGCTGCTACATGAATCTATTTGCATTGACGCCATTGTTTTTTTGCAATTTTAGTAAGAAAATTACTGATTCATCTGGGAAATCCATTTTGTGATTCAAACTTCAGGGTTCTGAAGGTCAAGGCTGACCTGCCAGTGGGAAGCTGTCAATTAAACCCCAGACCATCTGCTTTCTCTCTCTCTCTCTCTCTCTCTCTGTTTGTAGAAACATATTGCTGTGGATTTTTTTCTCCACATGCTCTCTCTCTCTCTCTCTCTCTCTCTCTCTCTCTCTCTCTTAAAATCTTAGTTGTTCTTTAGGCAGTTGTTAAAATGGACCTCTTCAACTCCAATTCTTCTTCTTCTCATTTTAAAGCATGTTATCCAATAAGCTGTGTGTGAATCTCTAATGAATATGGAAAACATTTCTATCTCCATCTGTTATTCATACTCCCACCTGTGACCCCACCTTAGAACACCACCAAACCTCCCTGAACACCACCACCATGGCAACCCACTGCACTCTAGAAAAATTAAAAAAAATATATATACGAACATAGAAGTTCTGGATAGGTTTGGTCAGTCTCATGAAGAAATGGCAAGACTGTCAAATAATTCAAGTTTGACATCGTAGAAACTAGCTAATGTCCCATCTTTACCTTTTTTATTCTTCACGAATGTTCCTCTTCTACACGACTGTCTGATCAGTCTGGTTGTTTAAACTGTTTACATTTAACTATTTTAACGCATGCAAACGAACATGAAGCCTTATTATAATCACATTTAACCCCTAACCCTTTGGATGTCGTCTTAATCTTAGCTAACGTTAGCTAATTCGACAGGATATTATGTTATTACTGTTACTATTATGTTCAATAACTCATCTCCATGCTTTACTAAGGTGTCTTACATGAAGAGTGCATGTATGTGTGTGTGTGTGTTTGTTTGTTTGTGCAGCTAATGAGCATGTTGCAAGTGATTTTCTGTGTGAATGATGCCGCATGCAAATGAAGGGGCGGGGACAATAGATAAATATGTAGATGTATGTTCTTGATAGCTACAGTGAGTTCAGATCCTAAAGAGATTACCAAAAGAAACTGAAATTTTGGTTAAGCTGAAACAGCCACAAACAGCTTGGTAGTTATCCCATATGTCTCGCACTTCCTTGGTTGAAGGTTCAGTTTCTGTCCTGGGTTTATATAGTTTGCATGTTCTCCGATGGTTTACTCCTGGTACTCGGATTTCCCCTCCCAGGTTGAAGACATGTGCCGTAGCCTGACTGGCTTCTCTAAATCATCTGTAGTGCGTGAGATTGTGCCCTCTACAGGGTGTCTCCTACTTTGTGTCCTCTGGAATTGAATACAGGTTTCCTGTGACCCCGTGTACAGTGATGGATGTACAGGCTGTAAGAAAACTGACACAAAATACCATATAAGCATAAAATTAAAGAGAATACATATAAGTATGCATTCTGTCCATAGTGTATACATGAATTCTGTTTAATTGTAGTCAGCATCAGAGATGTATAAATGCTGTGTAAAAATACAATGAATATTTTACTACAGACTTTTATTTTGTCGTCAACTGCCAGAAACCTGCCCTTTATGTTACTGAGTACTTATACTCCATATTGTAAAGTGATTTTCCGGCTTCAGAATAGCTCACAGTTGATGCTGAATTGTCTGGGACTCTCAGAGGCGAGGGATGTTAGTGGAGACTTTTATTGTACACATAAAAAACAAACTGTGGGACAAACCAAAATAGCAAAACATACAGACTATGCAACAAACAGAGTGAGACATCAACAGTTGCTTGACAAACAGGATCACAGCATCTGGATCTTATATAGGAGGGAGTGATTAGAATGACATGTGACAAGGAAACGTGCAAGGGCTGATAGTTTAAGTGCCGATTTGACATATCCATGACAAAAATGCTTCTTTTTGTATCGTTTCTGTCGCGAATTTTACCCTGTAAGGTACAAAACAGCCCAAATTGCATCATCATTAAAGCAAACTTGATTATTTTCTTAATAATTATTTTTAATATTTAAAAAAAAAATTGCATAATGATGCTGGATAATGATAACAATGAAGTTGTCTTAATGATTTGAAGTTTTAATATATATGTTTTAATGTAGATAACGTACAGGCTCCATTTCTATTCATAATTCTGTTCCTAATTAAAATAATAAATAAAGAATATCATTTTATTGTCACTGAGAGTTTTAAAGATGCTCTGGGTGAAAGCTAGCACTTAGCCCTTCAACAACAAGCGTTCATGCTAGCAGAGTGTAGCGCACTTTAAAGTCAGTGGATTAGCCTTGTTTCTGTCACCAGGTGAAGTGTGAAAAGCCAAGCACTCACCATGCAGCACTGCATCTAACACCTTAAAGATGAAAGAATCTCACGATTTTAGGAGTCTTTATTCTTTTGACGGCGAAGTCGTTTTGAAATTCTGACATCCTGCTTTTCCCTACTTTTATACAAAGTCACAGGTTCAGAGCTGAACACAGATCAACTGTTTCTTTTCTAAATCCTGTCAAGGCCTAATTATAAACTGGCCCTGTTCGTGTCTGCAGATGGAGAGCAGCCTCAGCGCAAGATTTTCCATCAGTGGTGTGCCCTAAAGATGGACGAAGGGCCCTGCAAGGCGATAAAGGACAGATTCTACTTCAACACTGAGACTTTCCGTTGCGAGCCGTTCGAGTTCGGAGGCTGTGGGGGCAATGAGAACAATTTTGAGACGCTGGAAGAATGTGAAGAAATGTGTCTGGAGAAAGGTAAGTGGGTCTTATTTTTTTTTTTCCTGCTTAAGATGAAATTGACGGTGCTCAGCAAGGGCAAAGAGAGGTATGCATTTTATCATGGCAGCGTGCAAGTTGACAGGAAATGGGCTTCGGAATATGATTCTGAATTCTAACGACCGTGGGACGAAGAAAACTACGGTTCTAAACTCTTAACACCTAATCTCCAGAAGACTATTCTTCTTCTTCTTCTATTCTTAAGATTCATTAACTATGAAAACCCAAAGAAGACACTCTCTCAAGGAGAGAATTATCTCCTGGGAAGTGGTAGCTTAGTGCTTAAGGTGTTGGACTACTATTTGGAAGGTTGTAAGTTCAAATCCCAGGTCTATCAAGCTGCTACTGCTGGACCCCTGAGCAAGGCCCTTAATCCTGAATTATTCAGTTGTGTAAAAGGAGATGAAGTTGCTGTGGATAAGGGTACCAGTTAAATACCAGAAATGTAAATGAAAATTCCTATTCAGGAATTTGGAACAATTTCAGCAAATTAAAACGTCTGCTCATGACATCTACAGTAAACAAAGTAGAACCACTTTCCTTTCAGTTGAGTTAGACTGTATATACAGAGAGGTATATACACACTTCAACAGTTGTTATCTATGACATTTTTTAAAAGTCGAATTGAATTATGGCAGCAATGTCTAGTATTATGTTTCCTCTAAAGATGTCACAACATTGTTGATGCGATCATGTGACCGTCAGAAGAGAGCCAAAGAAAATGGCGCTGGACTCTCGAGCAATGCAAGATCATTTTGAAACGTGATATTGTAAATTTTGAAAAGGTGTGTGAAGTTCAACGACAATGGCATTGTGTGTTTGGAACAGAACCACCAACACGACTAACAATCGCATGAATTCCTGGTGTTGTTCATACAGTAGTTCACTGAAATCACACGTGTCTGGATGCTAATGGTGACCACTTTATGCAGCTACCCTTTGATGTTTATATAAATTTAGTAATAAAATTTTAATGCAAATATTTTTCATGTTGAAGTGTGTATACGTTTTTTGGGCCCCTTTTTATACACCTACATGTACAATGGAGATTAAAAGTCTGCTCAACTGCAGGCTGAAAAATGTGAATCGTGGAAAAAAAAATGTGAAAAACGAATAGTAACATTTTAGAGGGAAAAAAAAGAAAAGTGCGAGTGTGGACTCGGAAAAAGAAATGCCTCGAGAGTAATCAGTATCTGAATTATTATTATGTTCATTATTTAAAATGTATTATTTTTTACATTTTGGAATTTTTCTTGGTGTTTGGTTAGAAGAAAATACTTTCAGCACACACACACAAACACACACACACACACACATTACAGACAATAGAACACAACACAACTAGCGTCCTAATATTCAAATATTGCAGAAATGTAGTCGATTTTGTCATTTATATTTCCGTGGATGTAGAAACCTGGGATTTTGACAGGGACATGCAAATGTATTATATTCACTGTACATTATAGATGAAATTACAGATGAAGTTTCAGGTATTCACGTACTGCCTACAATCCCAGCACCGAGGTCACAAGCTTCCCAGTGAAATGTCTGGGTTTACGTAATCCACTTTGTCAGCTGTGTTGAGTGGTCTGACCTTCCAGCCAGATAACAGCAGATTATCACCTCATCCCTGAAATGCTGACTGAGATAACAGTATCTTAAGGTCAATAAAATAACACGCCATCCTAGGAGTCACTGTGTAAACACAGTGACACTGCGTTTATGAGGTTATGAATCAATTCTCTTGCTGGGGCGCTCCCATTTGCATGTAATTAGATCGTAAAGATTAATGAGTCGAGTGAGTATCTTCAGTAAAATTGCACAACCGAGAGCTGGTTATAATCGAAGCTATCGTTCAGTAGAGAAGAATGCACTCTAAATGATAGTGAAGTTCTTAATTTCCACAAAATTCAAAGTTTACATGCTACAAAGACATCTGGATCAGTTTGTAGATAAATGATGGGTCATGTGATGGAGAGTATTCCTGCTACATGTCCAGTGTTCCCAGGATTATCTCTGGATCTGTGACTATGACCTGGATAAAGCGCTTAGTGATGAAAAGTTGAACAAATCTAATCATAGGTTATTGAAATGTATTTATTTGTTTATTTTTGATCAGATCAAGTTTTTGGTCTTTATTGGGTAGCAAAAATGTTTAACATCAATTCCGGACAGATCATATGAATATACAAATTGTGATTGTTCCAGACACACTTATTTGCATATTGGAACACGACTGGCTCTTATTTTTTATGATGCAATAACAGTCTCTTGGTACATGTTCGGTTCTAACTTAAATTTAACTATGAATAAACTATAAATAAATAAATAAATAAATGAATGAATATTTAGTCTAGAGCAGGGGTGTCCAATCTTATCCAGAAAGGGCCGGTGTGGGTGCAGGCTTTCATTCCAACCAAGCAGAAGCTACCCCTGATTCCATCTGGCTAATCAACTGATCTTGGCTTTCAGTAGACTCAGGTGTGGCTTCTGCTCAGTTGGAATGAAAGCCTGCACCCACACCGGCCCTTTGCGGATAAGATTGGACACCCCTGGTCCAGAGAATTGCCTTAAGCAGCTGCATAACTCAACTACAGCAATGAATTATTTCTAAAAAGACTATTGGTAAGACTTTGGTAAATGAAGCACTAACTTTCTAATGATTCCAAAAACATAATAAAAACATAAAGGTATATTTTGTCGTTTTGCTAACTGTTACTTAGTGTCTCATTTAGTAGGCTACCTATTTTTTGAGCTACGTTTGCATAAACATTTTCAGCATTTTTTAGGGGAGGAGGGCATTTATTTCAGAAAGAAACATGGGCGTGTCTTTTGAGTGAGGCAGGTGGGTGTGGGCTGGTTGTTAGCACTGGCTTATTTTCAGCAGCTAGCTAATGTGAGTAGTGAATATTTTTGAGCATTTAGGAAACAATCTCAGGTTAGCTAACTTTTTCCTATTTAAAGACGTCTATATGTGGACCAGTATAGCCACCAAGACACACCCACTCAGAGCTCTAAGTTACATGTCCTGACTGAACTTCAATCTCGTTTGAGATTTATTTTAAAAAATATTGCGACTTGCTATGTCTGTAAAATTCCAAGCACGACGTGATCTTTTTTTTAAAATTTCTTTGCCGCTTTTGGTTTGCTAAATTTGTCTGCTTTTTATAAAATGCCCTACAACGTTTGAGTGAAAACACAGTGCAGTTCGAGTCCAGATGACGAGCTGAAGTAAGATTTATGATTTCTTTTGCCATTCAGATAAAAAAGACAGACTAAAAAACAAGCTTTTCTGGTCTTCCTGGCAGAGCATTTGTCTCTAATGGCATAAACTACTTCAGCACATCCCATTTATTCAGAGCTGTAAATCATTTCGATGCTGAATCACAGCATGATGGATATTCTGCATGCTAGGAGTCGGTACTTTATGGAGTCGTGACTCGGGTTTCTACGCAGGAGGACGTGTCCTCATCACTTCCTGACATGACCTTGTCAATTTTTAAATGGTTCCAAACAATATGAAAGGTTAAAATTGTACAAATGAATGAGAGTTCATTTTAGAAACATCTTTGTTCTCACTGCTAGTCACGCAGGCTGGCCTCTGTTATGAAACATCTTGACGTACCATCACCATGGTTGGCTAAAAAAGCAGGTGGAAAAATGCAGCGAGGCAGATGTTAAAAAAATTCCATTCCCATTCACTCCTGCAGTAAATTTTGTCGATCGTCTCAAGCTTCCATGCTGCGCGCTTTCAGCTTCAGCATCAATTACAGTGGAACCTCGGCATATTAATGCTCTTCCTTATGAATTTCTGCCTTAAGAACTTAAGTTTTTCCAAGAAATTAGCATTTTCGTCATATGAACGAACCGAACTGAATGCCACTCTAAGTTGCGCGTACATCCGGGAGCTGTTCAAAATTTGTTTATGTCAGTTGAAAGCCAAGCAAAGGGAGTTTACGAATTTTACGATTTTTTTTCAGTCAGCGAAAGACTCAACCCATGATACCAATGTTGCCTTCGGCATGCGTTCAGAATCTACATGATTCTTCGGGCATAGGTGGTCTGTTCTATTTTTAGCCCGAGCTTGGTGGCACGACTTCCTGTGAGGACCCTTGACATGGAATGCTTGGCTTGGGTCAGTTCTTTGTAAGCAGCCATACAGTTTACATACACTTCATAATGGTCATATTTTTGAGTGGCTGGAACGGATTATCTGCATTTACATTATTTCTTATGGGAAAAATTCGTTTCGCAATACAATTTTTCGCCTTAAGAACTCGCCTCCAGAACGAATTAAATTCATATGTGGAGGTTCCACTGTATTTTGCTTTGTTAGAGAGCATCAAATACCAGTATGGATTTTAACACTAGTTAAACTGAAGTGCTTCAGATGCCTGTTTTGTCTTTGGACCATCGTTCTTCTCCCTCTAGTGCTTTTCGAAAGATCTATGAAAATGACTGGATAAACCTCTGAATTTTTCATCTTCATCTGAGAACTTTTCATTCTCAGCTTTACAGAAGCAGAGATCAGTTTCATAGCACGTCCACTCCAGAAGGAATTCTACCTGTGGGATATTTGGTTGTTTTATCTTCTGTTGATGGACACGAGCTTCAAGAACAGAACAAGCATTTTCAATTCAACCTTGTCCACAGTGGTGCATTTGAACTTTTACTTTAATTTCTACTTTATACATGAAGAAATATGATGCACAGAGTTATAATTTTACAAATTGCTTCAGCATTCGGGGCTGAAAGGTTCATCAGCATTTACCTGCATTGATTAAAGAAAACGGCTAAAATATTTGGGATATTCTGAATAAGATGTTTTGGAAATGGAAAATACAACTAATCAGCTATTTTTGAATTACTAATTGACTATTAAGTATGAATTAAGTTGGAATGTTTATCATTCATCTTTTTTTTGTGTGTGTGTCTTCTTTACGTCTTTATGATCATTTTGGACTTATTTATAGAAATCTGCTGTAATGACTGAGGCGTGAATATGAATCAATTTCATCAGTCTGTCAGATCTGTCAAGAGACCTTTATCATTCTTCCTTTTGGGATGATAGTGTTTGAAGTTTCATTCTCGACTTTAAAGAAGCAGCAAGATATTTTCATAGCCCTCTGCAGTTTGTTAGGAGATTGAGGGAAAAAACGCGTCTTTATCTTTCCTTAAGTTAGACCCTAACTTCTGCGAAAACTGTTACTCATGAGTTGTCTTTTTGTAGATAAAAAGAAGCAGACGTGAAAAAAATTTAGAAGCTTAAAACAATTTATTTTATTATATGTTATTTTATTTTTATTAAAGTTTTGGGACACCCCTCCAAATCATTGAGTTCAGGTGTTGTTTTTCAGGGGTTGGGCTCGGCCCCTTAGTTCCAGTAAAAGGAAACGCTTCATACCAAGACATTTTGGACAATTTCATGTTCACAACTTAGTAGGAACAGTTTGGGGATGACCCCTTCCTGTTCCAACATGACTGCACACCAGTGCACAAGGCAAGGTCCATAAAGACACGGATGAGTGAGTTTGGTGTGGAGGAACTTCACAGAATCCTGACCTCAACCCCATAGAACACCTTTGGGATGAATTAGAGTGGAGACTGCGAGCCAGGTCAAAACTAGGACATCTGCTTTTACATGCACATGGATTTAATACAGGGTTGACCTGGCCTTTGCAGCTATAACAGCTTCAACTCTTCTGGGAAGGCTTTCCACAAGGTTTAGAAGTTTTTTCAGGAATTTTTGACCATTCCTCTAGACACACATTTGTGAGGTCAGGCACTGATGTTGGACGAGAAGGTCTGGCTTGCAGTCCCCACTCTAATTCATCCCAAAGGTGTTCTATCAGGTTGAGCTGTAGATATACATTATATGTTATTGTACATAATGTATAATTAGATGGATCAAAAGTGCATTGATTTGCTGGAATATTTATTAAAATGCACTTGTTCCATTCATCACTCACACTTTCAGCATCTTCACTAGTTTTTCACAGCAGATAAAAATAGAAATACAGCTCACTCGTCATCTATATCTAAAGTGAGTCTGCTTTCAAAAATATTCTACTCTCTTGCCTGCTTGCAGAAAATAAAAGGACAAAGTGCCACATCAGCTTGGTTCCAGCTCTTTGGTTTAATGAATCATGATTCATGGCCTTGCAGCTCCTCTGGAAACCCCGAGACGTCAGTGTGCTAATCGCTGTGAAACAGAGAGCGTCGAGTCATCTCTCATAATCCTGTCTCAGGTTAAACCTTCAGCCGGCTCATTGAGAGAAATGGAAAGTTACACGCAGACTGGATATTTCTGGCTCGCATTGCATCACTTCCTAAATTGAAAACACGGCTCAGGAAAGAACAAACCGTCTAAGCGGATTCGTTTCTTTTAGGGAAAATTCAGCCCCAGTGCTTCGACGTGGACGCTGCATTTGTGCTTCAGAGCAGTTCTAATTTTTTATTCGTCTGGCAGACGTTCTTATCCGACGTGACGTGACTTTAAACGGAATCCAAGCTGTAAATTTTTTTAATAAAACGTTGCTTAGGGATTCTTTTGAAGTTTAATGTGTCTAAAACTTGAATAGGATTCTGCTGATCTGCTTGATGAAGATAAAGTGTAGACACTTTTGGTATTTGGAGTTTTCTTTCTTACCCTGTCTTCCTGTGGGTTTCTTCCAGGTTATCCAGTTTTCTCCCAAAACATTGCCAGACTGGCTAGGTTTAAATTCCGAGTGTGTGAATGTGTGTGTGTAAGAGAATGTGTGTGTGCGTATGGAGTGTGTGAATGTGTGTGTGTAAGAGAATGTGTGTGTGTGTATGGAGTGTGTGTAAGAGAATGTGTGTGTGCGTATGGAGTGTGTGAATGTGTGTGTATGGAGTGTGACAGTCTGATATTAAACTAAACCCAAATAGATATTTTTAGCATTTTTTTAAAATCAAGGGTGCCAATAATTCTGTTGATGACGATACAGACAAGTGTGTGTTAGTTGTAGGAAGAAGAGACAGATCCATGACTTGCAGGAATTGACTCTCAGCTCTGTGTGTGTGTGAGAGAGAGAGAGAGAGAGAGAGAGAGAGAGATGTAGCATGTCTGTATGAGAAGACGTGTCTAGTCTGTGCAGTAACTCACTGACTTTCTAATCATTTAAGTAATTTTTTAGAAGCAGCAAAGTAATGTCATTCTCTTAATTAGAAGTGAGATTATGAAACAATTTCATCCTTAGTTAGACACAGAGGCATAATAAATAAATAATCTGTTTTTAATCTTTTGGACTCATTAAAAGAATCTAAAGAGTCAATTCTCATGGGTTTGCTGAGTCAAATGATCCGACTCACTGACGTCAGCCTCCGCAGAAAACGAACGCCACAGCGCATTTGGCAGCAGAAAATCTTAAATTGAAACATTTCACAATCGATATTTCTTTTTTCATTCTGTTCAATGATTCGTTCCCCACCTTATTAAATTACCGTTTAGACTTAGTGATCAAGTGTGAAATGTGCACCCTGATGAGTGACCAGTTTCCAGATCCTTCCTCATCCATTAGAGAGTAATTCAGAATAATAATTTCCTCTGTGCACTGTGAGAGATTTATTTTCTATTAGATGAACTCTATAAACTGTTAATCCCTCAGTTCACAGATTGAAGGAGGAATGTCTCCATCTAGTGTCCAAAGATGGAAGTGCAACTAAAATAACCTGTGTGTGTGAGGCGCATCCACGTGGAGCTACACACTTCATCAGCTTTGCTCTTAGGGGCCATTTTCATGCAATGCAACATTGAACATGTTTGTGTGAGTGCAAAAGCGAAACGCGCAACAAGACTAAAAGCTCCATTAACAGGGATGGTGCAGAAACATAACCTTGTTTCCCTGCACAATTCCCTTGATGCTATGATGCTCTGTGCATTATTCATGGATGTGAGAGTCTGGTTAGGAATCGCTTCACTGAATCTGTCCTGGGAGTTTAAGCAGAACGATATCGTTTAATCTGCTCGAGTTGGTAACATCAGTGTCCCTACACCGGTTATAAACAAGCAAAGATAAATGCTTTATAAGCTAATAAGGAACGCATGGATTACTGTGCAAGAAAAACAGCCCTGACGTCTTCAGTAACAGAAGTAGCTACATGCTACATGTTTAGAACGTAGCAGCGTATTAAATTAGATCTCTGTCTATATCCACAGGTTAGGCTAAACAATAACAATTAGCATTAACACTTTTACTACACATACATGTACTGTATACATGGGATTTCCATTTAAAGTGAGCTGTAATGAAATAAAATCATACTTAAGTACTAATAAGTACTGATAATAAGTACTGTGTACTTATCGTTTAAGGAAACAGAAAGTGACCGTAAAAAAATTAAATTCTAGGACGTAATATTCACACACACACACACACACACAGTAATGGTCAAGAAAGAGAGAGAAAATGAGAAAATAGTAGACATAGTATAAGTGATATATACATTATTATTATTGTTGTTGTTGTTGTTGTTGTTGTTGTTGTTGTTATTACTATTATTATTATTTTGAGATGATAGTATACTAGATTTCAGTATACTTATTTCACTCTACTCTTTCTAGACTCAAATGATTTATTTCACGTTTTCACATTCTTAACATTACTTGGTTTCAAAGACAGTTTTATCGTCCATTCTTATGACAAAAAATTCACAAGGATTTGTGTGTATTAGCTTGCTATCAAGCAAGAATATTAACTAGCAGATATATTTGCAGAGGCGTGTCAGCTTTCTGGCTAACGGGTATGCTAATGAATTCATTGATAGAAGCGCTGAGGCAACCTGATCGGATTATGAAGCGATTCTAACCTCTAATAGACAGGAATAAGAGGGAAAATGCTAGCTGTGACAGCCAACTAGCTAATTCACCTGTTTGCTGGCTAACTGAGTGCTAGCAGGGTAGGCGAAAAAACTAAAGAAGTTTACAATGAACAAATAGCAGAATACGCATAGTGCTTTCCAAATGCAAAGTATTATTTTGCTCTAGATTGGGTTTCTAAACGGCTCGAGCCATGATTTTTTGCTAGCATGCTAGTTTTCTTGTCTGCAGCTATTAGTTCCTTCTGACTTCTCAATAGAAATGTAAGGAATTTTACTTCAGATAATAATGTCATAGTGGCGTATAGTATTGTGAAAGGGGCTCTGAGAAGGAAATATGGCGAGGGAATGTGAGGGTATGTGTGTATAAAATAGCAATGTAGCACATCCGTTGCTTAGTGATGACAAAGTTAGACCTAAGCTATATTATCTGACACTTTTGTAAATGTGTATCGTTATCTAGTTGCAAAAAAAAAAAGATAAATATAAATTGTGTCTAAGGTCAGATTGCAAACTATAAATCCACATGTGATTGGTGATTTGGTTAGGGCAGTCTCGGGTTGAGTCTCATTTCAGTGCACGGCATGTAGCTGAGAGAAAAAAGGGACAAAAGAACACAGCACTTTAATATATTATGCCTCTGAGAAGGTTGGGGTTGCCTGACATCCTGATGGATATCCACTCCGGTGAAATATTTTAATTAGCAGCTCCTGCAAATAAATTTTGCATAACAAAAAGAGGGATTGTCAAGACCTTATGAAGTGGCTGCGTCCTTATAGCTGGAATTAAACCACATCAATCAGCCGACACGAAAGTGACGCCCCGCAGTGGGAATTGCTCTGCTGAGTGTCTTGAGCAAACGAACAGCCGGGAATTGGAAATATTTTTTTTAGGGTAATTCTTCACTCAGATGATGGAAGCACTTTGATTTCTAGGTTTCTGGGAGGTTTAACTTGCCAAGCTGGGAAAGGACTACTATAATATGTACACTTCACAATCCGGGGGCACATGAAATCTGATTAAAAAATGCATGTTGGAGAAATGGGAACATCTCACACAGGAGAAAGATTCTCTAGGCGGATGTGAAGATAAAAAATGCTTAAAAAAAAAGTGTTACATTTGTCAGAAACACTGCTCATCACCCTGAGGACACTAATCCCACTGTAAAGCATGGTGGTGGTAGTATTGTGGTCTCTTGTTAGCTTCTCTGATTTAAGCCCTTACTATCCATTTGGCAGAAGTGCTTATCGAGAGCGACTTACATTTTTTAACTAAGCAATTGAGGGTTAAGGGCCTTGCTCAAGGTGGACCTGGGATGCTTGGTGGACCTGGGATTTGAACTCACCACCTTCCAACCAGTAGTCCAACACCTTAAACCCAAAGCTACCACATCCCCCTACACCTACAGTTTCTTCTAGTCATGTTTTTTCTCAAATAATGGCTTTAATAGTGAGAGTTTTGCAGAACTTTACCCTAAAATTAGCTTCATGATGCTGTTTGCTACTTTTAATAGATTTTGGGGGTCTTTCAGAAACAGAAACAGGTATATTTACTTTCAAATCACGTGAACCACCCCTGAGCAACTAATGTAGATATTTGATAGTAAACAGGATGTAAACTATAACTACTTTGCAAACTATATAAATTTTCCGTCTCACATTTTAATATTATGTAATATTTTGTTCAGATTCATTCTATATAATTCCAGTTACGAAGATTTCAATTCCAGTTTGTAACCCTGCAGAATATGAAAGGGGGTGAAAACTTAAAACAAACCAATTCGATTTATTTGTCTTTTGTAGACACTAAGAGTCCATGCCACCTGGTGGACGATCCGGGCCCGTGCCGTGGCCTGGTACCTCGCTACTACTTTGACAGCAAGTTGAACGAGTGCAAGCGCTTCTACTACGGCGGCTGCTTCGGAAACGCGAACAACTTCAGGACCTTTAAAGAATGCAAGAACCGATGCCAGCGTATGTATATATTTATTCTCCTGTCTGATTTCTTCTCAGGTTGTAGCTCTAGATTCATCACAGTACAATGAAAAGGTTACATTTATTTCCATCAGCACTGAATTCTCCAGTCTGATTGGTCAGAGGATGTTGATACGTTTTCTATAAGAGCGGATCTGATAGTAATTCGCAGTTGGCAGGTTTACAGAATTACAGGTTTATATTCATGTGCTTGTACGAATATGTTACAGTTTCCATAGTAACAGCTCATATACAAAGACTACTATATATAATTTATAGAAAAGCTGATAATAAGTGGATTTTGAAAAATCTATTGTTATTTATTAAGGAAAAATGGTAGAAAAAAAAAAAAATATATATATATATATATATATATATATATATGATATAGTAACAAGTTACCAGTTGTTGTTTTGTGTTTTTTCAGTTTCTCAACACAAATGCTGCATTTTTTGTCCTTATTATCAAGAGAATAAAGAAAGCCTGGAGAGGGATGGACTGTTAATAGCTGCGATAACTAGAACGTGTCTTGTAAATGTTCCACATCATTAAATGTAACATATAATTGTTTAAAAAAATGACACTGTGTCCTGCATTAATGAATTTCACCCACTGGCAAATTACAGTGGTGTGAGAGGACATCTTGGATTGTGTGTTTATTGGAAAATAATCCTCTTCTCCTTAGAGTCTGCATAGCCTCACATCACTCCAGCTCGTCGTTGATTATTTTCTGATTATTCCTTGCTTGAAATGTTCAATACAGTACTCGTATATTCCGTTATAAGCCATGTGAGCAATGTTTTTAGAAACAGACAGTGTGTGTGTGTGTGTGTGTTCACACAGGTAGGAGTATAAATAAAAGATGGAGGAAATGCACCAGCTACTAAATATAGTTTCTGGTCTCAATCATGATTTTAAAATTTTTTTGATAATGTGAAATATAAACACATATCAAAATGATGGAAAGAAATTAAGTAATATGTCCAATAAAACCTCTGCTCTAAACATAAGGTCATTTTGATTTATAGGAGAAACTTTTGTTCAGTCTAGACTGAAGACTGAAGAGGTGTTGATATTAATGGTCTTGGCTGTGGTTCCATCTTAATATCCTGCTAAAACCTCCAGCCGTTCTTCTCTCCTCTCTTACCCTGAACATCCTTCATTTCAGTGTAGTGTCACTTCGTTCTATTGACCTCAACACACACTTGTTCTTTTCTCTTTAATCACCCATGTTACTTACTGCTCTGGACGTTTAAGAAAAGGACACAGATATCATCCAAATGCAGCTTTTGCCAAGCGCATTATTATTTCTCACAAAAAACAGAAGAGTTCAGGAACTCTTATTAAACCCATATTAAATACTCAGTTAATATCTCAAATGTGATTGGACAGAAAGGATTCATTTTCTTGAGCACATGGAAGATGGAAATGAATTAAGTGAGAATGACGGTTCTTTTTTTAATTTTTTCAGCAGGTAATGACACAGAGGAACCACAAAATGGCCCAAGAGAAGAGAAGACAGACTTTTTCGCCAGACCAGTCGTTATACACGGTACATGACTACATGACACATGATCCTAATATTCTTATTCATAAGAATATTCTTATTATATTATATAATATTATAATAATATTATATAATATTATAATATATTATATTATTATATTATATAATATTCTTATTCATAATATTCATGATCCTAATATATATAAGCAATATTCTTGCTCCAACTGGTAGCCAGTGTTCCTGGTATAACTGCAGAACCCATCAGGATCAAGACTTTATGACCGTCAGACTTCACGTCATGTTTTTGAAGTGATGGAGGAATATTTGGTGATTATTTGTCTAATGAAAGTGTGTGTTGCTTTCAGAGTCTCACACAGAGCACGTGTCTCACACACAGCCTCTGAGGCTGCCGATGCCAGAGTCTAACATGGACCCAGGTAAACAGACAGAATTCATCTTATTTCTGTCTGTCTGTCTGTGTTTATTTACATCGTCTGTCTGTCTGTCTGTCTGTGTTTATTTACACCGTCTGTCACTCTGTCTGTCTGTCTGTGTTTATTTACACCGTCTGTCACTCTGTCTGTCTGTCTGTGTTTATTTACATCGTCTGTTTGTCTGTCTGTCTGTCTGTCTGGTCTCCATCATTCTTTGTGCTTGTTGGTCTGTCGGTTTTTATTTCTTTGTCTCTCTCTCTCTCTCTCTCTCTCTCTCTCTCTCTCTCTCTCTCATTCTGTCTATCACTCTGCCTGTCTCTGTCTCATTTGACTTTTTGTTTCTTTGTGTTTGTCACTATGTCTGTCTGTGTTTGTTGCTCTGTCATGTCTGTCACCTGTGTTTCTGTTTCCTTCTGTCTGTCGCTCAGTCTGTCTGAGTTTGTTGCTCTGTCAGTCTGCACGCCTGTCGTTCTGTCCTATTTACTACTCCGTCTGTTGCTCTGTCAAGGTCTGTCTGTCTGTGTTTGTCATTTTGATTCTCTGTTTTTAATGTAAGTTTGTCTGCTCCTGTCTGTTTCTGTTTACTGCTCTGTCAGCCTGTCACACTATCGGTCTGTTGGTCTTTCTTTCGCTCTGTCCAACACTCTATCTGTTTGTCAGTATGTTGCACTCTGTTGGTCTCTTGTTGTTGGTTTGTCTGTGCTCATTACTTTGTTTCTTTGTCTGTGTCTGTCACTCTGTCTTTCTGTCTGTGTCTGTTGCTCTGCCTCTGTTTGTCGCTCTGTATCTGTCTGTCTCTCAATTAGATTAGATTCTCTTTATATAGCCAGTCAGTCTGTCACTTTCTGTCAGTGTTTGTATGATAATGTAATGATAATGTCTGACTGTTGGTCTTTCTATCGCTCTGTCTGTCACTCTATCTGTTTGTCACTATGCCAGTCTGTAGCTGTCTGTCATTCCCTCTGTTTATCTCTGTTTATCATTCCCTATAGACAGGGTGTCTGTCTGTGTTTGTCATGTCTGTCACTGTCTGTGTTTGCTGCTCTGTCTGTTGTTATGTATAATGTCTGTTGCTCTCTCTAGCTCTGTCTGTCTGTCAAATCGATTGCTGTTGCTCTCTTCATGTGTTGCTCTATCTATTCCTATTCTATCTATTGCTATTTGTCTGCCTGTCTTTTTTACTCTGTTTGTCTGTTGCTCTTTCTGATTTTTACTCTCTATCTTTATCCTTTCTTAACCACTCTGTCTGTCTGTCCTGTTCCATCTAAACCTGCCTAACAATCCTAACATAAATGATTGCCCTCTCTCTCTCTCTCTGTCTCTCTCTCTCTGTCTCTCTGTCTCTCTCTCTGTTTTTAGAGTTCGTTGTTCCGGATTACTGCCTGAGATCTTTCGACGAGGGCGGATGTGAAGGCACAGAGAAGAGATTTTTCTACAACTCCCAAACTAACCGCTGTCAGCCCTTCAAGTACAGCGGCTGTGGAGGAAACAAGAACAACTTTGTCTTAAAGAGGATGTGCATGAAAACCTGCATGAAAGGCATGTCTCTTCATTCACTGAGTAAATGCAATTCTGAGCAGTTAACTACATCACACCAAACTCTGTTTAACACATATTACATACTTCATGTCATCGCTTTCATTTCATTTATTTATTATCTTTTCATTCAAAATACAGTGGAACCTCGGCATATGAATGCCCTCCCTTGCGATTTTTTGCAAGAAATTTGCGTCGTTATACACAGCATTTTCGGCATATGAACGAACCGAACCGAACGCCGGCTAAGTTGCACATACGTCCGGGAGCCGTTCAAAACTTGTTTGCGTCAGTGGAAAGCCAAGCAATGCCAATCGAAGCAAGTTTACAAATTTTTTTTTAGTCAGCAAAATCTGTTTGGAAAGAGTCAACCCACGATACCAACGTTGCCTTGGGCATGCGTTCAAAAGCTACACTATATTGCCAAAAGTATTCGCTCACCCATCCAAATAATCAGAATCAGGTGTTCCAATCACTTCCATGGCCACAGGTGTATAAAATCAAGCACCTAGGCATGCAGACTGTTTTTACAAACATTTGTGAAAGAATGGGTCGCTCTCAGGAGCTCAGTGAATTCCAGCGTGGAACTGTGATAGGATGCCACCTGTGCAACAAATCCAGTCGTGAAATTTCCTCGCTCCTAAATATTCCACAGTCAACTGTCAGCTGTATTATAAGAACATGGAAGTGTTTGGGAACGACAGCAACTCAGAAACGAAGTGGTAGGCCACGTAAACTGACGGAGCGGGGTCAGCGGATGCTGAGACGCATAGTGCGAAGAGGTCACCAACTTTCTGCAGAGTCAATCACTACAGACCTCCAAACTTCATGTGGCCTTCAGATTAGCTCAAGAACAGTGCACAGAGAGCTTCATGGAATGGGTTTCCATGGCCGAGCAGCTGCATCCAAGCCATACCTCACCAAGTGCAATGCAAAGCGTCGGATGCAGTGGTGTAAAGCACGCCGCCACTGGACTCTAGAGCAGTGGAGACGCGTTCTCTGGAGTGACGAATCGCGCTTCTGCATCTGGCAATCTGATGGACGAGTCTGGCTTTGGCGGTTGCCAGGAGAACGGTACTTGTCTGACTGCATTGTGCCAAGTGTAAAGTTTGGTGGAGGGGGGATTATGGTGTGGGGTTGTTTTTCAGGAGCTGGGCTTGGCCCCTTAGTTCCAGTGAAAGGAACTCTGAATGCTTCAGCATACCAAGACATTTTGGACAATTCCATGCTCCCAACTTTGTGGGAACAGTTTGGAGCTGGCCCCTTCCTCTTCCAACATGACTGTGCACCAGTGACCAAAGCAAGGTCCATAAAGACATGGATGACAGAGTCTGGTGTGGATGAACTTGACTGGCCTGCACAGAGTCCTGACCTCAACCCGATAGAACACCTTTGGGATGAATTAGAGCGGAGACTGAGAGCCAGGCCTTCTCGTCCAACGTCAGTGTGTGACCTCACAAATGCGCTTCTGGAAGAATGGTCAAAAATTCCCATAAACACACTCCTAAACCTTGTGGACAGCCTTCCCAGAAGAGTTGAAGCTGTTATAGCTGCAAAGGGTGGACCGACGTCATATTGAACCCTATGGATTAGGAATGGGATGTCACTTAAGTTCATATGCGAGTCAAGGCAGGTGAGCGAATACTTTTGGCAATATAGTGTAGGTGATTTTTCAGGTGTTTTTTTGTTGACAGATTGGTGGCATGGGTGGTCTGTTCTATTTTTAGCCCAAGCTTAGTGGCACGACTTCCTGTGAGGAGCCTTGACATGGAATGCTTGGTTTGGGTCAGTTCTTTGTAAGCAGCCATACAGTTTACATACGCTTTGTATTGGGAATATTGGTCATATTTTTGGGAGCTGGAATGGATTATCTGCATTTATATTATTTCTTATGGGAAAATTTGTATTGTGATACAAATTTTCACCTTAAGAACTCGCCTCCAGAACAAATTAAATTCGTATGCTGAGTTTCCACTGTAGTACATTTTGTTTTGCTACTAATTCCAAATGTTCTGTATGTTGTGTTACAGATTACAGGAGAAATGGCAGAATACGAATAAAGTCCAAGAAGGCCAGCATCTTATTCCGGTCCACCTGAATCCATTGAATCACTCAGATTTTCTGTTAACTGTGTAATATTAGTATTTTATAGATATATCATGTCAATTATACACTTTGTTATCCTATTCTATGTATGTGTATATTTCTAGTGTTACTTATTAACCATTTAGAAAGTAACCTTAAGTGCCTTTTTTTTTTCTTTCTTTTTTTTAAATCCAATATTCAACCAATTTTTCTGCACATATTTGGGGTTTTGTGTTGTTCAGAAGGTTTGAATTCAGATCCCAAGACTGTCAGAGAACATTGAGCCCTCAATCAAGACTTTTACCCCTCATGTGAAGTAAAGAATCTTAAACACAATATCTGTGTATATTGGCAAACAGTGTAATAAGGTTTTAGAGTGAATCTCTCTGAGGCCCTCTCCTCTACTGGCTGGCTGCAGTACAGGATTTAGCCCCGCCCGTTTCCTGGGAGGTGATTGAAAAAGAATCCAACCTTTTTACATCTGGCTCATTTGAAACCTAAACGTTGTTCGAGTGTAAAGGAAATCTGGAGCTGTTCGCTTGCAGTGAGAAGGCAATATGATCCAACGAACCAACCTGTATAGCAATGTCTGATGAGAGCTGCGCTAAATAGCATGTTTGGATGGTGTTAGCTATTGGCACGCAACATGAATCGTTGCTTAATATGTATGATAGATCTTTGGTGATGAAGAATTTCGTGGGTGAGCACTTTTACCAGTTCAACAGCAAAGCGCGCCACTTTATTTTAAAATGATGTCTCTGAAACAGCTGAATTGAAGTAATGCTGTAACAATGAATCCTAGCTTCCCACTCAAATATGATAAAAATGATAAATCACAGAGCTTCTGACTGTCCATCTTGATGGATCAAAAATGTGAATTATTTGATGATTAAAAACGACATAGTTGATGAGGTGATTGACATTTTTAAGGAGGTAATACATTCTAGCCTTCCAACACACACACACACACACACACACACACCTGAAGCCCAGCTTTGACCTAAAAACAAAGTGATGGCATAAACCTGGATGGCTAAGTCAAGCTAAATTTCATGACTACTTTCATAACTGTGACCTAAACATACACTTGATGCAGCTTGGTAAGTTAACTTTTCAATACAGATGTATAACTTACAGCAGGTCTCAGAGATCGAGAGAGAAGAATATGCATTATATATATATATTCATATATATTCATTACACTAGCTACTTATAGTTAAAATTCTGCAGTGAGCATGACGGATTAGCAAACATCCACTAGCTAGCAAATGGTAGCTCAGTCAATCGTGGCTCGAAGCTCTAAAATCTAGCTCCAGTTTTCACCTGAACAAACTCAGGAAATGGATTGGAAGATGGAAAATTTCAACTGAGCCCGATTCAGAACTTACTATTACTTTAACGATTACTCATCTATACAAGCATTGCTGTGAAATGAATCAGTGTAGATTTCAGTGGTGTTCAGTATCATGTTTTATTAACCGAGTAGGAAGTGCATGAGAACACAAAAATGTGCACAAGGTGTGCTGCTTTATTTTCTGTACACTGTTTATGTGTATATACAATATATTCATTTTGCTTACTTTATGGTGAAATAAATATGTAGTGTGATCCTGGTGTTTGTCAGTATTTTTGTATATTTTAAGTACATCAATATGGAGTGTAGTGATACAGACATGCTAGCTACAGTAACTAGCCAGATTTCCTAGCAAATATTAGCTACCTAGAGTACAGTAGCTTGCTAGATTAGACTCTTTATTCAACATTATTTGACATTATGAGTGGCATAATGGACTCAGATAGTAAAGTTGTGCGTTATATTATATACTGTATATTAAAGAAGAATCCATAAACCTTAAAAAAGTACAAAGCTAAAGTCAAGCATGCGCTGAGAGAGCTTATGCCTGTCTGCATCTAAAAAGAAATCAAATCCATAATCATTAAGCGTTAAACTATAGCCTTAAATTAATCTTTAAGATTTATACAGTGGGCAAAATAAGTACTGAACAAATGACATTTTTCACCAGATGTTGGTAACAACCCATGCAATCCAGAGATGCAAAGAAATCAAATCATAAATGTCCTGTCTGCTGCTCCTGCCCTGAGCATAGGGCAGTGGGAATCCTCCTGCAATTTGCCTCTATTTGTGTTTGCTGCAGTAGGTGAAACTCCTTGGTGCTAAATGGGACAGAGGAACAAAGGATGAGCCACAATATTGCCAAAAGTTTTGGGACACCCCTCCAAATCATTGAATTCAGGTGTTGTTTTTCAGGGGTTGGGCTCAGCCCCCTAGTTCCAGTGAAAGGAACTCTTAATGCTTCAGCTTCATACCAAGACATTTTGGACAATTTCATGCTCCCAGCTTTGTGGGAAAAGTTTGGGGATGACCCCTTCCTGTTTCAACATCAGTGCCTGACCTCACAAATGCGTTTCTAGCGGAACAGTCAAAAATTCCCATAAACACACTCCTAAACTTTGTGGAAAGCCTTCCCAAAAGAGTTGAAGCGGTTATAGGGCGGGACAACTCCATATTACATCCATGTGCATGTAAAGGCAGACGTCCCAAAACTTTATAGTGTCTATTTATATATTTATTTATATACTTTATAGGCAATATAGTGTAGATGTCATTTTTAAAATCTAATTGGTCACAAAAATAAGAAGTAATTAGTATTTCAAAGTAATTTAAAATTTATGGAGTAATTTATGAATATTAATATAAACATTTCTTAAACAGATAAAACAAACAATGGAGTTGTCCCATGGATGAGCCAACAATTGTCATGACATAATAATGATTTATAAAATTTTACTTTTATTACCTTGTTGCTAATCTACATCTTTATAAAATAAGACCGGATATGAGTTGGGAATGGGATGCCAGTCTATCACAGGTTTTGTAAATTTGTGAATTTATTTATTTATAATATGACATTAAGGGCTTTTTATTGAATAAATAAATAAATAAACTTGTTTTATTTATTTATTCTTTTTCTATATCATCATCATCACCTTCTTCTTTTTTCTTCTTCTTCTTCTTCTATATCATCATCATCATAATCACCATCAGGTTTCTTTTTTTTTCCTGCTTCTTCTTCTTTCATGTCATCATCATCATCAGCATCATCATCATCACATTCATCACCTTTTTTTCTACTATATTATCATCATTATCACGTTCTTCTTTTTTTTCTTCTTTTTCTATATCATCATCATCATCATCATCATCATCATCATCAGTGCTTGGCAAAATTATGCCCAGAAATTTCAGAACTTTCTGAACGTTTGGACTCGTACTGCCACTAGATGGCGCTGTCCCAAAACTTATGGAGCGGATCATTTTTCTATGGCTTTTATTATACACATGTGCACGTTTTGCCTACACACCTTGCTTTCTCACAATTAAAATAATAGATGGTCTTTTATGAGAGATGATCTGTTTCACTTTTGTTATAAAGGCATTATGTCTTAGTGCTATTGTCACCGGTTATAGATAATTAATACATTTCCATCATGCTTGGCTGTAGGTGTGTGTTACACTGCTGTAGGTGTGTGTTACACTGCTGTGGGTGTGTGTCACAGGGAAACCCAGAGGCAGCGCGAGGAATAAACTGTGACGTAATGGGAAGCACCTTCGGCTATGCTGGGTCAATCGGGTCATTATTCTGCCTCTGACTTCCCTCCTGCAGAGTTCTTACCTTGGAGTGCTTTTACATGTTTTAATAAAGATATGAGGCACTCAATAAACTGACATTCAGGAAGAGATAAATGTCTCTCTCTCTCCATGTGTCTGTTTCTGTCCTTGAAAATCTAATTTAATTAGCAACAATTTATTGCACACTTTTTGCTATTTGTCATTGTTAGCATTAAAATAATTTCAGAATATCTTCTAGTTTTTACCACATGGACATTATTTAGTGTGCAGGGGTGGGGTGTAATGTGCTGTAGTGTGCTGGGGTGGGGTGTAGTGTGCTGTAGTGTGGTGTAGTGTGGTGTAGTGTGCTGGGGGTGTGCTGGGTTGTGGTGTAGTGTGCTGTAGTGTGCTGGGGTGTGCGGTAGTGTGCTGGGGTGGGGTGTAGTGTGCTGTAGTGTGCTGGGTTGTGGTGTAGTGTGCTGGGGTGTGCTGTAGTGTGCTGGGGGTGTGCTGTAGTGTGCTGTAGTGTGCTGGGTTGTGGTGTAGTGTGCTGTAGTGTGCTGTAGTGTGCTGGGTTGTGGTGTAGTGTGCTGTAGTGTGGTGTAGTGTGCTGGGGTGTGCTGGGTTGTGGTGTAGTGTGCTGTAGTGTGGTGTAGTGTGCTGGGTTGTGGTGTAGTGTGCTGTAGTGTGCTGGGGTGTGCTGTAGTGTTCTAGGGGTGTGCTGTAGTGTGCTGAGGTGTGCGGTAGTGTTCTGGGGGTGTGCTGTAGTGTGCTGGGTTGTGGTGTAGTGTGCTGTAGTGTGCTGGGGTGGGGTGTAGTGTGCTGGGGTGGGGTGTAGTGTGCTGTAGTGTGCTGGGTTGTGCTGTAGTGTGCTGTAGTGTGCTGGGGGTGTGCTGGGTTGTGGTGTAGTGTGCTGTAGTGTGCTGGCGTGTGCGGTAGTGTGCTGGGGTGGGGTGTAGTGTGCTGGGTTGTGGTGTAGTGTGGTGTAGTGTGCTGGGGTGTGCTGTAGTGTGCTGGGGGTGTGCTGTAGTGTGGTGTAGTGTGCTGGGGTGTGCTGGGTTGTGGTGTAGTGTGCTGTAGTGTGCTGGCGTGTGCGGTAGTGTGCTGGGGTGGGGTGTAGTGTGCTGTAGTGTGCTGGGTTGTGGTGTAGTGTGCTGTAGTGTGCTGGGGTGTGCTGTAGTGTGCTGTGGTGTGCTGTAGTGTGGTGTAGTGTGCTGTGGTGTGCTGGGGTGTGCTGTAGTGTGCTGTAGTGTGCTGGGGTGTGCTGTAGTGTGCTGAGGTGTGCTGTAGTGTGCTGGGGTGTGCTGTAGTGTACTGTGGTGTGCTGTAGTGTGCTGGGGTGTGCTGTAGTGTGCTGTAGTGTGCTGTGGTGTGCTGTGGTGTGCTGTGGTGTGCTGGGGTGTGCTGTAGTGTGCTGTGGTGTGCTGTAGTGTGCTGTAGTGTGCTGTAGTGTGCTGTAGTGTGCTATGGTGTGCTGTAGTGTGCTATGGTGTGCTGTAGTGTGCTATGGTGTGCTGTAGTGTGCTGTGGTGTGCTGTGGTGTGCTGTAGTGTGCTGTAGTGTGCTGGGGTGTGCTGTAGTGTGCTGTGGTGTGCTGTAGTGTGCTGTAGTGTGCTGTAGTGTGCTGGGGTGTGCTGTAGTGTGCTATGGTGTGCTGTAGTGTGCTGTGGTGTGCTGTAGTGTGCTGTAGTGTGCTGTAGTGTGCTATGGTGTGCTGTAGTGTGCTATGGTGTGCTGTAGTGTGCTGTGGTGTGCTGTAGTGTGCTGTAGTGTGCTGGGGTGTGCTGTAGTGTGCTGTGGTGTGCTGTAGTGTGCTGTAGTGTGCTGTGGTGTGCTGTAGTGTGCTGTAGTGTGCTATGGTGTGCTGTAGTGTGCTGTGGTGTGCTGGGGTGTGCTGTAGTGTGCTGGGGTGTGCTGTAGTGTGCTGTGGTGTGCTGGGGTGTGTTGTAGTGTGCTGTAGTGTGCTGGGGTGTGCTGTAGTGTGCTGTGGTGTGCTGTAGTGTGCTGTGGTGTGCTGTAGTGTGCTGTAGTGTGCTATGGTGTGCTGTAGTGTGCTGTGGTGTGCTGGGGTGTGCTGTAGTGTGCTGGGGTGTGCTGTAGTGTGCTATGGTGTGCTGTAGTGTGCTGGGGTGTGCTGTAGTGTGCTATGGTGTGCTGTAGTGTGCTATGGTGTGCTGTAGTGTGCTGTGGTGTGCTGTGGTGTGCTGTGGTGTGCTGGGGTGGGGTGTAGTGTGCTATGGTGTGCTGTAGTGTGCTGTAGTGTGCTGTGGTGTGCTGTGGTGTGCTGGGGTGGGGTGTAGTGTGCTATGGTGTGCTGTGGTGTGCTGTAGTGTGCTGTAGTGTGCTATGGTGTGCTGTGGTGTGCTGTAGTGTGCTGTAGTGTGCTGGGGTGTGCTGGGGTGTGCTGTGGTGTGCTGTGGTGTGCTGTAGTGTGCTGGGGTGTGCTGTGGTGTGCTGTGGTGTGCTGTAGTGTGCTGGGGTGTGCTGTGGTGTGCTGTAGTGTGCTGTGGTGTGCTGTGGTGTGCTGTGGTGTGCTGTAGTGTGCTGTGGTGTGCTGTGGTGTGTTGTGGTGTGCTGTGGTGTGCTGTGGTGTGCTGTGGTGTGCTGTAGTGTATTGTGGTGTGCTGTAGTGTGCTGGGGTGTTCTGTAGTGTGCTGTAGTGTGCTGTGGTGTGCTGTAGTGTGCTGTAGTGTGCTATGGTGTGCTGTAGTGTGCTATGGTGTGCTGTAGTGTGCTGTAGTGTGCTATGGTGTGCTGTAGTGTGCTGTAGTGTGCTGTGGTGTGCTGTAGTGTGCTGGGGTGTGCTGTAGTGTGCTGTGGTGTGCTGTAGTGTGCTGTAGTGTGCTGGGGTGTGCTGTAGTGTGCTGTGGTGTGCTGTAGTGTGCTGGGTTTATTGCAACAATTTATTGCACACTTTTTGCTATTTGTCATTGTTAGCATTAAAATAATTTCAGAATATCTTCTAGTTTTTACCACATGGACATTATTTAGTGTGCAGGGGTGGGGTGTAGTGCCTGGGTGTGGTGTAGTGTGCTGTGGTGTGCTGGGGTGGGGTGTAGTGTGCTGTAGTGTGCTGGGTTGTGGTGTAGTGTGCTGGGGTGTGCTGTAGTGTGGTGTAGTGTGCTGTAGTGTGCTGGGTGGGGTGTAGTGTGGTGTAGTGTGCTGTAGTGTGCTGGGTGGGGTGTAGTGTGGTGTAGTGTGCTGTAGTGTGCTGTAGTGTGGTGTAGTGTGCTGTAGTGTGCTGGGTGGGGTGTAGTGTGGTGTAGTGTGCTGTAGTGTGCTGGGTGGGGTGTAGTGTGGTGTAGTGTGCTGTAGTGTGGTGTAGTGTGCTGGGGTGTGCTGTAGTGTGCTGGGGGTGTGCTGTAGTGTGGTGTAGTGTGCTGCGGGTGTGCTGGGTTGTGGTGTAGTGTGCTGTAGTGTGGTGTAGTGTGCTGTAGTGTGCTGGGGTGGGGTGTAGTGTGGTGTAGTGTGCTGGGGTGTGCTGTAGTGTGCTGGGGTGTGTTGTGGTGTACTGTAGTGTGCTGGGTTGTGCTGTAGTGTGCTGGGGTGTGTTGTGGTGTACTGTAGTGTGCTGTAGTGTGCTGGGGTGTGCTGTAGTGTGCTGTAGTGTGCTGTGGTGTGCTGTAGTGTGCTGTGGTGTGCTGTGGTGTGCTGTAGTGTGCTGTAGTGTGCTGTAGTGTGCTGTGGTGTGCTGGGGTGTGCTGTAGTGTGCTGTGGTGTGCTGTAGTGTGCTGTGGTGTGCTGTAGTGTGCTGTAGTGTGCTGTAGTGTGCTGTGGTGTGCTGGGGTGTGCTGTAGTGTGCTGTAGTGTGCTGTGGTGTGCTGTGGTGTGCTGTAGTGTGCTGTAGTGTGCTGTAGTGTGCTGTAGTGTGCTGTGGTGTGCTGGGGTGTGCTGTAGTGTGCTGTGGTGTGCTGTAGTGTGCTATGGTGTGCTGTAGTGTGCTGTGGTGTGCTGTGGTGTGCTGGGGTGGGGTGTAGTGTGCTGTGGTGTGCTGTAGTGTGCTGTGGTGTGCTGTAGTGTGCTGGGGTGTGCTGGGGTGTGCTGGGGTGTGCTGTAGTGTGCTGTAGTGTGCTGTGGTGTGCTGTAGTGTGCTGAGGTGTGCTGTAGTGTGCTGGGGTGGGATGTAGTGTGCTGGGGTGTGCTGGGGTGGGGGGTAGTGTGCTGGGGTGGGATGTAGTGTGCTGGGGTGTGCTGTAGTGTGCTGGGGTGTGGTGTAGTGTGCTGTGGTGTGCTCTAGTGTGCTGTAGTGTGCTGGGGTGTACTGTGGTGTGCTGTAGTGTGCTGTAGTGTGTTGTAGTGTGCTGTGGTGTGCTCTAGTGTGCTGGGGTGTGCTGTCGTGTGCTGTGGTGTGCTGTGGTGTGCTGTGGTGTGCTGTGGTGTGCTGTGGTGTGCTGTAGTGTGCTGTAGTGTGCTGTGGTGTGCTGTAGTGTGCTGTAGTGTGCTGTGGTGTGCTGTAGTGTGCTGTGGTGTGCTGTAGTGTGCTGTGGTGTGCTGTGGTGTGCTGTAGTGTGCTGTAGTGTGCTGTAGTGTGCTGTGGTGTGCTGGGGTGTGCTGTAGTGTGCTGTAGTGTGCTGGGGTGTGCTGTAGTGTGTTGTAGTGTGCTGTGGTGTGCTCTAGTGTGCTGGGGTGTGCTGTAGTGTGCTGGGGTGTGCTGTGGTGTGTTGTAGTGTGCTGTAGTGTGCTGGGGTGTGCTGTAGTGTGCTGTAGTGTGCTGGGGTGTGCTGTAGTGTGCTGTAGTGTGCTGGGGTGTGCTGTAGTGTGCTGGGGTATGCTGTAGTGTGCTGTAG
This sequence comes from Hemibagrus wyckioides, assembly GCF_019097595.1. Lineage (NCBI taxonomy): Eukaryota > Metazoa > Chordata > Actinopteri > Siluriformes > Bagridae > Hemibagrus > Hemibagrus wyckioides. The sequence continues at coordinate 6,498,457 of NC_080715.1, read as the reverse complement.
TGTGCTGTGGTGTGCTGTAGTGTGCTGTAGTGTGCTGTGGTGTGCTGTAGTGTGCTGGGGTGTGCTGTGGTGTGCTGTAGTGTGCTGGGGTGTGCTGTAGTGTGCTGTAGTGTGCTGTGGTGTGCTGTAGTATGCTGGGGTGTGCTGTGGTGTGCTGTAGTGTGCTGGGGTGTGCTGTAGTGTGCTGTAGTGTGCTGTAGTGTGCTGTGGTGTGCTGTAGTGTGCTGGGGTGTGCTGTGGTGTGCTGTAGTGTGCTGGGGTGTGCTGTAGTGTGCTGTAGTGTGCTGTGGTGTGCTGTAGTGTGCTGTAGTGTGCTGTAGTGTGCTGGGGTGTGCTGTGGTGTGCTGTAGTATGCTGGGGTAGCAGGGTGAAGATGGCTCTGTCATGGGAAAGCAGGCTCTGTCATGGGAGTGGAGCTGGAGTCTCTGGTTGAGGTGTCTGAGAGGAAAATCGTACCAGAGCACATTCAGCTGTAGACTGAGACCACCGAAGACAACCACAGATCGCCACAGGAGGTCTTTCCTACCAGTGGCCATCAAACTCTATAACTCCTCCCCTTTCAGTAGGGAGCAGAGCTGACCCAATTAACATTGACAAAAAAAAACAATAATTACAATGTATGTTAACGTAATACCATGTGAAATATCATACCACCATATTATGTGCAATATGCTCTGGTTCCCTAGCACCTTTCTATACTTTTGACTACATTTTGTTTATATAGAGTATTTTATTTATATTTATTTTTCTTGCAATCTTATCTTATCTTATCTTATCTTATCTTATCTTATCTTATCTTATCTTATCTTATGGGAGAATTTTGTTGATTGTGTTAACCAGCTGTAATAAACTGGCAGTGGAAATCACATGGGACCGAGGGAGCAGTTTGTGGACAAACAAGTTGTTTTCAGTTATTTATATAAGACATGTATGGTGACAAGTCGTGTCTCGGTAACCTTGCAATGTGCTAAAGTGGCCTTTAGAGCCAGTCTTAAGCTGTTATTATGCATTAATTTATTTCCAATTCATACTTATGGTTCTTAAGGACAACAAATTCCTGATGACACCCAGTACAAAATTAGCTACATTTCCATGGGCTATCCCTCCAGGTCTCTTTGCAAAACAGACAATCCTCATTGCCTGAGTCTCTCTTTTTTTTTCTTCTTACTTTTACCCAGAATGATGCAGAAACAAGCACCACAGGTACAGTGGAGGTGCATGGGTAGATATCAAAGCAGTGGGAGAATGCCTTCTGTGTCTTTGGATGCAAATCAGGTAATGATGATGCTGCACAAGCAGTACCTCGCACGCACTCATTGTTTACAACTCGTCTGGACATTAAAGCCCATGGAACTGGAAGAAGAGACAAAGTAGTTACTGTTAACGCTTACATTATAGCCATGTTAAACTGTAGCCCCCCCCCATTCAATTCATTTGCTTGATTGTTAGCATACAATATTGCCAAAGCATCAATATATAGTAAGTAGTAATATATAGTATAGTAATATATAGTATAGTAAATTTTAATAATAATAATAATAATAATAATAATAATAATTAAAACAGTGATAAAGTATAAGGTGCCTAGGTGTTTAGGACAAAAGGATAACAATGAGGGTTATGTGAGGGCAATTATTTGCATAAACAAAAGGTAAAGAAGGAGATAAATACAATCCGGTCGAATAAGTGAAATCTCGTACGACTGGTCAGTGAAATGTGGTCAGATCTCTATCTATCTATCTATCTATCTATCTATCTATCTATCTATCTATCTATCTCTTTTAGGAAGTGGGCAGGGTTTGTGACGCGTCAGTGTCAGAGAGAGAGAGAGAGAGAGAGAGAGAGAGAGAGAGAGAGAGAGAGAGCGAATTATTGCACAGTTGACGCTGCATAAGTGCAACCTGCGCGTGCTGGAGTCTCCGCTTTACACAGAGCAGATGAGATCAGACTGAAACGGAGAAAGTCTCTCTGTCTATCTCTCTCTTTCTGATCTTCAGCGCGATTTATTCACACTGGAATATTAACCCAGGGTAAGAAACTCTGATTGGATTTCTTTCTTTCTTTCTTTCTTTCTTTCTTTCTTTCTCGTGCAGTTACTGAAGCAGTGTGTTTGTGTGTCACTTAAACAAGATTGACATTTTGACCCAGCTGCAATGCAACTGAATGCTTTTTTGGCATCAGCTGAGATCACACCTTAGTGCCACGTTTTTTTTTTTTTTTTTGCAGCTATAAAAGAAACCATGCATATGCATGATGCAGTACGCAGTTCTGCACACTTGCATTAACAGTGCTGCATGCGAGTAATTGACACATGCATCACGATTTGGTGACGTCGTTCCATTAAAGTCTCTGTGCGAAGTTCTGCATCATAGTGTATATTCTTTGCATGTGTGTTTGGTTTTTAGAGGAATTTCAGGGTCTTGAAATGGAAATGACAGAGGAGGGATAGTGTGAATCTGCTCTCTTAGAAAAGAAAAGAAAATTGACTTTATCTTGTTGGTTTGCTTTTTGTCTGGAAATGTGGATATCGTGTGGCACATAACTGGAAGCCAGTTTGTTTTTGTAGAGTAAAGCTTTAAAGGATTTCGCAGATACACTGTATCTCAATATAGATTGATCTATATCTCAAAAGTTTTCAAAGATCCCTTTTAATTGTAAAATAAAAAACTTCCATCCACACAATATATGTGTGTATAAATAATGTATTTATTGCACATTATTTAAATATCTACAATAGTATTTTTCATTATTTATTCAATCTATAGACCTTTCTATTGCTGCTCTACTGCACTTTTCATCAACAGAGCTCTTTAGAGCCGAGTTTGGATTCAGATGAAACTTATCTAAATCCCCTAAGAAATTATAAGAGCTCTGTAATAATTATAATAAGTCATTTCCACTGCTTAACCACCCCCCAAAAAATAAATTCCCCTGGCTAGGCTTCAGAGAGAGAGAGAGAGAGAGAGAGAGAGAGAGAGAGAGAGAATGTCTGGACTATACTGTATCATTTAAAGATGATGATGTGAGATATTAATAATAATGATAATAATAATGAACAACAGTGTGAGATGAGTAAAAAAAATGCACAGGGAATATATAGGACAGTGCACGCTGACTATGCAGGACATCAGGATGGTACTGGGTGGGAAAACCAGCGCACAGAAGAATCTGTAGGACTGCCGACTGAGGAACAGGAAGAGGAAGTAAAAAGTAAACAGTTCATCAAGAAAAAAAAGATTCAAAAACCAAAAATAGAAATCAGCTAGCATTATTATCATTCATGTATTAATGATATGAAGAGTTTTCATAGTCACTATCCAGGCTGAATGTCAACTTGGACCTAATGATTAATCAATACAGTTGAGGCGTTTTAGCAGATGACTTTATCCAGAGCGACTTACATTTTATACAAGGGTATATTTTCAATTGAGGGTTAAGGGCTTTTGCTCAGGAGCCCAGCCATGGCAGCTTGGTGGACCTGGGATTCAAACTCACAACCTTCTGATCCGAAGCCCAACACCATCACCACTAATCTACCACATCCCGTTAAATATAGTGATTAGTTTATAGTTTATTTCACAGATGAAGCGATTCCTTGACTAGAACAATTCCTGTTTAAGTTTAAGCACCTTCGACTTATATGTTGTTTAGTGCAGGGGTTTATGAACATTTTTATTTCTTTTAACTGTAAAATAAATTCCACACACCCTGTCATGTCATGTATTCAAATAATAGCCTTGTTTTTAAATGTGTTGCCTGTTTATTGGACTTACAGATCGTTGTTGTTCTCAAAACGTCCTCTCTTTTAGGTTTGTGTTACTTAATTTTCAGAGGTTTTGAGAGTTTGAGGTTAAAGGTGAACTTGATTTTTCTTTTTTAATTTTTTTGTTCCTTACTTGTACAAATAGCTGGTAGGAAATGTGCTGTAGAACATTAATCGATAGATAGATAGATAGACAGACAGACAGACAGGCAAGCAGACAGACAGATAGATAGATAGACTTTATTGATCCCATGAGAGTAATTCTTATGTTAAAGCTGTGGCTTAAGCAAAAGTGTAGAAATTTGTGTAGAAATTATAGAAATTCTGTTTAAAAAATGGACAAAGACTTCTGTTTTTATAGACACATTAATATCAGTTCCTCCAGGAGGTCAGTTTTGAGTTTTTTTGTCATTGCTGTGGCCAAAATGACTGATTTCTTTTAACTTGCAGAGTTTATTGTGCTTTTTTATGGAAAACCTTTTGAATTGGTGAAATTGCAGGCACATGATTCTGCTTTTAAACTCATAATTTGTAAAGATTGTGTGTTATTTTTTGCTACATGGAAGTGAAATGTGAAGAATGGAAATCATTTAAAAGAAAATGTACGATGAACTGGCTGTATTATAGTTCATGTAAAAATCTTTAATAAATAAAAATGGAATTTAATGGAATACAGTACACTTGGGTGCATTTAGTGTCTAGTGAATATAACCTACTTAGAGCATGATTAATTAGCTTTGGGATAAGTGTGTGTGTGTGTGTGTGTGGTTATGTAACAGCAGTGTTGCACATGATGTCGGAGGAGAATCCCACCTTGAAGCTCTGTTCACATTTGGCATCTGGACCCATGATGCAATAGGAAATTCTCTGCACAGATGACGATGAACACTAGTTTTCCAGGGCACTTCATGGAGGACGCTCCGAGGTGTTTGGAATGGCATACGGAATGTTTGTAAAAAAAAGGAAAACTCCGGCCCAGTCCATGAAACTGCCAGCTGGCTCCGAGACAGAGCAAGGTGTTATAGGAGCCGGATAAATCACGTCATGTAATTAGTTTAAGGCCATTAAAGGGAAGTGTTGATTTGGCCAGAGCTTTTGTTGGCTTCTAGATATCTGATGCACTGTGTGTGTGTGTGTGTGTGTGAGAGAGAGAGAGAGAGAGAGAGAGAGAGAGAGAGAGAGAGAGAAGTGGAGATGTCAAAAGAGCTTTAATGTCACTGGAACAAAGTGAGATTGGGCAGCATTGCAAAGAGCGACTGAGAGATCACCATGACTCTCCTCCAGCTTTAGAGAGACAGAAAGAGAGTGAGAGGAGAGAGGCGGGGAAACAATGAGAGAGACAGAGAGAGACAAAGTGAAGAGACAGATAGACATACAGAGAGAAAGTGTCAGGGAGACAGAGAATGACAGGGGGATGAAGAAAGGAGAGAGAGAGAGGAAATCAGACACATACAGGGGACAAAAAGAGAGACAGGCAGAGAGGGAGGAATGGAGGGAGCGAGCGAGAGAGAGAGAGAGAGAGAGAGAGAGAGAGACAAGGGGACATACAGAGAGAGAGAGAGAGAGAGAGAGAGAGGGAATCCGACAGAGACAAGGGGACGGGGGGGGTCAGACAGAGACAGGGGAACAAAGAGAGACAAAGAAAAAGACAGACAGAGAGAGGGAGATAACAAGAGTGAGAGACAAAGAAAAAGATGGGGAATCAGAGATAGGGGACAAAGAGAGCCATTTAAACTGGCATTTGGCAGACCATCCAGAGTGACTTACATTTTTATCTCATTTTATACAATTGAGCAAGTGGGAGTTAAGGGTCTTACTCAAGGGCTCAACAGCAGCAACTTGGTGGATCTGGGCTTCAACCCCACAACCTTCTGAGCAGTAGTTCAACACGTTCACCACTAAGCTGCCACAGACCTTCAGTCCAGTACATCAACATGGATCACATGCTAACATCTGATGCATGTTAACAATAATCTTAAGATCTTTACAGATATTTCCAGAAGTGTTTATTAACCAGTGAATTAAACATAATGGAATAAGAGAGGCAACTGGTGCAAAAAAAAAAAAAACCGTGTGAGGGAGTGAATGAGATGTAGAGCGTGCTTTAATCTGTGAATCTGAGATACTGGATCTGATTCTGCTGTAGTTTTAAACTCCACTGTGCTGGATGTTAGTGTAAACGTCTTATTTCTCTCAGGCACTCAAACAAAAGTGAAGATAAAATCACAGTAAAATGTTGCTAAGACTTTCTCTTTGACTTCATGAATACCTAAATTCAGATTGTGGTCTTTGAAAAATGACTCTGCTGTGTTTACTTTAAATGCTCACATCGTTTGTTGTCTTGTCCTCACCCTGTGTCCTTTCCGGACATTTCCCGGTTGAGTATATTCCATTTATGTATTACGCAGTTGTGTATTTTCCAGCTGAGTATTTCCCAGTTGAGTATTTCCCATTTGTGTATTTCCCATTTGTGCATTTTCTAATTTTGTATTTCCTAGTTGTGTTTTTTCTAGTTCTGCATTTCCCAGCTGTGTATTTCCCATTTGTATATTTCCCAGTTGTGCATTTCCCAGTTGTGTATTTCCCATTTGTGCATTTCCCAGTTGTGCATTTCCCAGTTGTGTATTTCCCAGTTGTGTATTTCCCATTTGTATATTTCCCAGTTGTGTATTTCCCAGTTGTGTATTTCCCAGTTGTGTATTTCCCATTTGTGCATTTCCCAGTTGTGCATTTCCCATTTGTGCATTTCCCAGTTGTGTATTTCCCAGTTGTGTATTTCCCAGTTGTGTATTTCCCAGTTGTGTATTTCCCATTTGTGCATTTCCCAGTTGTGCATTTCCCATTTGTGCATTTCCCAGTTGTGTATTTCCCAGTTGTGTATTTCCCAGTTGTGTATTTCCCAGTTGTGTATTTCCCATTTGTGCATTTCCCAGTTGTGCATTTCCCATTTGTGCATTTCCCATTTGTGTATTTCCCATTTGTGTATTTCCCATTTGTGTATTTCCCAGCTGTGTATTTCCCATTTGTGTATTTCCCAGTTGTGCATTTCCCAGTTGTGTATTTCCCATTTGTGTATTTCCCAGTTGTGCATTTCCCAATTGAGTATTACCAAATTGTGTATTTCCCAGTTGAGTATTTCCCAGTTGTATATTTCCCAGTTGTGTATTTCTCAGTTGTGCATTTTCTAATTGTGTATTTCCCATCTGAGTATTTTCCAGATGTGTATTTCCCAATTCAGTATTTCACAGTTGTGAATTTCTCAACTGAGTATTTCCCAGTTGCGTATTCCCCAGTTGTGTATTTCCCAGATGTGTTTTTCCTAGTTTTGTATTTCCCAGTTGTGTATTTCCCAGTTCTTTATTTCCCAGTTGTGATCATCCTTGGATATCCTCATGGATATCTCTTGTTTGATGATGCTGGCTTGTTATTTGTCCACTGACAAACTGTCAGAAGATGGGAAGATTATGGAAGTTTTAGCAAACAGTCCAAAACACTCGGAATCAGTGGTCAGGAGATCGGCAAACAGAACACATAAGGTTAGGAATGCATACACATACTGAAAGTCAAGTCTTTGTATAATCAGAACACAAAAGTGCTTTTCACTTGAAAGTCAGAGCAAAGCAGAATCCTCTAGCTGGGGTTAAGAGTGAAGTTTAGAACGAAGTGGTAATGACTGAATGTGTCTTAAACAGGAGAACTGTGTGTGTGTGTGTGTGTGTGTGTGTGTGCGCATTTACATTCTCATTTCTGGCATTTGGCAGATGTTCTTATCCAGAGCGATGTACAAAAGTGCTTTGAAGTCTCTATCAGTGAATACATCAACACTGGTTCACTAGGCCACAGACATAGGATACCATCAGCCTGAAACACTGTTGGGAATTTACAACATTTGCCCTTATATTTATCTCACTTTTTAAAAGGGCCTTGCTCAAGTGCCCAGCAGTGGTAGCTCAGTGGGATGGAACTCACAATTACTGTAGTAGTCCAACACCTTAACCACTGAGCTACCACTTACCCCGTGTGTGTGTGTGTGTGTGTGTGTGTGTGTGTGTGTGTGTGTGTGTGTGTGTGTGTGTGTGTGTGTGTGTGTGTGTGTGTGTGTGTGTGTGTGTGTGTGAGTGTGTGTGTGTGTGTGTGTGTGTGAGTGAGTGAGTGAGTGAGTGAGTGCCCACAGCTGCATTTGAATCAGTACCTGTTGCATTCAATTCAGTACTTGCTGCTGCATTTGATTCAGTATGTTCTGCATTTGATTCAGTACCTATTGCATTTTATTCAGTATGTTCTGCATTTGATTCAGTACCTATTGCATTTGATTCAGTACCTACTGCATTCAATTTGGTGCCTACTGCATTCAATTCAGTACTTACTGCTACATTTGATTCCATATCTACTGTATTTGAGTCCCATACCTACTGCATTTGATTCAATACCTAATGTATACAGTTCAGTACATACCCTTGTGTTCAATTCAGTACCTACTGCTGCATTCAGTTCAGCACTTACCATTGTATTCGATTCAGTATCTACTGCATTCGATGCAGTGAGTGAGTGAGAGAGAGAGAGAGAGTGTGAGAGAGAGAGAGAGTTTAAGAAACTTCTTCTATAGTGCCCCCAGTACTACTACACGCATACAAATCTTCTTTCCATCTGCATAGAAAATCACAACCACAAACTCTCAGACAAAAACAATCAGATGAACGCTGACTTTGGAGAAAAACCGGAGATAATTTAGGAGGTAATGTTCTCCGAGAATGACGGAGGAAAACAGCGTCATGGCCAAAGCGTTCAGAGAGGAGGAGCTGCTTTAAACGAGGAAATTACCCAAAGACCCCATGTAAATTTAATCTCATTTGGATAGGGCTTCTCTCTCTCTCTCTCTCTTCCAATTTCTTATTTCTCACATTTCTCACATTCCTTTTGATTTCTCTTTCCTATTTGTTTTTCCCTATTTCCCCCATCTCTCACTCTCTTATTCTTCTCTCTTATTTCTCCCTTATATCTTTTATTCCTCTCACTCATCATTACATCTCTCTCTCTCTCTCTCTCTCTTCATCTGCTTCATCTTTATCTCATTCCTCTCTGTCTGTCTCTGTTTTTCTGGTAGAATCTCTCTCTCTCTCTTTGTGTGTGTGTGTGCAGTAATTAAGTAATCAGGAGCATGGGTGGCTCTGCTGGGAGTTGATGTGCAGCTCGAGCGCTCTCACTTGTTTACAGAGAGTGTGTTTACTGTGCTCTGGAGATCAGGAAGTTTTAAGTCTGCCGTGAGTCAGAATGTGTGTGTGTGTGTGTGCGCAGTGTAGTGATGGCCATAATAAATCACATCAATCAGCATTAAAAGTAAACAGTGTATAGCATCACTGGTGTGTTTATTTCTCTCAGTGCGCTGGAGCGTGTGATTTTGATTCCTTTGCTCTTGTGTGTGTTACATCATCAAAATCGCGTCACGCTGTCAGAGTGAAACCTGATGAAGCCTAATGAGACGTTTCCTCACATTGTTTTGTGAATGCAGACAGACACACAGCGGGTTTCCATAACATTAAATATAACTGTCTTTTTTTTTTTCGGAAACGTCCAACATGAGCCGTCCCTCTGATGTACTCGTTCCTAATCCTGTCCAGCCTTGTCACTCCCAAAGAGATCCTCAACATCTTCAGCTCTGCTACCTCCAGCTCTGACTCCTGTCTCTGTCTCAGTGATACAGTCTCTAAACCATACAGCATGGCCCCACTGTCTTGTACACCTTGTACAGTCCTTGATCCTCTCTGATATTTTTCTATCCCACAGAACTCCCGACACCTTTCTCCACCCATTCCAACCTGCCTGCACTCGCTTCTTTACCTCTTTCCCACACTCTCCATTACTCTGGACTGTTGACCCCAAGTACTTAAACTCCTGTACCTTCTTCATCTCTTCACCCTGTAATCTTACTGTTCGACTTCCCTCCCTTTCATTCACACACATGTACTCAGTCTTACTACCACTGACTTTCATTCCTCTTCTCTCCAGCGCAAACCTCCACCTCTCCAGGTTTTCCTCCACCTGCTCCCTGCTCTCACTACAGATCACAATGTCATCTGCAAACATCATTGTCCAAGGAGACTCCTGTCTGACCTCCTCTGACAACTGGTCCATCACCATAGCAAACAGGAAGGGGCTCAGAGCCGATCCCTGATGCAGTCCCACCTCCACTTTGAACTCCTCTGTCTGACCTACAGCACACCTCACCACTGTCCTGCTCCTCTCATACATATCCTGCACCACTCTGACATACTTCTCTGCTACTCCTGACTTCCTCATACAGTACCACAGCTCTTCTCTTGGCACGCTGTCATACGCTTTCTCTACATACACACAGTGCAACTCTCTCTGACCATCCCTATACTTCTCCATCAACATTCTCAGAGCAAAAATTGCATCTGTAGTCTTCCTGGGCATGAAGCCATACTGCTGCTCTTACAAATCTCCACTACCTTCCTTAACCTAGCTTCCACTACTCTTTCCCAGAGCTTCATTGTATGGCTCATTAACTTTATCCCCCTATAATTGGTGCAACTCTGCACATCACCCTTATTCTTAAAGATCGGCACTAATACACTTCTTCTCCATTCCTCAGGCATCTTCTCACTCTCTAAAACCCTGTTAAAACAAACTACTTAAAAATTCCACTGCTGCCTCTCCTAGACACTTCCTGTTATTGAGCTTAAAATATTAACAATAAAAACGATATACTGTACAACAATAATATTAAGGTGTCATAGAAATAATTAAATGTGACACAGTGTGCGTCTGAAATGGCATGCTGTAAAAGTACCTACTGCATTCGATTCAGTACCTACAGCTGCATTCGGATCAGTACCTGTTGCATTTAATTCAGTACTTGCTGCTGCATTCGATTCAGTATCTACTGCATTTGATTCAGTATCTACTGTATTTGATTCCCTACCTATTGCATTGATTCATTGCCTACTGCATTCAATTCAGTACATGATTCTCTACCTACTACAATAGATTCAGTAGCTACTACATTTAATTCAGTACTTACTGCTACATTTGATTCTGTATCTATAGTACTGTATTTTATTTCATACCTATTCTATTGATTCAGTACCTACTGCGTTCAATTCAGTACTTACTGCTTAATTCAGTATTTACTGCATTTGATTCAGTACCTACTCCTGCATTTGATTCAGTATCTCCTGTATTTGATTCCCTACCTATTGCATTTGATTCAGTACCTACTGCATTCAATTCAGTATTTACTGCATTTGATTCAGTACCTACTCCTGCATTTGATTCAGTATCTCCTGTATTTGATTCCCTACCTATTGCATTTGATTCAGTACCTACTGCATTCAATTCAGTGCCTACTGCATTTGATTCAGTAGCTACTGTATTTGATTCCCTACCTGTTGCATTTGATTCAGTACCTACTGCATTCAATTCAGTACCTACTGCTTAATTCAATTCAGTATTTACTGCAGTTGATTCAGTACCTACTCCTGCATTTGATTCAGTATCTACTGTATTTGATTCCCTACCTATTGCATTCGATTCAGTATCTACTGCATTTGATTCAGTACCTACTGCTGCATTTGATTCAGTACCTGCTGCATTCAGTGCAGTATCTACTGCATTCGATTTAGTACCCACTGCATTCAGTTCAGTGCTTACAGTATGTGAGTCATTACTTCTTGCTGCATTTGATTCAGTACCTCCTGCCTTTATTTCACTACCTACTGCATTTTATTTGGTAACTTATGCATTCAGTACTGCATTCGATTCATTACCTACTGCAGTTAATTCAGTACTCACTGCTGCATTTAAATCAGGACCTACTGCTCAGAAGATACAGTATGTACCAGTGTATACTATATGTGTAGTATAAATACAGTGTATGCAGAAGCAGTAGGACATCCAGGAATTTCTCACCCACCTACTGTTTAATGGACATTGAGAATTCAGACATACTGCTCCTTTGGTGTACTGGTTTTAATTTAGTTTATAATAATAGTCAAGTAATAGGGATATTTGGACGTATTTTTGCTAATTGCTATGTCCCAATTTGCTGAAATATACTATGCATTAAAAGTCTGTACTCTTTTTGTGATGGAAAAGCACTTTTGAGTGTGTACCTCAACAGCATACAAATACTGAGACACACTGCCACATGGTGTAATGGAAGAAAACGCTGTTACTGTCAATTCAGTGGGACACGATAAATCAGACCCCAGATATTATATAGGACGGATTGTAGACGAATTGAAACACAGGGCTCGCCTGAGTCTTTCAGATTTGTTGGTATAGAGAGTCATACCAAATTTGCATAGAATTGAGGAGACCTATTTAAACGTTGTTCATCGTGCTGTCCCTTAGATATGAAAACGTGGCTCAGGGGCACACGCCTACGTTGACAATAAACGATCGTCTGTTGCTTTACCACAAGCTAGTGTGAACGCATACTATATATGCTAGTGTGCGTTACACCTAGTATCTACTTCCTGGAACAGCCGGTTTAGATGGACGTCCTTCAAAATAGACGTTCTGATGTTGTAATAATAGACTTTGGCTAGATTTTCTCCAGGTCTCAGGAGATGTACTGTATCTGTGGCATGTATCTGTTAGGGCACCGAGTAAGTGAGTGTATTTATTGCTGGTTTATTTGTAGCTCGGTTAGTCGAGTGCTACAGATGGCTGTGATGACACACACCATGAAGAGGAAGTGAAGTTTATCTGTGTGGGAAGCTGGATGGTGGAAAAACAGAATCAAACAAGTACATCCATAGAGTTATCAGTCGAGAAAAAACAACCAGCAGCTGTCAGATCACTCGTTTCCTTCAAGCTCCCTTTCGGGGGAATGAATGTGATGTGTGCGCTGTATTAATGAAGAGCTGTCATGCTAAGCTTTAATGCCTTGGGTGCAAGACACAGGAAGACACAAAGTGTGTGTTTGTTTTCTCATTCTGTAAGTAACCCTTTGCCCTGTGTTGTAGCTCAGCCTTGTTTGCATGCTGGCAGGTTTAAGAGCGAGTCCTGATTTGCATAACCCATTGGGATAAGACCTATTGTGGACGCCCACACACACACACACACACACACAACTGCACAATTAATGCAGTAAACACAAGTAGCCTGTCCAGTCCTGAGACCTCCCTCTTCAACTGAACGTGTCTCTCGGCTGTTTCGTCTGTAAGCTGTTATTTTAACAGCCGCACAGCATGCTGGGATTTTATAGCACATGAGGGCCTGAGAGGATACTGATGAGATGTTAAACATTAAAATGCTTCGTTGTGATGGCAGGAGGATAAAAGACATTCTCAGGGCGTCTGTGTACCGCCGGGTATTTTTACAGTCGTCTCGGGGTTATTAGAAGAGACTGTGCTTGCGTGCGTTGGCAAAAAAGTCTCCAGTAGTCAAATGGGTTCAGTGTCAGAGTTAAATTTAACTCCAGAAGGCCAGGAGTTCCTCGTCCAAGCTAATCTCTGTCTGCTGCTTACTGCTTGTTTATGCCCTAGTGGAGAAACCCAGTGCATCTTTATTAGGTTGACAAATCCTTTTAAAAAATGAATGGACAATTTTTATGACACAAAAAAGAACATTTTTTAGTACTAAAGAACTTTTTAGAACTAAAATAATGAGCTTATAATGCATTAGTATAATTTTACACCAGGACAAATTGATTCTTTTTTTTTATAGGCAAGAAAATCATTGTGATTGATAATAATTGAATATACACTATATTGCCAAAAGTATTCGCTCACCTGCCTTGACTCGCATATGAACTTAAGTGACATCCCATTCCTAATCCATAGGGTTCAATATGACGTCGGTCCACCCTTTGCAGCTATAACAGCTTCAACTCTTCTGGGAAGGCTGTCCACAAGGTTTAGGAGTGTGTTTATGGGAATTTTTGATCATTCTTCCAGAAGCGCATTTGTGAGGTCACACACTGATGTTGGACGAGAAGGCCTGGCTCTCAGTCTCCGCTCTAATTCATCCCAAAGGTGTTCTATCGGGTTGAGGTCAGGACTCTGTGCAGGCCAGTCAAGTTCATCCACACCAGACTCTGTCATCCATGTCTTTATGGACCTTGCTTTGTGCACTGGTGCACAGTCATGTTGGAAGAGGAAGGGGCCAGCTCCAAACTGTTCCCACAAAGTTGGGAGCATGGAATTGTCCAAAATGTCTTGGTATGCTGAAGCATTCAGAGTTCCTTTCACTGGAACTAAGGGGCCAAGCCCAGCTCCTGAAAAACAACCCCACACCATAATCCCCCCTCCACCAAACTTTACATTTGGCACAATGCAGTCAGACAAGTACCGTTCTCCTGACAACCGCCAAACCCAGACTCGTCCATCAGATTGCCAGATGGAGAAGCGCGATTCATCACTCCAGAGAACGCGTCTCCACTGCTCTAGAGTCCAGTGGCGGCGTGCTTTACACCACTGCATCCGACGCTTTGCATTGCACTTGGTGATGTATGGCTTGGATGCAGCTGCTCGGCCATGGAAACCCATTCCATGAAGCTCTCTGCGCACTGTTCTTGAGCTAATCTGAAGGCCACATGAAGTTTGGAGGTCTGTAGCGATTGACTCTGCAGAAAGTTGGCGACCTCTTCGCACTATGCGCCTCAGCATCCGCTGACCCCGCTCCGTCAGTTTACGTGGCCTACCACTTCGTGGCTGAGTTGCTGTCGTTCCCAAACACTTCCACGTTCTTATAATACAGCTGACAGTTGACTGTGGAATATTTAGGAGCGAGGAAATTTCACGACTGGATTTGTTGCACAGGTGGCATCCTATCACAGTTCCACGCTGGAATTCACTGAGCTCCTGAGAGCGACCCATTCTTTCACAAATGTTTGTAAAAACAGTCTGCATGCCTAGGTGCTTGATTTTATACACCTGTGGCCATGGAAGTGATTGGAACACCTGATTCTGATTATTTGGATGGGTGAGCGAATACTTTTGGCAATATAGTGTATATTTAATTAAAAATATATTTGCAATTTGCATTTTTTTATGCTGTCCACATCTCAGGTGGATTCCTAGTCACTGTGTAGTCTCCATACATACAGTAGGCTACAATATTACAGCACTATAGGACCTAGGAGATGTGGCTAACGTCAGAGCGTGTTCATCATCTTACAAGTTTTGCAGATGCGCTTTGAAAGTGGACACATTCAGGATTTTATAAGTTAAAAGGACAAAAGTGGAACTGTGCCGGAGATATGCTTTGTGTAAGCGCTGTCATTCGATGATAAAGTGTTTTGGGTGAACACCAAACTTCACACATTTCTATCCAGAATTGGAGGAAATACAATTTCCTTTGCTGTTCCTGCTCAACAAAGAACCCTCGAGCAAGTAGCGCATCATTTGGGAAGGGGAAAGCAAATTACAAGTTTCTTACAGTGTTGTTGGAAACTTCTGGGCAAATGCAGGAAGTAGTTTTGCAGTGAGCTGATCAAGCTGATGTCGCACTCTGAAGTGCCGAATTTTCTAAAAAAAAAAAAAAAATGTTTGCAGAGTTTATTAACAGTCCTTCATGTATTGGGCTCAAGATGCATCAAGAATCATTATATAAATTCATCAGAGCACTCTGAGTTTAAAACAAACTGAATTCAGAAGCCTGATGCAGGCTTTTCACACTTAAATACTTCCCCTGGGAGATTGTAAACTCGAGGTAAACACAATCCTGGGTTGTGTAGTTTGATATTTCACACATCATATACCATACCCAGGGCTAACAATTAATTCTAGCTCTTCATAATCTGATGCCCCACACTGCACATTCCTTGTCCATGTGGTAGCTTAGTGGTTAGACTACTAATCAGAAGGTTGTGAGTTTGAATCCCAGAACCACCAAGCTGCCACTGCTGAGCCATTGAGCAAGGCCCTTAACCCTCAATTGTGTAAATGAGATAAGAATATAACCCACTCTGTATAGGGGTGCCTGCAAAATAACATGACTTCTTCAACCACGTCAACAAACCTGATTAGATAAATACAACGTGTGACCACTTGTCTCACGCTTCCACATCAATGAGGAAAGAAGTTCAGGCCTGTCGTTTCTGCACTCGAGCAGGTATTCTTATCTGTCACAGCTTTTGGTCTGTTTAAGTTTGTTGTGTAGTTGACCAGGCGTTTGTTGGTATCTACGTTAATTTTTCACTGTGATGTATTTCCCTCTCGCTACAGCATGCAAAGTTCTGTGAAGTTCAGAGTTTTGTTATTGTTAAGTGTTTCCATGTTCTGATTTTCACACAGCGGATGTCTGTTGCTAAGCATCTACTCATAACATTGTACCTCTGTGGAACACCAGACTGGACCTCTTAGGCCTCAGAGAATCTCCATGAGTGCTGCCAAGCTGTCAAATAGGATCTATCACTAATACTATACAGTAGCTATATGTAACATCCAGCAATACCGTCCTAGCCTGCCACTTTAATAGGAACACCTGCTCATTTCTGAAAATGTACATACAAATCAGTCAGCACAGAGTCAATGAAAGACTAGAAACTGTCAATTATTAGTGGACTGGTCCCCACTGTCCTGTTTTTTGGTTGACGGAATGGAACCCGATGTTCCACTTTGAGATGCTTTTCAGCTCATCATGTTTGTAAAGAGTGACTCTGATTGTGGAGAATCACAGGACTTCAGACCTTCAGGTGTTTCTATATAGAAACTTTTTATTTTATTTTTTATTTCTTTGCATGACATTGACGTCACTTACAAAGCTTGAGTTCCAAGAAACAGCGCGCCATCATGCGTTAAGAGTGTTAGCTCAGTGACCGTTATGTTATGCCCCAGTTTCTTACCTCTGTGTATTAATGTGCACTGAAGGCTTGACTGCCCTCAAATGACTCTTGTCCTGGATTATTTATTTATTTATTTATTTATCTTTTTTTTCCTCTGTGTGGTTTGCTAACCAATGTCTGTTAGCGTGACATGAAACTTAAGACCATATTGGCCCTAACTGCACCGCGGGCATGACCAGATGTTGAGATTTACAATACAAATGAAAAACAGACATGTGGAGTTTAGAGAACAGGCTGATGATGTAAGTGGAGAGAGAGAGAGAGAGAGAGAGATTGTATTCAGTGTGGGTGAGCGTGTGGGTGGCTGATGATACAGCGCGAGAGAGACGCTCGATGAGCCATCCACATGCCAAGCTTTTGTTTTCTCGCAGGCTCACACACCCTTCCATACCTAGCATGCAGGCGCAAAAAAAACAAAAAAAAAAATCCCCATGCAACATACACTCACACTTCATGCCCTATTGTTCTGCCGCTACGATTTTAACTTTCTAACACCACGCAGGATGGATGTGGGCACTAAGCAAGATTCCCCTGCTGATGGAGGATGTTGTATAACGTGCCTCTTTTTCATGTGTCATGTTGGGTTGAATCCTGCAGAGTGGAGAAAAAGAAAAAAAAATGCATTAGGATGAATGCATTCGAATGAAAAGCAGTGTGTCCATGAAGAAAAAAGGAAATAAAAGAGATTGAGATGTAAAGCAGAGCAGATTGTAATCTGAAATCTTTAGCACACTGCTGTTATCATAAGGACTGTTCTGTGCTCGTCTCCAGACATTTATTCACTTTGTCACTTATTCATCCAGCTCTTTGTATCATTTCAACCAGAGGAGTAAGGCTTATCTTTGGATTTTGGTTCCTTTCAAGATTTCTTCCTCAACCTTTCCTCACCATAAACCCCTCATTATGGATCTTGGGTCATTTTGTTGTTTTTTGTCTTTTTTTCCCCCCAGACACTGATTTGTTTGAGCTGAGAGCTCAGTGCTCTCTGGGACTCGTTTTAACTGAACCATGGTGTGTTCTGCTGTGTGAGGAAGCTACTTCCTGTTTCTTTTGTGAGAAAAGGAAGATTTTGTGTGTGTGTGTGATTTGTTGTGATTTTGCTGCAGCTTATTCTTCCAAATTTTTTCTTTTGGAGTCTTTTGTATTGGAAAAATGGCAAGCACATGATTCTTCTGTTAAACTCTTACCCGTAATGACTTTCTATAATAGATGTACTTACGCTTGACACACTTGAATCACCGCGTGAATGGGAGACGCTTTGCTGAGCGTGCAGTAAACTAAACAGGATGTAGACAGAGATAGAAATAACAAGTAATACAAGATTGCACCACTGCATTAGAACAAAATGTGGAAGTGAGTCACACAAAGGTAGTCAAAGTTCAATAAGTTTTTAATTCTTTGGTGAGGTAAAACAAATATTCGGGAATATTTGATGCTGCTTTTTGATGGATTTTTGGTGGATGTGCCTCAGATAGATTAAATAGCAGGAGAGGTTTCATTTCCTCAGCCTTGTAAGATCGTACGAACACCAGAATGAAAGAAAACGTTTTGTGATTGATAAAACTGCAGTGAAATTTAGACTCCAGTGAAGACACATACTGGATGTAATGACGTTCTATGAGAGCTGTACTCCTGCGTCTCGACCCGACTGAAAAAGATCACAAACTCGTCTGAATATCGCAGAGTTTTTCTGCAAATGAAATATTTAGAATCCTGGAGGGACTGTTAATAAATCCATCCACATCAACACAGCTAACACAAGATCATTCGTGTATATAAATCTTTACGCTAAATAGTCTTACTTTAAAGAGATCCATTCATGAAGCTTGTGATACTGAGGGATGGATGATGTTTCATGATACATTTCACTCCGAAAGCCTCCGAGTGCCTGGACAAAGTCAATTCAATAAACAGCTACGGGTAAGAGAGTGGAAAAAAAAAAGATTGTGCAACATCACATCTACTGAAGCCCTGGACTAATGGAGTGAGACCAATTTGCAGTGTTCTTGTAACAGGAAAGTGTGTGTGCTTCAATTGCACTCGACAAGTTACGAGCTGGTTACTGTGTGATTCCTAGTTACTTATTTCCGAAACAGTGAGAACGATTTATTTCTTCAAAATAAATCTGAAATAATACAAACTCTAACCTCGTCCCTAAACTTTTACAACTCTGACCGATTCATACAAATCTGAAAAATTATCCCTTAACAAAAATCATGTAGGAAGTATTTACTCCCCTTTTCCGTATTTTTTGGCAACCTGGAACTGAAATGGACTTTTATTCATGGCGATTAAGTGTCATAAAAAAATTGGCCATATTATATGAAGTAGGATTAAAAAACATTTTTGAATGTAAAAAAAAAAACCTTTTATATCGTTTTTCAACAATCATTGCCACAAAGCAACTTTTCAGAAATACACTATATTGCCAAAAGTATTCGCTCACCTGCCTTGACTTGCATATGAACTTAAGTGACATCCCATTCCTAATCCATAGGGTTCAATATGACGTCGGTCCACCCTTTGCAGCTATAACAGCTTCAACTCTTCTGGGAAGGCTGTCCACAAGGATTAGGAGTGTGTTTATGGGAATTTTTGACCATTCTTCCAGAAGCGCATTTGTGAGGTCACACACTGATGTTGGACGAGAAGGCCTGGCTCTCAGTCTCCGCTCTAATTCATCCCAAAGGTGTTCTATGGGGTTGAGGTCAGGACTCTGTGCAGGCCAGTCAAGTTCATCCACACCAGACTCTGTCATCCATGTCTTTATGGACCTTGCTTTGTGCACTGGTGCACAGTCATGTTGGAAGAGGAAGAGGCCAGCTCCAAACTGTTCCCACAAAGTTGGGAGCATGGAATTGTCCAAAATGTCTTGGTATGCTGAAGCATTCAGAGTTCCTTTCACTGGAACTAAGGGGCCAAGCCCAGCTCCAAGCACACCACTGCATCTGACGCTTTGCATTGCACTTGGTGATGTATGGCTTGGATGCAGCTGCTCGGCCATGGAAACCCATTCCATGAAGCTCTCTGCGCACTGTTCTTGAGCTAATCTGAAGGCCACATGAAGTTTGGAGGTCTGTAGCGATTGACTCTGCAGAAAGTTGGTGACCTCTTCGCACTATGCGCCTCAGCATCCGCTGACCCCGCTCCGTCAGTTTACGTGGCCTACCACTTGGTGGCTGAGTTGCTGTCGTTCCCAAACACTTCCACATTCTTATAATACAGCTGACAGTTGACTGTGGAATATTTAGGAGCGAGGAAATTTCACGACTGGATTTGTTGCACAGGTGGCATCCTATCACAGTTCCACGCTGGAATTCACTGAGCTCCTGAGAGCGACCCATTCTTTCACAAATGTTTGTAAAAACAGTCTGCATGCCTAGGTGCTTGATTTTATACACCTGTGGCCATGGAAGTGATTGAAACACCCGATTCTGATTATTTGGATGGGTGAGCGAATACTTTTGGCAATATAGTGTATATAAATTCAGGATATTACAAAAATATACATGAGTATATGATGAGTATGATGAGTACCTAATGAGTATGTCAGATTTTACTCTGGTGAGGAAAAACGTCTTGAAATGACATGAGGAAGAAGCCGTGAAAGAACCAGACTCAAAAGGGAACCTCATCCTCATCTCAGTGGCACCAGAGACTGAGATTATAAACCGTTTCCCTTCTATAACTGTGTACTGCCATTACTATAACTCTAAAATAGGAAAAAGGTGTCTGAATAATCCACTTGTCAATGCTTCGGAGTGTTTGTTGGACTGGTGAACTGTGTCTGTTCGCACCGCTGCGGCATGTTAAAGCAGCATTATTAAATGCTTTATATTTGTTCTGCTCACTTCCTGCAGAGACAGATTCAGCCCGAGGTGTTAGCACGACAGCTTCATATCTAACTACTCTAATGACAACCGCTGTGATCACATCAGGACCTGAAAGTCAGCTATAATCCTGCAACAAAAAGGTGTAAAATCCTGGGGTGTAATGAAGTCTAGACTGCCAGGGTGTCTGCAGGATGCTCTGATTTCTTTAGCAGTGTGTTTTATTACTTGTTTTATATCCTTGTACTCTTTTTCTGTAACCAATTAAGACTAAGTAGATGTTTCCTGTCCAGAAGATATCCATGAATAATGTTGGGCAACTTGGGTAAAATAGCGTTTATACAATAATATATGGATGGATATGATATGGATATGAATGGATATATGTACGTTTATATAAACGTACATATATCCATTCACACATCTAGAATATTTCACTGATGTTCATCTGCATCTTGATCACATGCAGCTTTGTCTTAATTTGTAAGCTTGGGTCTCTCACACCTATTAATGATTTATTTTACTCCTTGACTCCACCCCCTTGTTCCAACCCATGTTCATGAAGCTTATAGTTAAATTAGCGAATATTCGTAACTGATTAAACTTTAAACATTAAACTTGTGATTAAAAAAAGAAAAAGAATTAAAAAGGATTAAAAGAAATAGTGCTGACATTTTACGCTGTCTCAGTGACCGTCTCTGACCGTTCGATATTAATAATGACTTTGTTACTTTCGGAGTGCTTTTCCTCCAGAAAATGATCACACATCCCTTCTTTGGGCATTTTTTAACTTCAACTCTGCAAGCCCATGCTCGATTCCTCTCATTAATCAGGTTTGCTGATTCTCGATACAAGTACTTCCCTGGAATTGTTTAGTTCTACTGTTGTTATGGAATCCACTTGACCCTGAACTTGTTTATATTCTTATTAATACTCAATAAGGACAGCAATACATCATGAATCCGTCATGCCAGCACTCATTCATTTCTCAGGAAAACATGATGGATGATGGAAATGTACTTGGAAAAAAGGGAACTATAAAAAATAAAAAAAATTCAAAAACAGAGATACTGAACTAACTCAGAGCTGCAGAAGCAAAACACAAGATAAACACAAGGCTTACTCTGCAGGACACCATCACACACTATAGACAATTTACAGCACATGTTTCTGCATTAGCAGGAGAAACAGGAGATCCCTGAGGAAACCCACAAACACACAGAGAGGAGGCGGGAATCAGACTATTCACATTTTATTTGTCACATACACAATCATACACAGTACGATATGTAGTGAAGTGCTTTTTAACGACTGTCCTTGATATAAAAATAGCCAATAAAAACAAGACTTAAATAAGATAGAAATATAGCATATAGGGAAAAATAGCAATAGAAAAATAAATATATGAAAAAAAAAACGAAAAGGTTGTATATATCTGAATACAGTGATTGGATCTGAACATGATACAGTGATGTGGATGAATTAGAACGTTTACATTTCTGGCATTTGGCAGATGCCCTTATCAGTGACACGTTTTTTTTCTCATTTTATACAACTGAGCAATTAATGGTTGCTCAAGGGCCCGGAGGTGGACACTGGGATTTGAGTTCACAACCTTCTGATCAGTGGTTTAACACCACTAAGCCACCACATCCCCCGTAACCTATACAGTATATACTGGTAAAAAGCATAGAACGTTACATACACTACCGCTCAAAAGTTTGGGATCACTCAAAAAATGTATTGTTTTCCAAGGAAATACACACGAAATTAGTCTGAATAGAAAATATAGCAAAAGAACAGGACATGCATCTCCCACAAGATGGACTGGCTGATGGAGTCTTCCTCCTAAGCTGAAATCAAGCAGAAATATACAAGTGATCCCACACTTTTGAGTGCTAGTGTATATTGGTAAATGTGCAAAAATGTGCATGTAGTGGAAAATGTGCTGTTGTGCAGCTGGGACCTGCCACCATGTGCCTCAGTCAGCTTTCAGCAGGAAGGACTTAGTGCTAAGGTTATAATGAACTCAGAAATTAAACTGACCTTTTAGTTCCTCAAGAGATCTTGGTTTCTGTTGTAGAAAGGACATTATTTAAATTTACATTATTTACTGTCCAGTGTCACGCAAATGAGGATGAGTTTCCTTGAGGTTCTGAGCCTGCTTCCTCTCAAGGTTTCTTCCTCATACTGTATTATCTCAGGGAGTTTTCCTCACCACCGTTGCCTCAGGCTTGCTCATTAGGAATAAATGTTAGAGATAAATAGCAACTTAATTTTAAACTTTATCGTTTTTTCTATGTTTCGATACTTCTGTAAAGCTGCTTTGAGACCGTGTCCATTGTTAAAAGCCCTATACAAATAAATTGAATAATAGCCAATAACCTTTAACGCTTAATATACAAATACACATGCCTGGAGGTATCACTGAATAGTATAAAAAACACACACTTATACAGTGTGTAAGTCAGAGTTAAGATATTTCCACATTCTTTCAATTCAGGACCATGTCCCAGTTTATGATAGATTTACATTTACAGCATTTGGCAGACACCCTTATCCAGAGTGACTTACATTTATCTCTTTTTTTTATACAACTGAGCCCTTAAGTGTTAAGAGCCTTGCTCAGGGGTCCAGCAGTGGCAGCTTGATGTACCTGGGATTCAAACTCACAACCTTCTGATCATTAGTCCAGCACTGAGGTACCACTTCCCTTAGAGATTCAGTAGAAATGAAAAGAGGTTTAAGAGTAAATCATGTGGCAAATGAATAATTAAACAAAACACATCAGTTTAAGTCCAAGTCGCTTCGTCACTTCCTGGGGCGCCTGTGAATCTTTTGGCAGCTGAACAAGCCCATGAGGTGTGTACTGTTAATGCTGCGTCCTTGCTGGCATTTCACATGTAGCTCTTTGTGTGTGTGTGTGTGTGTGTGTGTGTAACGTAACTCCACAGTTGCACGCTGTTTCCAGGCTCAGCACACACCCTGGTAATACAGGAAACCTGGAAAACCAATATAAAGAAATTGGATGACTAAATGGACTTATGCATCACTTTATCGTTTCCAGTATTATAATTATTAAAATCATACGACAACACACACAACAACACAACAACGCTAAATTTGTTTGTCTCACTAAACAGCACTTGGAAATGTTTAATTATCCATCTGTAGAGTCGTTATGATGAATTATTGTTGTTTATTAGTATCGGGAATAACCGTTTACGAGAATAACTGAGTTTATTGAGAATGTGGAAGTTCATCCAGAGTTCATCTGTTTCAGTTTGATTTACAGTTTTGTTTTAGTTTGGTGCCAAAGTGACGCTGCTGTAGCTAAATATTAATTTGCTAATTCTCTTCAATTAGTTGTTGAAGCGGCTATCACTTGAAGGCTGTAAACCTCCTGCACGAGTCATCAATCATTTATTATGGCAGAGATGGACATAAATATTTTAACAGTTTAATAATGGAGAGAGAGAGAGAGAGTGATAAAGAGAGAGACTAGACAGGCAGACAGAGGCCAAGAGAGAGAACGAGTGAGAGAGAGAGAGAGAGAGAGAGAGAGAGACTAGACGCTTCCGCATCTCATTCAGATTTTAGGCTCAAGGTCACGCGTCCTATTGTTTAAATTGTATTTGGTTTATTAGGCATATGATTCATTACTTATATTTTACATGAGGAGCATGGATAGCGTGTAAAGGGGTATAAAATATATGAGCGTACGCAGAGCCTGAGCTCAGGACACGTGGACAAACTGGACAAGTAAAGACAATACTGCATTTTGTTCTCGGTTAATTTCATCTTTTTGCTCATATAAAGGTGCTGTACCTGTAAAAGTATTAAAAAAAAACGTTTTTCAGGGTTTTTAAAATAAAATAATAACACTAATGATACTAATGTCTTGTTTTAATGAGTTTTTAATTAGTGATACCTGGTTTATATGCAGACTGGCTTAATTTATTTTAATTTATATAATTTAAATTTTAATCAATTTCATTACATTTCATTCATTCAGGCGGCACGGTGGCTTATTGGTTAGCACGTTTGCCTCAGACCGCCTGGGTTTGAGTCTCACTCCCACTCACTGTGTGATTGCATGTCCTGTGCTTGGTGGGTTTCCTCCCACAGTCCAAAGACATGCTTCTAGGCTGATTGGAGTCTCTAAATTGCATTGTGTGTGTGTGCCCTGCGATGGGTTGGCACTCCGTCTAGGGTGTATCCTGCCTTGATGCCCGAAGATGCCTCTCCGTGACCCGAGGTTAGATCGGATAAGCGGTACAGACAAAGAAATGAAATAATAATTTCATTCAATTAAATTTAATTTTGTCCCCATTCAAAAGTCTAATTTAATGTAAAGTAATTTAATTTTAATTAATCCAATTTTTTCTCCACCCAGACGTTAATTTAATTTAATTTAATTTAATTCTGCTGTTGCCCAGAAGTCTAATGTAATTTAAAATAATTTTAAAAAATTGATTCAATTAACCTTTGAATTTTATTTTATTTCATTTAAGTTTATTTTCTCATGCACATGATGCAATTTACCTTTAAATATTTATGTAATTAATATTATTGCCAAATATTTATGCGTTTTATGCTACTAATACATTTCTATTAATTGAAGAGTGATGTTCAATATTTTTAGATATAACTTTTGTCCTGAACACTTTCCTATGGTGGAACAACTTGTGTAGGTGCCTTGTCTTGTAACTACAAACATTTCCTCATAGTCACTGTGGCTACTGAGTAATACATTTAGAGTTTAAAAGGTTAAACATTGATGAATTCACATTCTTCATAAAACACACCTACACTTACTTACACACTTCATTAACAGAATGAACCTGATGAGAAACTGAAGGAAAATTCATCTCTGAAGTTTATTTATAAATCAGTGTGTGTTATTGACAGAGCAGATAGCGCTAAAGGCTGTTTGTGACCATCGCCCTTCATGCTTGAGTGGATTAAACTGTGTGTGTGTGTGTGTGTGTGTGTGTGTGAAAGAGCAACTTTATCGGAAGATCCCACAGGGAATAAAGGTTCCTGAAAGGTTCATCAGATGGTTGTGTTTCTTCTTTAATTTTTTATAATTTAAAAATTAATTTTATTAATTAATTGATCGATTTATTTTATTTTGAATGAATATACATAAGTTATAAAAAGTTTATTTTTGTTCAGGAATTTCCTCATGCAAATTATGCAATTTATAAAACATAACGTGCAATTTTTTATGCTTTAGTCATATATTCATAGATTTGATGATACTAACATATTTCTGTTTATTTACAGTAGAATTTTTTTTATACATATAACTTTGCATAAAAATGCTGATTATAACAAACAGAATTTAGCTCCTTATATAATCCTTGACCGAAGTGCTCTCTGTAGGACGTCTCAGGCATACACTGCCTACGATATAATGTGTTTTTTGTTTGTGTTTAGTAAATGCCGGGCTCGCTGTCAGCTTCCCTCGTTTCTCATATTTCATCACGTTTTTATCAAACTTTGGAGTCGTGTTTGAAGTGCGGCGAGGCATCAGGCACCTAACAGCCTTCAGTCGTCACCACGAAGATAGCCAGAATAAATATTTCCACTGCCAGCTGTGTTTGTTCTTCTCAGCACACACAGCTCTTATCTTGACTCAACAGTGGCAGCACTTTCTGAAATAACGTGAGTGTAAACATGCTAGCAGGACGGTCTCGTGCTCGTATCACTCACCCAGGAGAGATGAGAGTAATTACCAGTGAACCGGAACACAATGTGAGTTGGGAACGAGGGCAAAAAGGAGGATCAGGAAGGATGGACAGTAAACATCCTCTAGACATGGCAGGATATTTTTTGAAAAATACGACCAACTGTAACGCTGTATATGCTTCATGTGTTATGTATTTGTTGTGTTGTGTAATTTATTCATTTGCTTAGGACTAATCAAGATGAAATTATTGATTGTAGTGATAAATTATGAAGTAAATTATGGGATAAATTATGGTGAGAAATTTACAATTTATATTCTAAATTAATATATTATTATTAGCTGATTTCTAACTATTTTAAAATTGAATTTATTTAAGTAAAAAATTATATTATTATTATTTTTTTTTATTATTATTATTTTTATTTTTTTTTTTTTGTTACCTAAATTGAATTACAAACTGACTGGAGCAGTCGACATGATGTGTACTTAATCTTTTTAAAAAATATTATATTATTTTATCATTTCTGGAGCTCTGCTGCTCTGGAGCTAGGGCACACCAAATGCATTAAATGAACAAAAGTTTTTGGACACCTTACCGTAACACTGATATGTGCTTATTGAACGTCCCATTCCAGATTTATTTCCCTTGTGCTGTTATAATGCACTCCACTATTCTGGGAAAGTTTTCCACTAGATATTGGATCGTGGCTGTGGGGATTAGTGATCATTCAGCTACACAAGCATTAGTGAGACCAGACACTAAACTTGTAAGAGTGTGGAGGTCTTCCGTTCAGTCAGTGTTCAGGTTCATCCCTAAGGTGTTGTGTCAGAGTCTGGGCTCTGTGCAGGACACTCGAGTTCTTCCACTCCAAACTTAACCTCTACACCATGTCTTCATGGCTGGGTTAGCGCCCTGTCCAGGAACCGAACCCGGGTCACAGCAATGAGAGCGGGGGATCCTGCCGCTGGACCACCAGGAGGTTTTTGTGTTTATGTATATCCTTAATAGATATTGGTGACATTTTGTACAAGCACATGCAAAGAATATTGAAGTAACAAAGTAGAAAGCTGCATTTGAAAGACTGCGTTTAAATTCTACTGTAAGAACTCCCTGCATAATTATTGGTTATTAAATGGTTCTATCAATATCACAGCTACTATCATAAATAAAGTATAGGTATAAAATCAAGAAGACTAATTAACTGCTGCACAACTACATCACACCCCTATTTTAGAGAGAATGATCAATACTTGGTAGAACCAATTTCTGGCTGCAAGTACATTTGCAATTTTCTCTTTCACGTACCCAGTGGGATGAATAATGAATTTATTATTTCTTCACCCCTGTGTTTCACCGTGCTCAAATCATGCTGGCATTCGAAAGCAAGTCCGTGTCCATCAACAAAACCAAGTAAACCATCAAAAATTCTCAGGTGTGATTTGAAGCCATGCTGACTTCCCTGACTGTACCTCACTCGCTTACTTGTTTGCATATTGTTCAAGGGAAATGAGGTCCATTCAAATTCCGTACACAACACAGGCCCTGAGGAAAAATCTATAGAAAGTCTAAACACAAACGAGAGACCGCATCATTTGTTATTCAGATACAGACAGAAAGGGTTCACTGTCACATACAGTGGAGTGAAATATTTTTTATCATATCTGCTGAGGTTTAAACTGTCGACCTGATGAACAGCGGCCATAACCACTGAACCTCTGGACATCCAGTACCTTTCATGCAGTAAAATATTCACAGGCTTTTCATCAGCATGAAAGGTCAGGTTTGAAGATGTTTGGAGTCAAATACAGGGCAAAATCCTTGAAGAAAACATTATAAGCCGTCAGTTTTGAGACTTAAGCAGAGGTTCGTCGTCCGAATGGAAAACGATGCCCAGTCCCATGATTTGGTTGCATAGCAACTTAGCAAATCATTGACAAATCATTAGCAAATCACTGACCAGCTAATCTGGCTGTATCTGGCTTGTAGCTAGTTGCACTAGCAGATGCCTTGCTTTGGATTATTCTGGATGTTTCGATGTTTCATACATTTTCGTGAATAAATCCATGTAGCAAAAACAGTTCTACTAACATATAGATCACGTTGATCAATGTGTGTAGTGGCGAAGGTGGTGGGCCTTTGCTCTTGAGGAAGTCAGTAATTAGTAGGGTTTTTTTTCTGGTAGAATTGAACTAAATTATCCTCTGGCTAACTATGAATAAAAAGTTAATAGCTTGGATATAAAATCAAAAATTTCATTCCAAGTACCTGAGCCACTGGTTAGTCCACCATGTACACAGATTGTCTATGTTCTTGTTGTTGTTGTTGTTAAATGGTATCTGATCATGACCTCACCAAAATGAGTTATTTAAGCAAGATTTAAATGGGGCTTTAAAAATATTTTGTATTCTATCATTTTAGAAGAACCAAGCAGAATTAGTGCATATGAGAGTCATCAATTTTCCTGAAGACTTACAGTGCCCTTCATATGTATTGGCACCCTTCACGGAAATGAGCAATATACTGTACAAGAATAGATGTTTAGTATTATTTTGACATTTAGTATATTTCCCCTGAAAATAACTGTATATATTCGAATGACTGCATCAAACTGACCTGCTTTCTTGGACTGTAAAAGCGACGAAGCCTTGACCCAAGCCAGCATGCGTTCATCCATTTTTCATACTGCATAAAGCTGAGACAAGAAAATCATGTCCATTTCCATTATAAACAGCAGGTTAAGTGTGCACTGGACCATGTTGGATGGGAGGATTATTTTATTTCCATTCAGAGGAGGGATGAGATGAGATGAGATGGATGGGAATGACCCAAAGGAGCAGGCCAGAGCTAGATCCTCCCTAATCTGTTTTTAATTTCTTGAATTATTGCTATCTTGAACCAGCATGGCTGAGGTAATTCAGCTGAAAGGGAGGTCATTCACTGAACTAAAGACTGGCAGCTGTAACACAACGAACTATTGATCATTTTCCAGACGAGACTTGCGTTCTCAAAGGCTGCATTTATACGCAAATTGATTCTTTTCCTATAGTCCCTGTGAAACAGTGAAATATTAATTCGGCAGATGATCATTTAACATTCAGACGGAGTAAAACCCAAGCTTACATCTGAGAGACTGATAAGTTAAAGGTCTTGCTTAAGTGTTTTTTGGCAGCTTCTGGGATTTGAACTTTACAATGACTTTTACAGTCCTTTAAAACCTGAGCCATCATCACCTCCAACAAGCACAAACGAATGCGATGCGGACACAAGCACAAGCCATGCCTTACTCCTTAATGAGAGCTGTTCAAACTCTGTGAATAATTAATGAATCCGCCGACTTCGAAGAGCCTCAGAGGACTGTATGAGTAGATATAAGCTGAGCTATGAGTTTACCCAAAACAGTCTGTCCTTTATCTACAAAGCAAGGCATTGGATCATGGCTGACTTTTTATATTTAATATAAAACATCCCAGTGTGTAATGCTGTGTAGTTACAAGCTTCCTCATCTTAGACCATTTTTAGACTATCAGGAAAGATTACACAGCTTTTCTTTTGTCAAGAGAACCTGCAGTAGCTAACATCTAATGCATGTCCAGTAGCGCTAAATAGTTTAAGTAGAGGTGGTGCATGGCTTTCAGTGCTCAAATAAAATAACCATGTTCTAGTGGCAATGTAAAGAAAACACCTTTTGCAAAGCGTAAAACTCTCTCGAACTGTCTCTAGTTCAAAACTGCAGCATTAAGGGATTGATCATAAAAATCTATATGAAAAGGTGATGTTTTATTGTTGCAGAGCAATTTAGAGGTAACAGAGGCAAAAACATAGGCAGGATGTGTACTTCAATAATAATAATAATAATAATAATAATAATAATAATAATAATAATAATAATAATATTTAATTCATCCATTGTCAAATGTACATCAGTTTGAACTCTCATTTAAAAAAATAAATAAATTAATAAATGTCTTTTGGCTGCTCCCTGTTTGGGGTCACCCCAGTGGATCATTTGGTCCGCATGTTTTAATTTGGCACAAATTTTATGCCTGATGCCCTTCCTGACTTCCAGGCTTGGGACTAGCACTGAGAGTTAACACTTGAGTGGCTGGGTTAGCTCCCTGCCTGGGAATTGAACCCGGGCCGCAGCAATGAGAGCACGGGATCCTGCCACTGGACCACCAGGAGGCTAAATAAATAAAGGAAACATTAATGGAGGCATAAGGGCATTAAAAGTTTCATGTCTTATATAAGCTGAAAAAAAAGTATTAAAATGGTTCAGTTGTTTCTCAATGATAATCAATTTCAGATGGCTCTTTTGCAGAATTTGCAATAGACATGTTTATCAAAGCTGGTTTTTATAAGCTGCTCTCAGCAGAAGGATAGCACTGTTGTCTGTTTCAGCAGCTGGTAACATTGCTGACTTTAACTTGGACAAACTTCACTCTTAACGCACTTATATTATTAAATATAGTATTGTCAGTAATGTCAGAATTTAATAAATATACATGTCGTTTCTTTATGATGGTCGCAATTTAAAGCACAGAAATCATCATTTCTAATTGAAACAAGAGAATTCAAGAGAATAAAAGCAAATGAGCTGATCTTGCAGTATGGGTAAGAAATAGGACTAATGAGCCTTTGCATATCTGTAAAGCTGATGTGGTGTCAAACTGACCAGTTCTATATCTTTACTAAAAGTATTTTGCGGCAATCAGCCGCATTAGCAGATGCATTTTTGAGAGTTCTGTGTTTCATAGCCAGTGACTGCAGTAATCTGACTGCAGTTCTCATTTCTATTGTTCATCTGTATTTGATAAATGAAAATAATAAACATTCATTGAAACATTTTTCCATTTACTTTCCTAGATTTATGCCCGCAAGGTCACAAATTATACACAAATTATAAAGCTGTCACATAAAACAATTGAAACTTTTATTGTTAAATCTGATCAATCAATCAATAACACAAAACCGGTGAACACAGTAGGATAACAGTGCAGGGTTAAAACTATTTTGTGTTTAGGAACTGAGCAATAATGCGACATTGAAAAAAAATGGGTGAATTTATGGTTACTGACCTCGTGTAAGAGGTTAAAAAATAGTAAATGTAATAGTAAGCAAGGGTTGAATGTTAAGCTCCAAAAGACAATGGAGTGAATATTAAATCCACCATCCATCTTAATTACAAGATGTGGATATTTAGGAAAAATGGCCTTGAGGATGATTCAGATTTGATAATTAAATTATATAATTAATATAATTATATTTAAAATACTTTAATCAGTGTAGTGTTTTAGGACATTGGTGTCATCTATTATGTCATTAATGCATGTTTTACCTATAGATTCTGTGCTAGCAGATATGTGAGTGTCATCTACATAAGATTTCTACATTATATAACCCAGGAGTAACATGAAAACTAAATAACGAGGAGGGAGCCGTGAACTGATCCCTGGGGAACACCTTCAGCTAGAATTGCCTTGACAGATTTGTTTTTGCTGATGGCAACAAAACAGTGCCTGTTAGTAAGATAAGCGCTGAAGCAGCCAAATGTGGAACACTCAATAACAGAAAGTAAATCTTGAAAATGTAACCTTATACTTGTTAACTAGTCACTTGACGTCACGACAACATGCTTTTTTGATCATCTGATGCCAGTCGAAGTTATGCTGGCATAGTCACTCCGTGGGTGCATCAGTATATGAAATATATTTTAGATGAACTTCAAGTGTCTTGCTTTTCTGAATTAATATGACTAACTGTTGAAGTATTGTGAAGTGTTGCGTTCCGGGCTGATAAATCAAGGAAAACACAAAATCTGAAGCAATGGATTTAGGAAACCAGTTCCATGTGAAGGTAATGAGGCATAAAATCAATCAAATGAGCTCTGTGTGTTTTGTTATCATGATCATAGTCCAGAGCATAGTTCAGAGAATAATCCAGAGCATAGTGCAGAATATAATCCAGATCATAGACCAAAGTATTGTCCAGAGTGTAGTCCAGAATATAGTCCAGAACATGTACCACAGTATAGTCCAGAATATAGTCCAGAACATGTACCACAGTATAGTCCAGAATATAGTTCAGGGTATAGTCAAGAGCATTGTCCAGAATATAGTCCTGAATATAGTCCAGAATTTAGTTCACAGTATAGTCCAGAGCACACTACAATGCATAGTCCAGAGTATAGCTTAGAGCATAGTCCAGAATATAGTCCAGAGCATAGTCCAGTGTGTAGTTCATAGGTCAGTACATCAAAAAACTGGGATGATCCATAATCATAATCTGAAAATCAGATAAGAGTTATAACTTGGGAAACGAAAGCTTAGATTTATAAACATGAAACATATACAGGACTTTGCAAACGTAGTCTTAAACAGGAAGGTATAATTTAGACGAACATATCAAGCATTAATTCAAACCAGGTGAACATAATAGGATAACAAACCAATAACAGGACAAGGGGCTGAGGCAGAACCCGAAGAGACATGAGCACATGGTGATTTTTGGCATGAGTTCTACAAAGTGAAGGATAAATATGTGGCTATGTTGTTTGCCGTTTGAACCAACTGTCACATCTTCATTCATCACTCCATCCTCTCTAGCGAAAAATACAGCTAGTTCAGTGAGTACACCAGGAACCTAAAACAATAATTTGGAAACTTAGAAGCATGGCATCAGAGTGCTACAGATACAGTTTAGTTATGTAGAAATTCAGCTGTCATATCATGGCTGGTTCTCATTAGCAGAATGTCAAAATATTTTTCACAATCAGTTCCTGTTCTTCCAAATCACGACCTCTTGGTGAGCGGACCGATGTTGCAGCTTCCCCACAGAGACTGTACAGATGTTCATCTTCCTTGAGATGACATAGTGAGAAATGACATAGTGACTTCAAATGCACCAAGTGGAAGCTAGCCTATTATAGCTGTATGCTAGGCCAGAAAGGTTACTTTGAGTCATTTCTTTGAAGCAGTTATACAGGGTGGGTCACAAAAACTTCCTATTTCTGAAGGCGAATGAAAGAAAAATTGTTGCTGATAAACAAAATTTATTTTTTGATAATGAAAGAACATAATTTCAAATTATGCTGTTTTAAACAAAATATCTTGAAGGTGGTGGCCACTGTTCTCTATGCACTGATGCAACCGATTTCTGACGTTTCCCTCTACACGTTCCAACCTGTCCACCGGAATTCAGGTTATTTCCTACCGAATAACATTCTTCAGCTGAAGCAGGTTTGTGTGGTGATGTTTAAAAACCTCTGCCTTGAGGTATCCCCATAAAAAAAATCACAGGGCGTTAGGTTGGGCGAGCGCGCCGCCCACAAGATGTAACCTCGAATCGAGATGAGCCGTACGGGGAACATTGCCCTCATTTCTGGAGTTTAATCCAATTCCTTGTTACTATAATGTGTAGGTACAACCTACTGAGACCATATACGAGTCGTAATTTGGGAAACAAAGGCTCATGAAACATAAATTGGACAAACATAGGC
The DNA here is from genome assembly GCF_019097595.1 of Hemibagrus wyckioides. NCBI lineage: Eukaryota > Metazoa > Chordata > Actinopteri > Siluriformes > Bagridae > Hemibagrus > Hemibagrus wyckioides. The sequence continues at coordinate 6,464,859 of NC_080715.1, read as the reverse complement.
AAACAAATTAATCAATAACACAAAACAGGTGAACACAGCAGGATAACAAAGCAGAGTTACACCCAGAGCGTGATGTGCTGTATGTGTTGTACTAATAGACTGAGGAGGGATTCCATTTCCACAGAAATCAATTTTCCTGATCAGGTTGCTCAGGTTGAAGATGCTAAGCATGGTTAGTTATTGATTGTACAAACAGTTAATAAGATGCCTCTTCCTTACAGATTTACAGCAGATTGGAGATGCTGGAGAAGAAGATGGACTGGCAGTGGATGGTTTCTTTGTTTCTGCTCGGGATCATAGCAGAGGTAAGATTAGTTTCTGTCAAAAATACATTTTTCCTGTTTCCTGTTAGCATTTTTTCGTAACAGTTTCTCAAGATTTCTAAGATTTCTTTCTAGTATTAGCTTTTAATACGTTATTTGTACAGGGTAATTAGCATGAATGGCTATGGTGCTTTGACTCACCAGAAGTGTAGAACCTGATCCACTGAAACAATCACAGAAGCCTGCAAGATCGTTGTGGTTTTTCCATATTCTAATGGTCATGGCTCGAAAAGAATCCTGTGATTTTGAGTCTCTCAGGATTTACTGTACTTACTATACACTGAGCCTTTGAACGTTAATTAAACGTAGTAACTCATCCTTTGCTCAGGCTGGATTTATGTGTCAAGGTTTTCCACAACTAGCTTCAGTTCTCTGTTCAACGGTTTCCTCCCACCTCCCCAAAACATGTCATTAGGTGGACAATAACACTAAATTGTCCCTTGATGTGAAAGTGTGTGTGTGTGTGTCCTGCCTCACACCCAGCCCAGCATACACTCTATAACCACTAAATCACTTATTCAAGATAAATGAACACTGAATGATGACGCCGTCTTGTTTCACCTGCTCATGCTCACCTTGTTTCTAATCTTTCTTCGAAAACTTAGTCAACATCTGACCGGATTGCCTGGATTACTCAATTTAATTCATAATGTTGCAACACAGAGTGTAAGTGTGTTGAATATCTGTAGGCCACTGTAATAGCGAGTCCGGAGGGAAACGTCAGCGATGAGGGCTTGCCTCATAATGTATACACTGATATTGGATCCACCAGACAGAAGATCATGACTGCGCAGTTCGAATGCTATCAGAAGATCATGAAGGACACCAGCAATGTTAAAGGTACTGAAAGCTTCTCCAGATATCGCTGAGTTTGCTTGATTTTGTGTTCATTTCTGCGATCACACAATCGTGAAATCCTTGCCAGTATTTAATGAATTGTTAATTTGAAGGAGATGTTTATTTAACATTTATGGAAGGAGTCTCCAATGTCAGAACTTTGTACCACCCAAAGATAAATTGTCATTTTTTTCCTCATCAAGAGAAAGCAGCGAAACATCTCTTTATAACCGTTAGAACTGTCTACAACATTAATCCTAATTACTGATGGTTAACAGTCTTAAGAACACTTTGGGGTGGATTATTTTTCTAAACCAGCATGCGTCATTGTGTTTTACTCTTTCCTTATAGTAAATTAGAAGCAAATTGTATATTAATGCTACCCACAAGCTACAACTAGTCATGTCAAATGTGAACAGATCAAGACAGCTACCCTTGTTGCCATGGTAACAGTCAACGCCTCCGGTCAACATGCATAAATCTTTTTTTTATTTTACACCAAAGAACGATGGTTGATTCATTTCCGCCTCTGCAAAATAATAACAAGCAAAGCTGGATGAATTCTGATGGGTTGCCTGAAGACTGCTTTGGATTCTGGGGGATTTCTTTTGAGTGGAGGCTGCAATGAAAAGAATAAACAAGAATAAAAAAATAAAAAAAAGTTCCTTCCATGGATCTACTCAGTGACCAGGTGCTATATGGCAGAAATGTCATTAAGCATGAAGAAAGCAGTTCAGTAAGCAGTCTCATATATATGCAAATGACGGCATTAATCAGCGCAGATCTGTCTTATTAACACAAAGCGTACACAATGAAATGAAAAGCCTTTGGACAAACGTCATACTGACTGACAGTGCAGGAGTGACCCGTATAAACCCTTCAGAAATCATCAAGCAATCTGATAGAGTGTTGTTAAAAAAGCTGTGAGTGGATGTGCGTAGTTTTATGTTATAACGTGTTAAACCACCGCAACACAATTTCTTTAAATGACTCCAGAATAATTACTGACATCCACTTAAAGCTCTTCGAACGTTCCTCATGCAGATCCTTTTGGGAAAAGAAGAAAAGAAAAAGAAAAAAAAATCTTAGTGAAAACTAACCAAAAAGCTCCGCCCACGCTAGCTAGAAAAACATCTGATAAATATAAGCCTGAGTTGTTGAGTTACAATCAGAACAAACTAGATCAGGTTAGAGAACAGGAAGCATTTCAGGTAAATAAGGATTGGGTCTTCTAAATGGTTCAAGTAGTTCTACTTATTTAAAGACTTCACATAGAACTTTTAAGGGCTTCTCATGAAAACCAGCATTTAAAAAAAAAAAATCTAACACCATCCCTCCAGGATATTGCAATTTTTTGATTGCAGAAATTAACACACAATCATGCAAACAGCAATACGTGGAAGAACTTTTTTAACGTCTTTTAAATTAGCACTGCATCATTGAAAGTCCCCTTTCTACTGCTTCTATGTTAATCCAAGCTGGACTGATTGTTTAATGAAGACATTCAGTTGAGAGTTGAAGATAAACTCTAAAAAACAGGCACTTGAAGCCAAACTACAGAAATTTATTGCTTTATGTATGTTTATTTTCTATATTGGAAGTTGGTCTGATGTGTAACCGAACGTGG